>NC_044032.1:87078498-87390318 GCF_901765095.1 Microcaecilia unicolor | reverse complement strand
AGGGAAAGCATCCTGAACTTTTCCTTTACCAGATATTTGTTCAGGGCCCTTAAGTCTAGGATGGGACGCATCCCCCCTGTTTTCTTTTCCACAAGGAAGTACCTGGAATAGAATCCCAGCCCTTCTTGCCCGGCACTGACACGTTGATGCTCTACCACCTGTTCGACCTTCTCTCCAAAAATATTGTCCGCACGGCAAGGCGAATCCGCAATCCGCTGCTGGATCCTATTCTCCAGGTCGGAGGCACGCAGCCATGAGAGTCTGCGCATCACCACACCTTGAGCAGCGGCCCTGGACGCAACATCAAAGGTATCATATACCCCTCTGGCCAGGAATTTTCTGCACGCCTTCAGCTGCCTGACCACCTCCTGAAATGGCTTGGCTTGCTCAGGAGGGAGCTTGTCCACCAAGCCCGCCAACTGCCGCACATTGTTCTGCATGTGTATGCTCGTGTAGAGCTGGTAAGACTGAATTTTGGCCACGAGCATAGAGGAATGGTAGGCCTTCCTCCCAAAGGAGTCTAAGGTTCTAGAGTCCTTACCCTGGGGCGCCGAAGCATGCTCCCTAGAACTCTTAGCCTTCTTTAGGGCCAAATCCACAACTCCAGAGTCGTGAGGCAACTGAGTGCGCATCAGCTCTGGGTCCCCATGGATCCGGTACTGGGACTCGATCTTCTTGGGAATGTGGGGATTAGTTAGAGGCTTGGTCCAGTTTGCCAGCAATGTCTTTTTTAGGACATGATGCATGGGTACTGTGGACGCTTCCTTAGATGGAGAAGGATAGTCCAGGAGCTCAAACATTTCAGCCCTGGGCTCGTCCTCCACAACCACCGGGAAGGGGATAGCCGTAGACATCTCCCGGACAAAGGCCGCAAAAGACAGACTCTCGGGAGGAGAAAGCTGCCTTTCAGGGGAGGGAGTGGGATCAGAAGGAAGGCCATCAGACTCCTCGTCAGAGAAATATCTGATGTCCTCCTCCTCCTCCCACGAGGCCTCACCATCGGTATCAGACAAGTTCATGAACCTGTGTCTGAAGCCGTGCCTGGCTCGACTCCGTGGAAACACGGCCACGGTGTGAGCGTCGAGAGGTAGACTCCCTCGCCCGCACCGGCGAAGCTCCCTCCGCCGACGTCGTCGGGGAGCCTTCCTGGGAGGCGACCGCAGTCGGTACCGCAAGCGGCACCGATGTCGGATACCTCACCCCGGGCAAGGGGCCAGCCGGCGCCTCACTCGACGGTACCGGAGGCGCAAGCACCCCCGGTACCAGAGGGGAAGGGCGGAACAGCTCTCCCAGGATCTCTGGGAGAACGGCCCGGAGACTCTTGTGCAGGGCGGCTGTGAAGAAAGACATGGAAGCCGATGCAGGTGTCGAAGTCAGAGTCTGTTCCGGGCGTGGAGGCTATTCCGGGCTGTCCAGGGTGGAGCGCATCGACACCTCCTGAACAGAGAGTGAGCGTTCCTCCCGGTGCCGATGCCTACTGGGTGCCAACTCCCTCGGCGACCCAGAGCTCTCGGTACCGACACGGGAAGGAGACCAGTGCCGATGCTTCTTTGACTTTTTCAAACGAAGCATGTCACCGGAGCTTCCCGGTACCGACGAGGAGGACGTAGAATCCAGCCGCCGCTTCCTCGGGGCCGAGGCCGAAGAAGGTCGGTCTCGGGGGGGCTGTACCGCAGGAGCCCTCAGGGTAGGGGGAGACCCACCCGAAGGCTCACCGCCACCAGCAGGGGAATGGACAGCCCTCACCTGCACTCCAGACGAAGCACCACCATCCGACAAAAGTCAAAAGACGCGCGAGGGTCAACTTAAGGGGCGCGAACGGCGCAAACACGACCGTACCGAGCGCGGACAAAAGAAGACTGACAAACACGAGCCGGTTCGGGCGGGAAGACGGCCGCGCATGCGCGGTGCGCATGGGCGCGCGAGGACTAGCAAAGGCCTTTGCTAGTGAAGTTTCCGATTGGAGGGGCTGCCGTGGACGTCACCCATCAGTGAGAACAAGCAGCCTGCTTGTCCTCAGAGAAAGTATTTACCTTTTCTGAAGCATTTTGGAGAGTTGAATCCATTTTACTCAGTTTTAGCCAGATCCTCTCTAGATTTACCTCCGGAGCTGTTCCGGGTCCCTTAAGGACCTCTCTCTCCCGGCTTCCTTCCCTTGGTGGGGGACCTCTGCTTGTTGGCTCCCTATTCGCCATCATGGGTTCTCGGGTGCCTGCTCCCCTCACCATCGCTGAAGCCGGACACGGAGGGCATTTGGAATCGGGAGGCAAGGATAAAGATGTTTCTAAGACCAGCGGGGGCTCCGCTCCACCGGATGCCCTTGCAGCAGGCGACCCCGTCTCTTCACTCTGAGATGCGCGCGTAAGGAAATGCTCCATGCTGCCCTGGAGTGGAGAAGAGGAAGCTGTGGGCGGCGGTGGAAGCCTCACAGCTTCTTTACGCTTTGTATGCGGCAACGTAGAGTTGAGGAATCCGGTCTCACTGGAGCGGTAAGGAGCAGTTTCACAGAACGCGCTCACACTGCCGCCATCTTGGTAACGCCCCCCGTCCAACTGGCTTTAACTGTAGATCAAGACTGGTTACTTCTGAACTTCACTATAAGGATGTTCCCAGATGTTTCAAAGGAAACTCTAAAGTGGAAAAAGTAGTTTCCGCTCTATCACCTGCTGTGCTCCAAATGGGAGCTACTTTCTTTCTAAAGTTCCCTTATAAACGTGTTATCAAGTTTAAGGACAAGAAGTACATGTTAACCACAGCAACTATCTACCTTTATTAATGCAAATGAGGTGGAGGACAGATCTGCAGTAGGCCCTTGAGATTTATCTACTCCAATGCTTAATAATTAACAGAGATTATTAGGTGTTTTTTTTTTGTCTATCTACTTTTCATTTATAAACATTTTTCCTGTTCTTTTCTACCTTAGATCCTCTCAGCTTGTGGACTAAATAAAGGGGTTTGGTCAACATAGCGAATGATACATACCTGTAGCAGGTGTTCTCCGAGGACAGCAGGCTGATTGTTCTCACGACTGGGTTGACGTCCACGGCAGCCCCCACCAACCGGAACAAAACTTCGCGGGCGGTCCCGCACGCAGGGCACGCCCACCGCGCATGCACGGCCGTCTTCCCGCCTATACGCGATCGTTCCCGCTCAGTTGAATGACAAGCAAATTAATGAGTAAACGCAACTCCAAGGGGAGGAGGGAGGGTAGGTGAGAACAATCAGTCTGCTGTCCTCGGAGAACACCTGCTACAGGTATGTATCATTCGCTTTCTCCGAGGACAAGCAGGCTGCTTGTTCTCACTATTGGGGTATCCCTAGCTCTCAGGCTCACTCAAAACAAGAACCCAGGTCAATTGAACCTCGCAATGGCGAGGGTATAACAGAAATTGACCTATGAAGAACAACTAACTGAGAGTGCAGCCTGACCAGAATAAATTCGGGTCCTGGAGGGTGGAGTTGGATTTAAACCCCAAACAGATTCTGCAGCACCGACTGCCCGAACCGACTGTCGCGTCGGGTATCCTGCTGCAGGCAGTAATGAGATGTGAATGTGTGGACAGATGACCACGTCGCAGCTTTGCAAATCTCTTCAATAGTGGCTGACTTCAAGTGGGCCACCGACGCTGCCATGGCTCTGACACTGTGAGCCGTGACATGACCCTCAAGAGTCAGCCCAGCCTGGGCGTAAGTGAAGGAAATGCAATCTGCTAGCCAATTGGAAATGGTGCGTTTCCCGACAGCGACCCCTTTCCTATTGGGGTCGAAGGAAATAAACAATTGGGCGGACTGTCTGTGGGGCTGTGTCCACTCCAGATAGAAGGCCAAAGCTCGCTTGCAGTCCAATGTGTGCAACTGACGTTCAGCAGGGCGGGTATGCGGTCTGGGAAAGAATGTTGGCAAGACAATTGACTGGTTAAGATGGAACTCCGACACCACCTTTGGCAGAAACTTGGGGTGAGTGCGGAGTACTACCCTATTATGATGGAATTTGGTATAAGGAGCATGAGCTACCAGGGCTTGAAACTCACTGACTCTACGAGCTGAAGTTACTGCCACCAAGAAAATGACCTTCCAGGTCAAGTACTTCAGATGGCAGGAATTCAGTGGCTCAAAAGGAGGTTTCATCAGCTGGGTGAGGACTACGTTGAGATCCCATGACACTGCAGGAGGCTTGACAGGGGGCCTTGACAAGAGCAAGCCTCTCATAAATCGGACGACTAAAGGCTCTCTAGAGATGGCTTTACCCTCTACACGATGATGGTAAGCACTAATCGCACTAAGGTGATTCCTTACTGAGTTGGTCTTGAGGCCAGACTCTGATAAGTACAGAAGGTATTCAAGCAGATTCTGTGTAGGACAAGAACGAGGTTCTAGGGCCTTGCTCTCACACCAAACGACAAACCTCCTCCACTTGAAAAAGTAACTCGTTTTAGTGGAATCCTTGTAGAGGCAAGACGCGGGAGACACCCTCCGACAGACCCAACGAAGCAAAGTCTACGCCCTCAACATCCAGGCCGTGAGAGCCAGAGACTGAAGGTTGGGGTGCAGAAGCGCTCCGTCATTCTGCGAAATGAGAGTCGGAAAACACTCCAATCTCCACGGTTCTTCGGAGGACAACTCCAGAAGTAGAGGGAACCAGATCTGACGGGGCCAAAAAGGCGCTATCAGAATCATGGTGCCGTGGTCTTGCTTGAGCTTCAGTAAGGTCTTCCCCACCAAAGGTATGGGAGGATAAACATACAGGAGGCCGGTCCCCCAATGGAGGAGAAAGGCATTCGACGCTAGTCTGCCGTGTGCCTGTAGTCTGGAACAGAACAGAGGCAGCTTGTGGTTGGTCTGAGAGGCGAAAAGGTCCACCGAGGGAGTGCCCCACTCTCGGAAGATCTTGCGTACCACTCTGGAATGGAGCGACCACTCGTGCGGTTGCATGACTCTGCTCAGCCTGTCGGCCAGACTGTTGTTTACGCCTGCCAGGTATGTGGCTTGGAGAAGCATGCCGAACTGGCAGGCCCAACGCCACATCCCGACAGCTTCCTGACACAGGGGGCGAGATCCGGTGCCCCCCTGCTTGTTGATGTAATACATTGCAACCTGATTGTCTGTCTGAATTTGGATAATTTGACAGGACAGCCGATCTCTGAAGGCCTTTAGTGCGATCCAGACCGCTCGGAGCTCCAGGAGGTTGATCTGAAGATCCTGTTCCTGGAGGGACCACAGTCCCTGGGTGTGAAGTCCATCGAGATGAGCTCCACACCCCACGTGAGATGCGTCCATCGTCAGCACTTTCGTAGGCTGCGGAATTTGGAATGGAGTTCCCAGGGTCAAATTGGTCCGAATGGTCCACCAGTGCAGCGAATTGCGGCAACTGATGGAGAGGCGGACGACATCTTCTAGATTCCCGGTGGCTTGACACCACTGGGAAGCTAGGGTCCATTGAGCAGGTCCGTGTTCCCAAACGGAATCTGAGATACTGTCTGTGAGCTGGCAGTATCGGGATGTGAGTGTAAGCGTCCTTTAAATCAGGGAACATAGCCAATCGTCTTTCTGAATCATTGGTAGAAGGGTGCCCAAGGAAAGCATCCTGAACTTCTTTTTGACCAGGTATTTGTTCAGGCCTCTCAGATCTAGGATGGGGCGCATCCCCCCTGTTTTCTTTTCCACAAGGAAGTACCTGGAATAGAATCCCTGCCCTTCCTGCTCGGGTGGCACGGGCTCGACTGCATTGGCGCTGAGAAGGGCGGAGAGTTCCTCTGCAAGTACCTGCTTGTGCTGGAAGCTGTAAGACTGAGCTCCCGGTGGACAATTTGGAGGTCGGAGGTTATGAGAGGCCACCTTTGGTGAAAAACTTTCAACCTCCCCCCGACTGGTAGATCGGTACGGACACTTTGATGGCGGCTATGTTCCCATGGATCCAGTCAAAAACCCGTCCCCGGCGCTGGCACAGTCTGGCGCATCAGCCCTTCCAGGATCCCCGGAAGGATGGCTCGGAGGCACTCGTCAAGGCCCGCTGTCGGGAAAGGCGAGGGGGCCGGTGGAGGTGCCGGAATCTGCTCGGGTCCAGGAGATGGCACCGAAGTGCTCGTGCCCTGACGTAGCGATACCTCTACCACCGAGGGGGAACGCTCCTCCCGGCGCTGCCGTTTCCTCGGCGTCGAGTCAGCTCTGGAGCCGGAGCTGGTAGCTACATGCGCCGTGGGCGACCGATGACGGTGCTTCTTAGCCTTCTTCCGGTGCCCGTCATCGGCGCTCGGCGGTACCGAAGAGGAGGAGGTAGATCCCCCTCGGCCTCGAGGGATTGGGTTCGGTCCCGATGGCCCTGGGTAGAGGGAGTGACCAGGGCCGATTGCCCGCGCGGCCGCTCACCCCTGCCATCTCCGGAAGACCGGCGGGCCAACGGAACCTGTGCTCCTGGGGTCGGTGCCGATTTCGTGGACATTGGTACCGGTACCGAAGATCCGGCCGTCGACACCGATGCCGTCAAAGTCGAAGGGCCGGCGCGCAAGTTCCAAAAAGACGGTCCCGAAGAACTTGCCTCACCACCTGTGTCCGTTTCCGTAAACCGAGACCCAAGGTGCACGTCTTGGTATCGTGCTCCGGCCCGAGGCACTGGAGGCACCAAGCGTGAGTGTCGGTCTGCGAGATATGCCGGCCGCACCGACCACACTTCTTAAATCCACTCGGGACCTTCGAGGACATCGACGGAAAAATCACGTCGGCGAAGTCAAAGTCGTCGATGGTGGCGGTAAAAAGCACACCCGAAAAATAAATCGACCGCGCGGCCACAAGGCCGCAACAAGGCGCCCCCCGCTAAAAGTACGAGGGAAGTAAAACAAAGTTTTTTCTTTTTTTTTTTTTTTTTTTAAAAGAAACAGAACAAAAGAAAAAAGAAACGGAGAAAACAAACAAAGAAAACTCGCGTCTAAGGCGCAGTCCGGTTTCCGATGCTGACAGAGAGAGAGAGACGAACACGGCTCTCTCCAGCGCGGAAAAGAAAAGACTGAGCGGGAACGGTCGCACACGGGCGGGAAGACGGCCGCGCATGCGCGGTGGGCGTGCCCTGTGTGAGGGACCGCCCGCGAAGTTTTGTTCCGGTTGGTGGGGGCTGCCATGGACGTCAACCCAGTCGTGAGAACAAGCAGCCTGCTTGTCCTCGGAGAATAGTCTGTACTTTTGTATTTCTTTTCAAATTGAAGAGCCCATTTACCAAACTGCAGTAAAAGTGGCCTTAGCGCATCCTTATCATAGTAACATAGTAGATGACAGTAGAGAAAGACCTGTACGGTCCATCCAGTCTGCCCAACAAGATAAACTGATATGTGCTACTTTATGTGTACACCTGACCTTGATTTGCATCTGCCATCTTCAGGGCACAGACCGTAGAAGTCTGCCCAGCACTAGCCCCGCCTCCCAAGCACTAGCCCCGCCTCCCAAGCACTAGCCCCACCTCCCACCACCGGCTCTGCCACCCAATCTATGCTAAGCTTCTGAGGATCCATTCTTTCTGAACAGGATTCCTTTATGTTTATCCCACGCATTTTTGAATTCTGTTATCGTTTTCATCTCCACAACCTCCCACGGGAGGGCATTCCAAGTATCCACCACTCTCTCCGTGAAAACATAATTCCTGACATTTTTCTTGAGCCTGCCCCCCTTCAATCTCATTTCATGTCCTCTAGTTCTACCGCCTTCCCGTCTCCAGAAAAGGTTCATTTGTGGATTAATACCTTTCAAATATTTGATCATCTGTATCATATCACCCGGTTCTCCTTTCCTCCAGGGTATACATGTTCAGGTCAGCAAGTCTCTCCTCATAGTCTTGTAACGCAAATCCCATACCATTTTTGTTGCTTTTCTTTGCACCGCTTCAATTCTTTTTACATCCTTAGTCTCCAAAACTGAACACAATACTCCAGGTGGGTCATTCCCGCATGCTAAGGCCATTTTCAGGGGTAAAATGGCCATGGACTAATTTTCCTATCAGCGCATTAGCCCCTTGCGCCACCTATTTTGTAGGTGGTAATGGCTCACCGCTAACCAATTGCTAATTGGTTAGCGCATGGCAATGTAGCTGCACTAACTGATTATCACAGAGCACACCCACAGCCCAAACACATATTTTAGCATGTGGGTAGTGTGCACTGATCCCAAAATTGCTGCTGAACACCCAAGCGCACCCTGCCTTAAGATATTTTTTGATGTAGTAAGCACAAGTTAGTGCTTGCCACAACTTAGTAAAAGGACCCGTTAATGATTTATTTGACTTTTTTCTTCTCTTAATTCCCTGTTATTTCTGTTCAGGTTTTTACTTGTTTTATATTATGTAAACTTATTTAAAAAAAAATAAAAATAAAAACTCCTTACCCTAGGATTAAAGGCCAACATCTGAGGATCGTTGGGATCTACAACGGAAGGATATGGCTCAAAAATGACTACTTTCCGGGGAGATTCCAAGGCAGACCGACACATGGACACTAGTAAATCAACTACCTGAAAACAAAGATAAAGAAGAGAGAAATGAGTGCATACTTTATTTTGTGGTACCCTCTACCTTCTGTGCTAGATAGGGGATAATTTTATAACTGGGTTCCTATATGACAGAGTAAAATTAAACCTACTTTAAGCCTATTTTGTAAGTACAATTTAAGCACGTAGGAGCCTTTAACAATTTTAGTGGAGGAGTAGCTTAATGATTAGTGCAATGGCCTGAGAACAGGGGAACCAAGTTCAATTCTCACTTCAGGTCCTTGTGACTCTGAGCAAGTCACTTAACCTTCCATTACCCCAGGAACAAAATAATACCTGTATATAAAATGTAAATCGCTTTGACTGTAACCAGAGAAAGGTAGTATATTGCCTTTCCTTATATAACAGGCTCCCAGAACCAACCCCGATAGTGTGAAAATGTTCATGCACGTACTTGCTCTACAAATGGTGTAAATGTAAGGGAGTGCATTCTATATATGTACCTGCAACTCCATCTCCACTCTGCCCAAACTACAGTATCCCCCGTTTACTAAGCTGCGCTAGCGGCTGCCGTGTGGCAATACTGACACAGCCCATTTAAAGTGAATGGGCTGTGTCGGCATCAGTGTATGGCTTAGTAAACAGGGGGGTATATCTCCAAATGTCTATACACAGACTGCATTAAAATAGGCACACGCTTTCCATTTGTCTACCTTTTATGCACGTAGATTTTATAAACTCCTTTTCCATATGTAAAACGAACTTTACATGAGAAGAAAGCTTTATAAAATTAATGTTGAATGAGTAGCGTTAAAGTTTATCCAAGCTTCATTGTTTTCATATTGGATGAGCAGCAGATTGTCTTTACAAGCTTCAAACTGGCAGATATAATGAGCAAAATATTAAGATCCCCACTTCCGTATTTCACTTCTCAGATGATTTCAGCGTTAGCAGTTTTTGAAAGTACCTCCTTTATGTAGCCACTTCCACTATTATGAACCTAAGTAAGGTGCTTCTTTATTGACCTTAATCAGAACCCCAAGCAAGCATTTAAATATTATAAAAATATCAGGCCGGTATGTAGATCCACATGGTCAGCTATAGCATGTAAATAGTCTATGTATATTCAGCACTGCTATACACAGCACGACTTTGAATACATGCAGATGACGCTTACAATATCTGGAATGCATCAATATTCAGCCATTATCTACATAGATGAGTGATTTAACCACTTTACTATCAGGATAGTGACTGAATATTGCCACTATATAAATTGTAAAGCACAAAACCTTTGCTCTGCCCTAGAACCATAAGGGCAATTCTGTAAGTGGGTGCTTCCATCTAGGCACTCAAAGCTGCATGGTGACAGTCTATTTTATAATGGCATCTGGCCACCCAAATTCCATTATAGAATTCTAGTGTAACCTGGTACAACTTACATAAGTATATAAGTGTTGCCATACTGGGACAGACCGAGGGTCCATCAAGCCCAGTATCCAGTTTCCAACAGTGACCAATCCAGGTCACAAGTACCTGGCAAGATCCCAAAATAGTACAATACATTTTATGCTGCTTATCCTAGAAATAAGCAATGGATTTTCCCCAAGTCCATTTTAATAATGGCTTATGGATTTTTCTTTTTTAGGAAGCTATCCAAATCTTTTTTAAACTCTACTAACTGCCTTTACCACTTTCTCTGGCAACGAATTCCAGAGTTTAATTACAAATTGAGTGAAGAAATATTTTCTCTGATTTGTTTTAAATTTATTACTTACTTAAATTTACATGCTAGCAATTACACCAGCCATAGACCTGCCATTAATGCGGCATGGACGTGCATAACTTACAGTATTCAGTAAGTCATGTGCATAAGTGGGAGCCCTGCACAAGTATATGCCTCCCTTACATTTACATGCTATGCCACTTACGCTTATCATTATAGAATAGCACTTCGGTGCTCTGCTAGCACTTTCATAGGTAAGTGTATGCTTACATGATTAAGAGCTAGGATTCTATACATTTAAACACACAAGGAGCATACAAATGTGGGCACCCAGTTATAGAATTGCCCTTCACATGCATAGTGCTGGGGAGGTACGAGTGAAGTTTTACTAGCCCATATGATTACAATCTAAAAGACAAAATAATCAATTCAGGTAAACAGCTCCCCCCCCCCCCCAAAATAAAGGGGTATAATTATAACTGGAAGAAACTGGGCCTGGGTGCATGGGATACATATCTAACAAGCCACAGTCCTAGTAGAACTCTTCCTCAACACTTTTGAGCTAATTCCTTCTACCAACCTTTCTATTAACCTGAGCCCCAGTATAAAAAGTTGTGCTAAGGCTCAGAAAGGATTGACGGAGGAAGAGAGGGAAAACTAAGACTAAGGGATTAAGAGGGAGAGGAGACAGTACCACAAATATGACTTTGATCTCACAATCTTCCATGCTCACCCTTTCAAGTTTTCAAACAAGTAGGGGTCAGTGGTGGATTAGCAGATGAACTGTTTGTCTTTTGGTTACTTGGTATTTTGCATTAATGTATACGATATTGCTTACATCACAACTTGTAAGGTTGTTATTGTTATAGCCGAAATGCAAGATACCTGTGCTCAGGGTTTAGGATGGCATTCATCATAAGAAATAAAAAATATCATCTTTGAAGGGCCAACAGGGAGGAAGTGAACCCAACTGGCTAGTGGGATTGTTTAGCTGAAGGGGCCAGAGGGAGAGGCAGAAACTTACTACCTGCCTACATGCTATATAATTAAATGGTAGGAATGGTATGCTCTGAAGTCTAGGGTATAGGCAAGAGTAGAGTTAATTTGGTATATATTAATAAAGAGAAATTACTCACCAGCAGCAGGGGTTCTCAGAGGACAGCAAGCCATGTATTCTCACATGAGTATCATCATCCAACTGAGCCCACTGTGGATGCTGCCTAGCGTGTATTAGCTAAAGAAAGTCCTAGCAGCGTCCCACCGCACATTCATGGCTCCATCAGTCAGATGATACAGCTGAAGAAGACAAATCCTAGGGGAGTTGAGAGGGTATGTGAGAATACATGGCCTGCTGTCCTCGGAGAACACCTTCTACAGGTGAGTAACTTTGCTTTCTCTGAGAACAAGCAGGCCAGTTGTATTCTCACATGTGGCAATCCCTAGGTATCAGGCTCACCAAAAACAATGCTAGAATAGGGACTCGAAATGTCAAGGCTTTGAAGTCAAGTAACCTAAAACTATGTACAAAGTGGTTGTGAAGGTGCAGCCTGGAACAGAACAAAACTGGACCTAGGAGGGTGGAGTTGGATTCTAGACACCAAACAAATTCTGCAGAACTGGCTGACATGTAAAGTATTCTGCTCAAGGCAGCAGTGAGATGTGAATGTGTGAACTGAAGACCATCTCGCAGAACTACATATCTCCTCGATGGAGGCTGATCTCAAGTGGGCTACACAGCCATGGCTCTGACATTATGAGCAACAGCATGACCCCAAGAGTCAGCCCAGCCTGTGCATAAGTAAAGTTGATGCAATCCGCTAGCCAATTGGAAAGTATGCATATCCAAATGGCTACCCCATCTTGTTTGGATCAAAGAAATAAAAAGCTGGGTGGACTGTCTATGAGCTTTAGTCCACTCCTGATAGAAGGCTAAGGCTCGTTTACAGTTTAAACTTTGCCAGGACAAGAATGAGGCCTGGGGAAAATGATGGCAGAATGATTGACTGGTTAAGACAGAACTCCGACACCACCTTAGGAAGGAACTTAGGGTGCGTGTGAAGAACTACTCTTGTGATGAAATTTTGTGTAAGGCAGATCAACTACTAGGGCCTGAAGCTCACTGACTCTGCAAGTTGAAGTGGCTCCCACCAAAAGCACAACTTTCCATGTCAGATACTTCAGATGACAGGAGTCAAATGGCTCAAAAGGAGCTTTCACCAGTTGGGTGAGAACAATGTTGAGATCCCATAACACAGTAGGTGGTTTAATCAGGGACTTTGACAACAGCAAACCTCTCATGAATCGAACAACTAGAGGCTGTACAGAGATGGGCTTACGATTTACACGAAGATAAGCAGCACTGATTGCACAGAGGTTACCCCTAAGAGGATCTAGGGCCTTGCCTTCATACTAGACAACAAACCTCCTCCAGTTAAAACAACAACATATCTTAGTGGAATCTTTCCTAGAAGCAAGCAAGATTCTGGAAACACCCACAGGCAGATTGAAGGACTGAAATTTTATGTCTCAACTGACAGACAAGACACAAGACTGAAAGCTGCAGAGCAGCCACTAAAACAGGGTACAAATACTGACAGACAAGAGACAGGACTGAAAGCTGCAGAGCAGCCACTAAGCAAGAGACACAGACAAACAGAAACTAGACAAGGAATACAGACCAGAAAAAAGACTAGGGAAGTAAGCAAATAAACCTAAGCTAAACTACACACAGATAACTAGAAACAGACAAGGAACTAAACAAGAAACCAGACTAGGCAGAAGTGCAACAAAGCACCAACAACCCAGGGACCTTATTATTATTATTTATTGCATTTGTATTCCACCTTATCCCACCTATTTGCAGGCTCAAAGTGGCTTACATAGTTTTGTTATACACAGTTAATCCTGGATGTCAGGTACAATTATTGTTATGCAGAGATTAATTAGGGGACGGAGTAGCGAGAAGGAAGGAAGGAATTTAGTAGGATTGTTAAATGATGGATTTTCTTAGACGATGGGTTTTCTGAGGTGGGTTAGTACAGTTCTGGGTTTTCATTGTAGGCTTTGTTGAAGAAATACGTCTTGAGGGATTTGCGAAAGATAGTTGTTTCGTTGATTGTCTTCAGGTCTCTAGGTAGTGCGTTCCATAACTTCGTGCTCAAGTAGGAGAAGGTGGTGTCATGCATCGTCTTGTATTTTAGACCCTTGCAGTTGGGGAAGTGCAGGTCAAGAAATTTGCGGGATGATTTTGAGGCGTTTCTGGGAGGCAGGTCCACGAGGTTTAACATGTAGATTGGGGCGTCTGCGCGAATGATTTTGTGTACCATTGTGCAGATCTTGAATGCAATACGTTCCTTAAGTGGGAGCCAGTGAAGTTTTTCTCTTAAGGGTTTTGCACTTTCATATTTGGTTTTTCCAAATAGGAGTCTAGCCACAGTATTTTGGGCAGTCTGGAGCTTCTTGATGTTTTGCTCTTTACAGCCTGCGTACAGTGCATTACAGTAGTCGAGATGACTTATCACCATTGACTGTACCAGGGTGCGGAATATGTATCTCGGGAAGAAAGGTTTCACTCTTTTTAGTTTCCACAAGGAGTAGAACATCTTTTTCGTCGTGTTTTTCACGTGAGCATCGAGAGTGAGGTTTTGATCTAAGGTTACTCCTAGAATTTTCAAGTTTTGCGAGATAGGCAGAGAGCAGTATGATGTTGTTATGGTAGGGAAGCTTTTTGTGTTATGTTGTGAGGTGAGAACAAAACATTGTGTTTTCTCTGCATTTAGTTTCAGTTGGAATGCATCTGCCCAGGAGTGCATTATTTGGAGGCTTTGGTTAATCTCGTTGGTAATTTCATTTAGATCGTATCTAAACGGAATAGAGATCGTGACGTCATCTGCATATATATAAGGGTTGAGGTTTTCGGTTGCTAGAAGTTTGGCCAAAGGTATCATCATCAGGTTGAATAAGGTTGGTGAGAGGGGGGATCCTTGGGGTACTCCACATTCAGGTGTCCACTGGGGTGATCTGTCCGCTTTCGTTATTACTTGGTATGATCTTGTGGTCAGGAATCCTTTGAACCATTTGAGAACTGTGCCTCCTATTCCGAAGTATTCTAGTGTATGTAATAGTATCTCATGGTAAACCATGTCGAAGGCACTGGACATGTCGAATTGTAGGAGGAGTATGTTGTTGCCCCTTGCAATTTCTTGTTTAAACGAGTTCATTGCAGACACTAGCACAGTTTCGGTACTATGATTTGACCGAAATCCTGATTGTGACTCGTGGAGAATTGAATGGTTATTTAAGTATTCAGTAAGTTGTTTTGTTACTATGCCTTCCTTGAGTTTGGTTATGAGGGGGGTAGATGTTACTGGTCTATAGTTGGTTAGGTCCATTGTATTTTTGTTGGCATCTTTTGGTAGCGGTGTAAGTAGGATATTTCCTTTGTCCGTGGGGAAAAGTCCATTTTGAAGTCTGTGATTTACATGATTCGTGATGTCTATTTCGAATTGTTTGGGTGCTGATCTTATTAGACTGCTAGAGCAGATGTCTAATTTACATTGTGATTTGGCGTATTTTCCAAGCCAGCCTGAGATTTCCTTTGATGAAAGTGTGTCGAAGTTGGTCCATGATCAATCTGCTGGGTATTCTCCAGGTTTTGGGTCCAGACATTCAAGAATATTTGCGTAATTTGTTTTATTGCTGGGTATCATGAGTCGAAGCTTTGTAATTTTTTCCTTGAAGTAATTTGCGAGATCAGTTGCGGATGGGGTCTCTGTGTTGTTAGAGGTGACCATAATGGTGTTTAGTAGACTGTTTACGAGTGAGAAGAGTTTGTGTGTATCCTTGTAATTTGGTCCTATTATGGTTTTGTAATATGTCCTTTTAGCTTGTCTGGTCGTGTATTTGTATTTTCTTTGTAGTTGTTTCCAGTCTTTTGAGTGTGTTTTCATCTTTTTTCTTGTTCCATGCTCTTTCTAGTCTTCTTACCTGTGTTTTTAATTCTTTCAGTTCTTCGTTAAACCATGGCATTGAGTTTTTTCTATGTGAGGTTCTGGTTTGAAGTGGCGCTATGTTATCTAATATTGTTCTGCATCTGTTATCCGATTCTTGCAGAAATTGGGGTGAGTCTACAGGCATTGTCCATTCGTCTGTGTAGAAGTGTTGCCAGAATATTAGTGAGTCAATTTTGCCTCTTGTAGTATAGGTTTGTTGTTTTTGTTGTGTCTTTTTTGTTTTCCAGTGGAGGGAAAGGTTTGCATTGTAGTGATCGGACCATGGCCTGGCTGTCAATTTTGTGTCTATTAGTGTGAAATTTGGTTCTGATGAGAATTTGTGGGTTATGATGTCTAGTGTGTGACCTTTCTTATGGGTGGGCTGTGTGTTTGGCCAGTGGAGTTCCCATAGTTGGAGGAAGTCTTTGTATTCACGTACATAGCTTGTGTTCGTATCTTCAAGGTGAAGATTGATGTCTCCTGCTATGAGAAGGTTCTGGGTGGATATACAAGTATTCGATATGAACTCCAGAAAGTGCGTTTGTGATTCTTGCCAATTGCCCGGGGGTCTGTAAAATAAGATTAGGTTTAGGTGATCAGTTAGGTTGGGGTGGTTGATTCTGACTGAGGCTATTTCGAGTTGGGGAAGGATAGATTCCGCTGTTGTTGAAACTGTAAATTGAGATTTATAGATTATTGCTATGCCTCCTCCTCTTTTACTTTCTCTTGTCCAATGGGTAATTTTGTATCCTGGAGGACAGAGCTCTGATATTATTGGATCTTTGGGGCCATGGATCCAGGTTTTGTTGATAAGAAGGAAGTCGAGATGATCATCTGTGATTCAGTTGGTTAGTGTCGTGGTTTTACTGACTACTGATCTGGCATTGATGTATCCTATTTGTATTTGTTGGTAGTGTTCAACTGGGTTTGAGGTAGTGGTAATTTTTATCAGTTGTCTGTCTTCTTGATGTATAAGTTTGTTAAGTCCTTTCATTCCTTTCTGTTGATGGTGATCGTGGCTAGTAGGTTTTTCGTGCGGTTGCTTGATGTTTTGGATGGTCATGTTGTGTATGGGTTGTGTGAGTGGTTTGTGAATTGTGGTGTTGTCTATAGTCAGGTTTGTGGGTGTGTGATGGGTTAATGAGAGACATTAGGTAATTATGAATAGTAATTTGCTGGTGTTCATATCAGTGTTAGTTGTTTAGTTAGGTTCAGTATGTAGTGTTAGTCGACCTTTGAGTTATAGTTAGCATGTAATATTATTCTGAGAGATGCCTAGTTAGTAATTAAAGTGCATTAAAGATCTTGCTTCATTGTTTACAAGATAGAGTTTGAGAGCACATCAGATATCATTAACATAGTAGTCATTACCGTATTGCTATAGTTCATCACTATATAGAGTGTTGCCGTATGCAGTGTGGTGATAAGCAGTGCTGTACAGGCAGTGCAGTATAAGCATTACAGTATGAGCAATACAGTACAGTATGGGCAGTATGTTATAAGCATTCTTAAACAACGATCTATATTAGCATTAAGTAGTGTCAGCGATGCAAAGGCAAACTCAGAAGGTTTCCAGGTGGTAATAAACCCATCAGCAGCTGAAACTCAGCTGCAGCAATCATGAGGCAGCTACGGGTGAGGCTAGCTGCCAAACTTCAAACCAAGTCTGTTTTAGTGGCTGCTCTGCAGCTTTCAGTCCTGTGTCTTGTCTGTCAGTATTCGTACCCTGTTTCAGTGGCTGCGTTGCAGCTTTCAGTTCCTGTCCTTTAGCTTGTCCATTTCCTGCTTTGTGTAGTATTGTCTGTCTGTGAGTCCTAGCCCAGTTTCCTGCCTTGCTGCCCATGTATATTCCTTTCCCCTCTGACCCTCAGTCCCTGTTCAGCCTAGTTGGTATCCAGTGCCTGCCCTATCTGGTAAGTCCTGCCGGCCGCCTGCAGCCAGGGGCTCAACTCCTGGGGAAGGGCGGTCAAGCGCAAGTGAAGTCTAGCTGGTTCTGTCAGAGTTCTGCCTTGTCTCTGGTGTGGGGTGGTTTTGCCTGCCACTGCTGCTCCACGGCAGTGGCCCAAGGGCTCATGAACCTAGTTTCTGCCTTGAAAGCCTGACAGTGGCATCACGATCCCTTGATGACGATGAGGAGGATGTCAAACCCATTCGCGTCCTCCGTGTCGGGTCCGATGGTGACCAGTCCTGGGGCCTGCTATCAGCACATGATGTCAAGGAAGGTGAAGACCTCCTCAATTCTGGTGCACTCCCAGTGGTTCATGAAGTCTGGGCAGCCATACGGTGCATGCTTCCAGTGCCAATGTCAATGAAATGGCCTTTAAGGAGCCAAAACGATTGTCCTGCTGGACCCAGCACACTTTCTGTGTCCTCTATTCTTGAAGCTGCTGGGAGTTTTCTTAGACATCGAGAAAAGAATCGCAGCCAAATTAAACTCCTCAATCTTGAAAGTAAAAAGGGGCACAACTCAAATTGAAGCCAGTACTCAGGCCTAAGCTGGACTAAAGAGTTGCGAAAAAAGGAAAAAAAAAAAAACCTTAAAGGGCCAAAAATGAAGAAAAATAAGTAAAAGATGATCAACCCATATGGGAAGGCACTTGAAAAGATGGGGGGAAAAAAACCATGCCGAGGGGAGATTGCAAAGACTCGTCCTCCTAGCCCTGTACTCATGTGTTGGATTAGAAGGCAACCCCACATGCTCAGTGGGACACTGCTAGAACTTTCTTTAGTCAATACACGCTAGGCAGTGTCCCCACCGGGCTCCATCGGATGACGTCACAAAACATGAGAATACATCTGGCCTGCTTATCCTCAGAGAAAGCTGTGAACCATTTTTAATGAATTAACCCTGTCTGGATCCCTGCATGTTTAATATTTGGGGGAGATGAGATGGGTCAGGTAGGTCACAAATGCCTAAGTTATAAAATATATATACATATATATATACCTTTTATTTAAACTGGGGAGTGTCCAAATCCAGTCTTTGAGGGACAAAAACTATTCTGTTTTTCCACACGTTCTTAATGAATATGCAGAAAATATTTGCCTACAATTGAAGCAGTACATGCAAACATGCTTCATGTGTATCCATTAGGGATATCCTGCAAACTAGATCTGTTTGTGGCCCTTGAACACTGGGACTTGAACACCCACGATTTAAAGCTTATATAATGTCTAATTCAATACTGGCGGTGGACAACAAAAAAACCTCTGACTGCCACTGGCTTAACAGAGTAACATTTAGTAACATAGTAGATGACGGCAGAAAAAGACCTGCACGGTCCATCCAGTCTGCCCAACAAGATAAACTTTTTTATGACTTTGCTGTGACCCACCTGACCTATTTTTTCTACCCCAAATATTAACATGCAGGGATCCAGACAGGGTTAACGTATACACATAGAAATAGGTGGGAAGAGAAAGAGAGAAGAAAGAAAATCTAGGATTGTGACCATAATATGAAGTACTGAGTAATCTAAAAGAAGTATCTAAAGTATACCTGTGCCCCAGTAGCAATATCATCAGCAGCTTCATTCATTACTCCTAGAGTCTGAAATGCAAATACGCAGAGCTCCCGTTCGCATACAGTAGGCTACAAAAAGAAGAATATGCATATCAGTTAATTTTGTATTATTTAGCCATAATACCTCCAATAATTACATTCTAAATGTTTTGCTTATTTCCTGTGGAGAAATGTTTGTGGTTATTTACTTTCTCTACATAAACACTGTACAGTATCCCTTGTCTGCTCCTGCTCTCCCATGGCCCATAGATTATTCTATAGAACATCCCAAGGTTCAAAGATTTATTGCTTTCATATGGGTTTTCATCCCTTTAGCCCAGCTTTGGGAATTGAGCTGAAACTGCACAGCACAGGAGGGAAAGGAGTGGTGGAAAGAGGAGTGGAATAGCAATCAGGCTCGGTTTGGATAATTTTGAGGTTAGCCCTAAGGTATCAACCTACAAAATATCTAGGTCTCTAAAACAAATCCAAGTGTAAGCACTTTTCCTTCAGATGCCTGATGAAATCAGCATTTTCTATGGACAGCAGTTACGCATTCAGTTTGACAGAACTGTAATTGTTACTGTATAAACAATCAACAGAACTTTCATATTATGCATCTTATTAACTGGAATATATTAGTATTTTGAGAACTTTGAAAAACTAGATAGAGTACAATAACATTTCTGAGTGTTCTCATTCTAGAAGAGATCTATCAAGTGAGACAAGCAAACACATGAAACACGGAAAATCCACCACTGCTCAAGGTGCAATAATCTTACATAAGAACAAACATACTGGGTCAGACCAATGGTCCATCTAGCCCAGTATCCTGTTTCCCATACAGTGGCCAAGCCAGGTCACAAGTACCTGGCAGAAACCCAAATAGTGGCAACATTACATGATACCAATCCCAGGGCAAGCAGTAGCCTCCCTATGTCTGTCTCAATAGATGACTATGGACTTTTCCTCCTGGAATTTGTCCAAACCTTTTTTAAACCAAGCTATGCTAAATGCAGTTACTATATCCTCTGGCAAAGAATTCCTGAGCTTAACTATTCATTGAGTGAAAAAATATTTCCTTCTATTTGTTTTAAAAGTATTTCCATGTAACTTCATTGAGTGTCCCCTAGCCTTTATACTTTTTTTAAAAAGAGTAAAAATCATCCGTCTCTTTTCCAAGCTGAAGAGCCCTAACCTCTTTAGCCTTTCCAGCCCCTTTATCATTTTGGTTGCTCTTCTACTATATCTTTATTGAGATACGGCGACCAGAATTGAATGAAATACTCAAGGTGGGGTCGCACCATACAGCGATACAGAGGCATTAGAGTACTCTTGGTCTTGTTTACCAACCCTTCCCTAATAATTCCTAGTATCTTGTTTGCTTTTTGGCCACAATCCTACACTGGGCAGAAGATTTTAGCATATTGTCTATGACACCTAAATATTTTCTTGGGTGCTGACCCCCAAGGTAGACCCTAGTATCAGGTAACTATGATTTGATTTGTTCTTTCCAATGTGTATCACTTTACATTTATCCATGTTAAGGGCCCTGTTTACTAAGCCATGCTAACGCTAGACACCCATAACAATATATGGATGTCTTTAGCATTAGCGCGTGCTAAAAATGCCAGTGTGCCTTAGTAAACAGGGCCCTAAATTTCATCTGCATTTGGATGCCCAGTTTTCCAATTTCCTAAGGTCTTCCTGAATTTTTCACAGTCTGCATGTGTTTTAACAACCTTGAACAGTTTTGTGTCATCTGCAAATTTATAAATATGTTAAATAGCACTGGTCCAAGTACAGATCCCTGCAGCACTACACTATTCACCCTCCACCATTGAGAGAAATGGCCATTTATCCCTACCCTTTGTTTTCTGTCCGATAACCAATTCCTAATACACAACAGAACATTGACTCCTATCCCATGACTCTCTAATTTTCTCAGGAGTCTCTCATTAGGATTTCTGCCAAAAGCTTTCTGAAAATCTAGATACATGATATCGACCGGCTCATCTTTATTGATATGTTTATTCACTCCTTCAAAGAAATGAAGCAACTTGGTGAGGCAAGACTTCCCTTAGCTGAAACAATGCTGAATCTGTCCTATTAAACCATGTTTGTCTACATGTTCCATAATTTTATTCTTCATAATAGTTTCCACTATTTTGCCCAGCACTGACATTAGGCTTACCAATCTGTAATTTCCCAGATCATCCCTGAAAATATTTTTAAAAATTGTTGTTACATTGGCCACCCTCCAATCATCAGGTATTATGGAGGATTTTAATAACAGATTACTAACAAAAAGATCAGGAATTTCATTTTGAGTTCTGTCAGGACCCTTTGATGCATGCCATCCAGTCCAGATGATTTACTACTCTTTAATTTGCTGATTTGGCTCAGTACGTCTTCCAGGTTCACAGAGATTTCTTTCAGTTCCTCCGCATCATCGCCCTTGAAAACCATTTCTAGTACAGGCAGATATCTTACATCTTCTTTTGTAAAGCCGAAGCAAATAATTCATTCAGTCTCTCTACTATAGCCTTGTCCTCCCTGAGTGCCCCTTTTCCTTCTTTATGATCTAATGGTCTCTCGGAGTCCTTTGCAGGCTTTCTGCTTCTGACGTACCTGAAAATGTTGTTACTGAGAGCTTCTGCCTCTGTAACAAGTTTCTCTTCATATTCTCTTTTAGCCTTATCAATGATTTCCATCTAACCTGCCAATGCTTATGTTGCTTCTTATTTTCTTCATTTGGGTCCTGTTTCCATTCTTTGAAGGATGTTATTTTAGCTGTAATAGCCTCTTTCACTTTACCTTTTAACCACCTAGACAGTGCTGGGGAGGAGCCGGCTGTCTTGGTACATGTGGGTACCAATGACGTACGAAAATGTGGGAGAGAGGTTCTGGAAGTCAAATTTAGGCTTTTAGGAAGAAAGCTCAAATCCAGATCCCCTAGGGTGGCATTTTCTGAAATACTACCCGTTCCACACGCAGGCCTCAAGAGGCAAGCAGAGCTCCGGAGTCTCAATGCGTGGATGAGACGATGGTGCAGGGAGGAGGGTTTTAGATTTGTTAGGAACTGGGCAACATTCTGGGGAAGAGGGAGCCTATTCCAAAATGATGGGCTCCATCTTAACTAGGGTGGGACTAGGCTGCTGGCGACGGCATTCAAAAAAAGAGACAGAGCACCTTTTAAACTAGATATGGGGGAAAGGCCGACAGTCGCACAACAGTGCATGGTTCGGGATAAGGTATCTTGCAAGGATACTTCACGAACAGGGAAGATAGGGTTTCTGGATAGTGAGGTTACATAAGAGGCCGTGGTAGGCCAGGTGCCCTTAAATACAACTAAAGATCAGACAAAAGATGGCAAATCAATAGTGTCAAGCACTAAGCATCATGCAATTAGGAACAACAAACATACTCTGAAATGTCTATATGCAAATGCTAGGCGTCTAAGAAATAAGATGGGAGAGTTGGAATATATTGCACTAAATTAAAAATTGGACATAATAGGCATTACTGAGACCTAGTGGAAGGAGGATAACCAGTGGGTCACTGTCATACTGGGGTACAAAGTATATCGTAGTGATAGGCTGGACCGTGGTGGAGGGGTAGCATTGTATATTAACAAGAGCCTTGACTCAGATAGATTACAAATTCAGCAGGACACAAATCACACCTTTGAATCATTGTGGGTTGAAATTCCATGTATAAAAGGGAAAAGGACGGTGATAGGAGTGTACTACCGTCCGCCTCGCCAGGATGAGCTGGTAGACGCAGACATGATAAAAGAAATCAGAGACGCAAACAAAATGGGCAATGCGATAATAATGGGTGACTTCAATTACCCAAATACAGACTGGGTAAATCTAACATCGGGATACGCTAGAGAGGTACAATTCCTTGATGAAATCAAGGACAGCTTTATGGAGCAGCTGGTGCAGGAGCCGACGAGAGAAGGAAAAATTCTAGACTTGGTCCTTTGTGGAGCGCATGATCTAGAGAGGGACGTTATGGTACTGAAGCCGCTTGATAACAGTGATCATAATATGATCAGTTTTGATTTCAACCTTGAAGTAACTATACATAGGAAGTCAAATACATTAGCGTTTAACTTTAAAAAAGGAGACAATGATAGAATGAGAAGAACGGTTAAAAAAAAAAAAAAAAAAACTTAAGAGGGGCAACTGAGAGGGTAAAAACTGTACAACAGGCGTGGATGCTGTTCAAAAGTACCATCCAAGAGGCCCAGGCCAAATATATTCCGCAAATTACAAAAGAAAGACGGAAGTCCAAAAGACAGCCGGCGTGGTTGAAAAGTGAGGTGAAGGAAGCTATTAGGGTTAAAAGAAACGCCTTCAGAAAATGGAAGAAGGAACAGTCTGACAATAACAAGAAGCAACATAAGGAGTGTCAAAGCAAATTCAAGGCACAGATAAAGAATAAAGGTACAGATAAAGAAGGCCAAGAGGGATTACGAAGAAAAGATAGCATTAGAGGCAAAAAAACATAGCAAAACTTTTTTCGGTATATTAAAAGCAGGAAGCCGGCAAAAGAATCGGTTGGGCTGCTTGTCGACCAAGGGGTAAAAGGGGCGATCAAGGAAGATAAAGACGTAGTGGAGAGATTGATTGAATTCTTTGCTTCAGTCTTCACAGAGGAAGATTTGGGTGGGATACCGGTGTCAGAAATGGTATTTCAAGCAGACGAGTCAGAGAAACTTACTGAATTCACAGTAAACCTGGAGGACGTAATGGGGCAGTTCAGCAAACTGAAGAGTAGCAAATCTCCTGGACCGGATGGTATACATTCTAGAGTATTGATAGAAATGAAAAATGAGCTTGCGGAGCTTCTGCTAGTGATATGCAATTTAGCCTTAAAATCGGGCGTGGTACTGGAAGATTGGAGGGTAGCCAATGTCACGCTGATTTTTAAAAAAGGTTCCAGGGGAGATCTGGGAAATTATAGACCGGTGAGTCTGACGTTGGTGCCGTGGAAAATGGTAGAGGCTATTATTAAAAACAAAATTACAGAGCACATCCAAGGACATAGAGTACTGAGACCAAGTCAGAACGGCTTTAGTGTGGGGAAATCTTGCCTGACCAATTTACTTCAATTCTTTGAAGAAGTAAACAAACATATGGACAAAGGGGAGCCGGTTGATATTGAGTATCTGGATTTTCAAAAGGTGTTTGATAAGGTACCTCATGAAAGGCTACAGAGGAAATTGGAGGGTCATGGGATAGGAGGAAATGTCCTATTGTGGATTAAAAACTGGTTGAAGGATAGGAAACAGAGAGTGCGGTTAAATGAACAGTGTTCACAATGGAGAAGGGTAGTTAGTGGGGTTCCTCAGGGGTCAGTGCTAGGACTGCTGCTTTTTAATATATTTATAAATGATTTAGAGATGGGAGTAACCAGCGAGGTAATTAAATTTGCTGATGACACAAAGTTATTCGAAGTTGTTCGCGAGAGGATTGTGAAAAATTACAGAAGGAACTTACGAGACAGGGAGGCTAAATGGCAGATGACATTTAATGTGAGCAAGTGCAAGGTGATGCATGTGGGAAAAAAGAACTCGAATTATAGCTACATCATGCAAGGTTCCACGTTAGGAGTTACGGACCAAGAAAGAGATCTGGGTGTCGTCGTTGATAATACACTGAAATCTGCTCAGTGTGCTGCTGCGGCTTGGAAAGCAAATAGAATGTTGGGTATTATTAGGAAAGGTATGGAGAACAGATGAGAGGATGTTATAATGCCGTTGTATCGCTCCATGATGCGACTGCACCTTGAGTAGTGTGTTCAATTCTGGTCTCTGCATCTCAAGAAAGATATAGTAGAACTGGAAAAGATGCAGTGAAGGGTGACAAAAATGATAGCGAGGATGGGACGACTTCCCTATGAAGAAAGACTAAGGAGGCTAGGTCTTTTCAGCTTGGAGAAGAGACGGCTGAGGGGAGACATGATAGAGGTATATAAAATAATGAGTGGAGTGGAACAGGTGGATGTGAAGCGTCTGTTCATGCTTTTCAAAAATACTAGGACTGGGGGGCATGCAATGAAACTACAGTGTAGTAAATTTAAAACAAATAGGAGAAAATGTTTCTTCACTGAATGCTTAATTAAACTCTGGAATTTGTTGCCGGAGAACGTAGTGAAGGCGGTTAGCTTGGCAGAGTTTAAAAAGGTGTTGGACGGTTTCCTAAAGGACAAGTCCATAGACCGCTACTAAATGGACTTGGGAAAAATCCACAATTTCGGGAATAACCTGTATAAAATGTTTGTATGTTTGGGTAGCTTGCCAGGTGCCCTTGACCTGGGTTGGTCGCTGTCGGGGCCAGGATGCTGGGCTCGATTGACCTTTGGTGTTTTCCCAGTATGGCATTACTTATGTACTTACACTGGATATAGTATTCTCTTCTTTCCACCTTTGTAAATATGTGGAATGCATCTGGTCTGGGCTTCCATTATGGTATTGTTGTACAACATTCATGCCTGATTTCAAGTCCTAACCCTTGCATCTGATCCTTTTAGCTTCTTTTTAATCACTTTCCTCATTTTATCATAGTCGATCTTTTCAAAATTAAATGCTGCTACAGTAGATTTCCTTTGTGGCTTCACTCCAGATAGTAGCTCAAACTTGATCATGTTATGATCACTGTTTCCCAGTGGATCTAACACCATTACCTCTTGTAATGCGTTCCACTAAGGACTAGATGTAAAATAGCTCCCCTTCTTGATGGTTCCTAGACCAGTTGCTCCAAGAAGCAGTCATTTATTACATCTAGGAATTTCATCTCCCTAGCACTCCCTGATGTAACATTTATCCAGTCAATATTGGGGTAACTGAAATCACACAGTCAAAATAACAATTCTACATGGGTGACCTGTGTCAGAAAAATTGCTTAAATCCTTAAAAAGTGGAGAAACAAACACCTCAGTAGAAAAGGAGACACACCTATCTATAAGGCAAGCCTTCAGAATATAGGTGGCTCACAATAATCATCAGTCATAAAAAGACCACTACATTTTCTGGACCAAAACTATCCTTATTAATATTAAACAATTGTTAGTGAACAAATTTATGAAGGACAACATTAAAAAAATACGAGATAGTTCAATAGTTTCACCCTTGAAATCTCCCCCCACTCCCTCCCTGCTCCCTTCTACCCAATGAAAAACACCCCATAGAATCCAGATTTCAACACTGCCCAGGAAAAGGAAAAAGGACCAAGCCACAGCCGCCACACCAGCTAAAGGGAAGGAAGAGTCTCAGACTTCTCTAGATTTAATTTGAACCTAGCAAAGTCCCCATATTCATGAAAACATTCTATTAATGCCTCCAAAGAAGTCTCTGGGTTTAGTAGGTGGAACAATAGATCATCTGCAAAATCTGCTACCTCGAAAATATGAATACCATTGCCCCATGTAAGCCGCATTGAGCCTGCCATGAGTGGGAAAGTGCGGGGTACAAATGCAACAAAAAAAATGCCTTCTATCTCAGGGTTATTTACAATATCTCGGATAAGAGGGTCCAGGGTTAAAACAAATAACAGTGGGGAAAGGGGGCATCACTGACAGGTTCCCCGAGCAATGCTAAATGGGTCAGAGAACACCCCATTCACCCAGATTTGAGCTTTAAGGGAATCATAAAGGTCTCAATACCACCAAAGTGATCTCCGAGGCCATACTTCCGCAATGCGGCTAGCATAAATTTCCAAGACACCCTATCTAAGGCCTTTTCTGTATCAAAGCTCACCAAAAGGGAATACAGCTTATTACGATGAACCACTTCTAGGGAGCCCAGAAAGCTGCATATATTCTTAGACATTCACTGCTCCCTGACAAAACCCGCTTGTGGTTCTGCACTCAGCTGAAGCAGTACACCAGCCAAACAGCCATCACCTTAGCTAGAAGTTTAACCTCCAAGTTAAGAAGGAAGATTGGACGGTAGAACTCAGAGTGATCCTTACTTGACTTTGGCAAGACCATAATTTGTGCCATGGAAAGGAAGTCTGGCATGCTTGTCTCCATTATCATTGAATGAAACATTTCTGTTAAGGGGGAAGAAACATAGTGTTGGAGTATTTTATAAAACTTTGCCCAAACTCCATCGGACCCCAGGGCTTTATGGTTAGGACTATCCTATATAATAATTCTCACCTCCAACGTTCCATGCTTGGGACCGTGGGTCCCTGGCTGCAAGTGGTCTGCGAGGCAGACACGCAGGACGTCACTGACGTCAACACAGCTGATTGCAAGGCAAGAGGAGGAGTAGGGAAACACGCGCAGCGTGTTTCCCTACTCCTCCTACTGCCTCGGAATCAGCTGTCACCCCCCCCCCGCGCTATGGCTCCCTCGAAACCCACCCCCTCCCGCGAACCTGTCGATCCCCCCCCCCCCCCCGCCGGAATGCCGAAAACTGCCGCCGCCGTTGTTGTGCTACCTTCCCTTCCCGTAGGTTGTTCAGTCATCTTCTTAGAAAGTTTAACTCTGTGCGTCTGACGTCAGACGCACGGAGTTAAACTTTCTAAGAAGATGATTGAACAACCTACGGGAAGGGAAGGGAAGGTAGCACAACAACGGCGGCGACGGTGGCGGCAGTTTTCGGTGTTCCGTGGTGGGGGGGGGGGATCGACAGGTTCGCGGGAGGGGGTGGGTTCGAGGGGGCCGTAGCACGGGGGGGGGGGGGGGGGGGGGATTGCCTGCCTAAGGCCCGTTTCCTTGCCTACAGAAACGGGCCTTTTTTTACTAGTGACTAATAACCAATTTAACTTTATCCACCGAAATGGGTCTTTGAAGGATCTGGACCGAACCTGCATCAAAAGAGGGATGATCCATTCTATTTATTTATTTATTGCATTTGTATCCCACATTTTCCCACCTCTTTGCGGGCTCAGTGTGGCTTACAATAAGATATGAATAGTACAAATATATTTGTAACAACTTGAATATGGAATACATTGTGCAGAGTTGTGTGAGACATTCGATTATCATTAGGAATATAACAATGGGACATCAACATAGAAACATTGGGAGGAGACAGTGGGACAATTGATTACAGGATGAGGGATCTGAAGTGGATGTATGTTGCATTGATGAACAGTGAGTATGGACTCTATGTGTTTTGGTTCTTTCCGTAAGTTTGTTCAAACAGGTACGTCTTCAGTAGTTTTCGGAAGGAAGCTTGTTCGTTAATCATTCTTAGGTTGCGCGGTAGTGTATTTTAGTCAAATAAGATGTACCATCCAAATCCAGTTCCAAGTCTGAAGTGTAAAGAAAGGCGTAATATCTATGAAAAATGGCAGCAATATCTTTATCATTGGACATTAAGGAACCTAAGGAATTTCTCAAGGATTGGACCCTTTTACTTCACTCCCACCAATCTAGCCAAAAGAGTAACCATTTTATTACCATGGCAGTATAATTTATACTTGTAATAAAACCGGGATTTCACTGTCCTCTAGTGAAGTAAAGTGTTCAAAGTTGTTCTCTATATGCCCAAGTAGGGACCCTTCCATATAACCTATGCTGGGATTGGAGTAATCATTCCAACCATAAAATCTCTCTATCCAGAGCCCTACGATTTTGCACCATATAAGCAATCATCTCTCCTCTGAACACCACCTTAGCCATATCCCAAAACAATACTGGGGTATTCTGATGTTGGGCATTGAAGGCCTCATAGTCCTTCCACGTAGCTATCAATGATCATCAAAGGTGGTATTGTAAAAAAGATCTGAGGGGAACTGCCATGGCGGAGAGTCAAGCCTGTTCCCTATGGGACACCAAAGCAACCATACCAAAGCATGATCTGAGATTTGGTAGGCATCAATGTCTGCAGAACTGATACCTGGAAAACAAAGACTGGGAGACCAATAAATCTATGCTGGACTGAGAACCATGGGGTCTTGAGAAATGAGTATAATATCGGGTCATAGGATGCAAGACCCTTCATATATCTAATAAATTCAAGGCCCCGTAAAGCAGTGGTATGGCTTTAATCAAATCAATCTGATCAGATAAATTTGGCTTCCAGAATTCGACTTCTCAAAATAAGGATGTGATCCGATATTGAAATCCCCTCCCAGTATCAAAGGGCAATCACCCATAAGAACATAAGAATAGCCAAACTGGGTCAGACCAATGGTCAATATAGCCCAGTATCCTGCTTCCAACAGTAGCCAATCCAGGTCACAAGTATCTGGCAGAAACCCAGTAGGTAGCAATATTCCATACTACAAATCCCAGGGCAAGCAGTGGCTTCCCCCATATCCATCTCAATAAAACTATGGACTTTTCCTCCGGGAACTTGTCCAAACCTTTTTTAAACACAGGGACTGCAGAATATTAGTATTATGAGAACAATTCAAGAGTCACATTATAAACACTTTAGGCAATTGATCTCCTTGCCTTTTCAGCCCAAGCTATGGGTTCATTCGATCTGAAAAGGGACCAACATTGTCCGGATCCACCAGAGATGTATGAAACAAGGCTTCAAGAAAACCTCTCAGTTCTGCATCTGTGACCGATTCCGAAACACCCACCACCCAGAGGTTATTCCGGTGCAAGCGGTTTTCCAGGTCATCGAGTTTGTCTTCCAGGGCCTGCACTTTGGCTGTAAGCTTATGACGTACTACCAACGCAGCCTGTGTGGTGTCCTCCACTTCAGGCAACCGCACCTGAGCTCCAGCGTCCACCTTGAGGCTCTTTAGATGCCCCTCCACCAAATCCAACTTATCAAACAATTTCTGGAATTTGTTTCTCCAGGTCTTTTCCATAATCTCATGTGAGATTTCAGCTGTTCAAACGACCTAGAGAGCTAGCAGCATCTGCTATCTTAGTATCCAGGGTGCGAGTTTTGCTTCAGTCCCAACATGATGGTTTGGGTGCCATAAATAGTCCAGAGGAGAGTCTCATCCAAGGAGAGGAAAGTAAAGACTTCTAAACAAAGTCAGCACAGAAGATGGTGAGGCGAGCTCTGACAATCAAAAGCAGCAAACAGAATAAGTGCTGTCCACCAGTGGTAGTTAAAGTCTGATAGCACATCCAGACCACCACCCGAGGTCCAAAAGATGCAGGCACAAAGCAAGAAAAAAGGAAAATAGATAGATAAATAAAAATAAGGGAGGAGGGGAGCCCAAAGAACATTTCTACCAGGCCAGCTAAGCAGGGACTGCTAATGGAAAAAGAGTTCCTCTCCCGGCTCCACCAGCTACCAGGTGCTGCTCTCTGGACCTCCAATCCTTCCTGGTCTCCAGAGAGATTTCAGGGTCTTCCAATCTTCTTAATTTGTCTGGAGACAGGCACAGCTGGTACCGCAGGTTCCGTGAAGCCCTCCCCAAAAACCACTGAAATGCCATTCTCAGTTATACCCAGTGCTTCCCGTGTTCACACCTACGCTGATGCGGATTGTCAGATACCACCAGCGGAGGGGGAGCAGGACTGATTTGTGCCGTGGTCTTTGCTCTGTTGGCAGCCCTCCTCTCTCCGTATCAGCGCCCTGGGGTCCACAGGCACTAGCAGGGAGAAAAGGGCTCGGTGCTGGTCACTGGTATGGGTGGGACAGCAAATCTCGGAGGAAGACCCGGATGCTCAGCAAAGTGCAGCCATCGTGGCTGCAAGCTCCACAGGAAGTAAGCTGATGTATCTCCTTTTTAAAAGTTAAAGTCGGCAGCCTGGTTCCATTCCGGTTAAGGTGGAGTCCATCCTTTCGGAATAGATTCTCCCTTTCCAAGAATGTTGCCCAGTTCCTAACAAATCTAAAACCCTCATCCCTGCACCATTATCTCAACCACGCATTGAGACTCCAGAGCTCTGCCTGCCTCTTGGGTCCTATGCATGGAACAGGGAGCATTCTGAAAACACTACTGTGGAGGATCTGGACTTCAGCTCTCTACCCAAGAGCCTAAATTTGGCTTCCAGAATCTCCATTCCACATTTTCCTATGTCATTGGTACCCATGTGTACCAAGATAGCCTGCTCCTCCCCAGCACTACCTAAACGCCTATCTATGTGACGCGTGAGGTACGCCACCTTTGTACCAGGCAGGCAAGTGACCAGGTGATCCTCACGTCCATCAGACAACCAGCTATCTACACGCCTAATGATCGACAGCTGTCTTAACCCTTCCTGCCTAGGCAGAAGTTCTTGGAGACATATCCTCAGTATGAAAGGATATTGCATCCCCTGGTGGGAAGGTACTGGCTACAGGAGTACTTCTTACTTCACCTGGGTGATGCTCTCTTTTTTGGAGACCTCCCTCCTCCAAGGCAGCATAGGGGCTGCCAGACTGGAGTAAGAATATCTCTATAATGTCTCTGTTCTCCTCTTAAACCTGTCTGTCTCTTTCAGCTCCTCCAATGTGCTACTCTAGGTTCAAGAGAATGGATTCATTTTCTCTGAGAGGAGTTCTTTGCATTGGACACACACATATAAACCTTCTCGCTATAAAGCTCAACTAGTGCCAACTTCCTACCTGGCTCTCCCAGGACAGACAGGGAGGAAAGAGGGCTCTCGTCTGGGACTTGAACCCCAGACCTCACACACCCAAAGCAAGAATCATATCCATAGAACAACCTCTGCTTCTACTACTAAATGAAAATAGTATCAATATTGAACCATCTCAAAGATGTAAAACCACGGTTCTTTTCCACACAATGAGAAACCAAAGGGGCAGTCAAGGCTCAGAAAACATATTTGTAAATCAATGAATACTGTAGCTGTTTGAATTGTCACATAATAAAAACCTCTTTGTGTACAAGACTAAGGACCCAACTTCAAAGTCTAAGGGGCCCTTTTACTATGCCGCACTGAAAAATGGCCAGCGCTGTTTGTAGTGCATGAGTTTACCACGTAGTTGCCACTTTTTGACTGGGGGTAAAATGGCCACATTTGTATTGCATCTTGTAATGACCATGCACTAATTTCCCAATTAGTGCATGGCCATTAGCACAGGAGCTCTTACCAACACATATTTACTAGATGGTAAGGGCTCCTGCGCTAATCTCACACTAATAGGGCAGCGTGTGGCAATGTACCTGCACTACCCAATCAGCGCAGGGCAAGCCTACTCTCCATCCATAGACATGCCTACTCTCCATCCATAGACATACCTACTGAACTAAAAAAAAATTAGAAAATTTTTTTAGCGCAGAATTAGCACACTACTGCAGGATGCCTCAGTGCACCCCGCAACAGTGCTTTTTGGCGCACAATAGCCCATGCTAATACCTACCACGGCTTAGTAAAACGGTCCCTAAGTTTTATTCTATGGGTATGGGTCATGCATTTGATATACTGCCTCTCTGTAATGCTACCAAAGCGGTTTATATATTATAAAAGTACTTTCTCTGTCCCTAGTGGGTTCATAATCTAAGTTTTGGGCACAGAACGCTGCTCCTTTTTACAAACAAATGCAGTTAAATCTGTTCCACCAGGGGAAAAAAAGAATTAATTTTATTTCATGTACTTCCTGGTCTGAAGAAAAAGGTACACAATATTCAAGTTCATAAAACATGATATAAACTGTAACTTAATACAACACTTAAAAGGTATTTCTTAATAAATTTGAACACCAAATTTAATAATCATGGATCTAATTTATATGCTTCTGTCAGAGGGTCATTGTGAGAGATAGTTGGCTGAATATCTTTTCCCCTGTCTCTAACATGGTAAAATTATGTATCATACCTGATAATTTTCTATTAATCATAACAGATCAATCCATAGACTGGTGGGTTGTGTCCATCTACCAGCAGGTGGAGATAGAGAGCAATCTTTTGCCTCTCTATATGTGGTCATGTGCTACCAGGAAATCCTCAGTATAGTCAGTGGCGTAGCTAGGGTAGTTGACACCCGGGGCCGGTCATTTTTTAACACCCCCCTCCCCCCAAATCCAGTACTAGGCATACCGAGAATACAAAACACTCAGGACCTATATATAGAGCAATTATACCATACCATAAGCAGTAATTTGTACGAGTCACACAAGGAAAAGGAAAGCATCTTAAACACTACAGTGAACACTAGAACATCAATTCACCTATTGTAAAACAAAAACAGACAGACAGATTAGTACACATCGTCAATCCTGTACAGTCAATGCCAACCAAAAACCATGTCTTTTTCACAAACACAGATACACCCTAATCCACTAAAGAAAAAGTAATAAACATTCTATTTAGACAAAAATTAAACTGAACCCCCGGTGCCAGACTCTGCATACAATGAAACACCACAGAAACAGAAAATGTCCCCTAGTACTGTGCAAAATATAAAGACAGCATATGTAAATTTGAAAAAAACTAACAAATACCAATCACCACTTTACAAATTAAATAGAAATAAAACAAATACAGAAAATAAAATACCATTTTATTGGACTAATACATTTAGCTTCCAGAGGCCAAAATCTCCTTCCTCAGGTCAATACAGTATAGTGCTGTTACAGTATCCTATCCTGACCTGAGGAAGGGGGTTTTGTTCTCTGAAAGTTAAGTCAAAATGTATTAAAATTAGTCCAATAAAAAGATTACCTTATTTACATGTTAAAGCAAAAAAATAAAAATATGTATTTTATTTACAGTTTGTTGTCTCTGGTTTCTGCTTTTCTCATCTTCTTTTCACCGTCTTCCTTCAATCCAGCATCTGTCTTCGCTCTCTCTCTGCCATTCAGTGTCTGCCCTCTCTAATGTCCCTTCCATCCACTGTCTGCCCTCTCTCTCTGCTCCTTCCATCCACTGTCTACCCTCTCTCTCCCTTCCATCTACATCTGCCCTCTATTTCTGCCCCTTCCATCCACCATCTGCCCCAGTCTGCCATCTCTCTCTCCTCCTTCCATCAACATCTGCCCTCTCTCTCTTCCATCCACATCTGCCCTCTATCTCTGCTCCTTCCATCCACCATTTGACCTTTCTCTCTACCCCTTCAATCCGTCTGCCCTTCCTCTCCCATCCATCCAGGGTCTCCCATCCATCCAGGGTCTGCCCTCCCTCACACTCCCCCCTTCCATCCAGGGTCTATCCCCTCTGCCTCCTCTTTTCAGCACCCAGTTCCAGCCCCCTTATTCCACCTGCCCCTAGTTCCAGCCCCAGCCCACATCTCCCACCAGCCCCCCTTTTCAGCCCCACTATCCCACCAGTCCCCAGCCCTTTTCTTCCATTAGTCCCGAGCTTCAGCCCCCCAGCCACTTCTCCCTGTCCCCTTTTCAGCCCCCAGTTCCAGCCCCCTTCATCCACCACATGCCTTGCATCCCCCCTTTTCAGCCCCAGACCCATTCTCCCACCTGCCCCAGGCATGGACCCATTTTCCCTCCTGCCCCTTGTCAGACCCCAGTTCCAGCTTCAGACCCCTTCTCCCATCTGAGCACTTCCCTCTGAGCACCCCCACCCCCCCCCCCAATCCCCTTCTTCCCTCTGAGCACCCATCTGAGCTCCCCCACCTCTTCCCAATCCCCTTCTCCCCTCCGAGCACCCATCTGGGCTCCCCCACCCTCCCCAATACCCTTCTCCCCTCTGAGCACCCATTTGAGCACCCCTCTGGGCTCCCCCCACCCTCCCTCCCCAATCCCCTTCTCCCCGCTGAGCTCCCCCACCCTCCCCAATCCCCTTCTCCCCTCTCAGCACCCCTCTGGGCTCCCCCTCACCCTCCCTCCCCAAACCCCTTCGCCCCTCTGAACATCCCTCTGGGCTCCCCCACCCATTCCCCTTCTCCCCTCTGAGCACCCATCTGGGCTCCCCCACCCTCCCCAATCCCCTTCTCCCCTCTGAACACCCCCACCCCTTCTCCCATCTGAGCTCCTCCTCTCCCATCTGACCCCCCCCCCCCCCGACCTGGTCCCGTCCCCCCATCGTGGAGAGCTGACAGAGCCCTCATCTCCTGCCATCCCCCTTCCTTTTTTTTTAATCCATTGCAGCGACGCAGGCAGCGCTTCGCATCTGCCCTGTGTGTGCTGTGAAGAGAGAAAATCATCTCACTGGCGTCGGGCCTTCCCTCGTTGTGTCCCACCCTCGAGAAAATAGGAAGTTACCTCAGAAGAGGGCGGGACACAACGAGGGAAGACCAGACGTCAGCGAGGTGATTTTCTCTCTTCACAGCACACGCAGGGTAGATGCGAAGCGCTGCCTGCGTCGCTGCAATGGATTAAAAAAAGGGTGATGGCAGGAGACGAGGGCTGTCTGGAGCACTCCCCCAACCCGCCGACACCCGGGACAGACTGCCCCCACTGCCCCGCCCTTCCTACGCCACTGAGTATAGTCGATATCAAAGCTCCATCAGCAGGAATCACCAAACAAAGAATTACACCCACAAAGGGACACTGCGCCACCCAACCACCACCAAAGTGGGGGGGGGGGGGCACCCACACCCGCCAACGCAGGGGGAACTGGCATGTCCTGCAACCACAACCGCGGGAGAAGTTGGCTTAACCCATCACCGCCAAAGCGAGAGGGAAACAAAGCTACCCTACTACCGCACGAAGCGGGAGGGAGCACTGGCATAATTTAGTTATGAGTCCAACCACCGTCGGAAAAGGGGGGAAAGAAGCATCAGCTCACTGTAACACAAAGTCGTTCCAAATCCAGGGAAATCCAAGTGAAAGAACTTGAACTCGAAGTCCTCCTCAACAGGAACTGAAGTCTAAACTTGAACCTGAAATATAACCGAACTAGAACAAACAGTACAGATATCTGGGAGGGACAATGGATTGATCTATGATTAATGGAAAGAAAATTATCAGGTATGATACATAATTTTACCTTCCATATCATCAAGCAGATCAATCTATAGACTGGTGGGATGTACTCAAGCAGTACTCACCCAGGGCGAGACATGGAAATCCCAGAACGCAACACTGAAGCTCCAAACTGGGCCTCGGCCCGTGCTGCCACGTCCAAGCGATAATGCCGTTATAAGGTATGAGCTAACGCCTAAGTCGCCGATCTGCAAATCTCCTCCAAGGAAACGGACCTGGACTCTGCCATCGAAGCCGACTGTGCTCTAGTAGAATGAGCCTTCAGCTGGATAGGCGGCACCTTCTCTGCGGCCACATAAGCCGCCGCAATCGTTTCCTTGACCCAACGTGCCATGGTAGGTTCAGATGCCTGCAGACCCCTATGGGGGCCCGTGAACAGCACGAACAGGTGATCCGACTTACGGAAATCGCTGGTCATTTCCAAGTATCTGATAACTCGTCTAACATACAGGCATCTGAGAGCACGATACTCCTCTGGATAATCCTCCCTACGGAAGGAGGGTAGACAAAGCTGCTGATTCACATGGAAGCGAGAAACAATCTTGGGCAGGAAGGAAGGCACTGGGCGAATAGACGCTCCTGCCTCCGTGAACCGCAGGAACGGCTCTCTACACGAGAGCGCCTGGAGCTCGGAAACCCTCCTGGCTGAAGCGATTGCCACCAAAAAGACCACTTTCAACGTCAGGTCCTTCAGAGAGAGCCGCAATAATGGCTCAAATGGCGGCTTCTGCAAGGCCCGCAGCACCAGATTGAGATTCCACGTAGGCACTATTGAGTGCAGAGGAGGGCGTAGGTGATTAACCCCTTTGAGAAAAAGCACCACATCTGACTGAGAAGCCAGGGAAGCACCCTTCGGCGACTCCTGAAGCAAGCTAGAGCCGCTGCCTGGATCTTAAGAGAGCTGAGCGACAGGCCTTTCTCCAGACTTTCTTGCAGGAACGCCAACACTGAAGCAATTGGCGCCGTGAAGGGAGACAAGGATCCTGCCTCGCACCATGATACAAAGGTACGCCATACCCTGGCATACGTAGAAGTAGAGTGCTTCCGTGCTCTCAGCATAGTGGCGATGACCTTGTCCGAGAAGCCCTTCTTCTTCAGCCGCTTCCGCTCAAGAGCCAGGCCGTAAGACCAAAGGGGGAGGGATCCTCCATCACCATGGGACCCTGGATGTAAGAGGCCCCGCTCCGCTGGAAGCCGCAGAGGACTGTCTACGGAAAGCCGGATCAGGTCCGCATACCAAGGGCGTCTGGGCCAGTCTGGACCCACCAGGACCACTCGGCCTGGGTGTTTCGCCACCCGGCCGAGAATTCTGCCCAGCATAGGCCAAGGGGAACACGTAGAGAAGCTCCTGTACCGGCCACCGCTGGAGAAGAGCATCGACCCCCAGAGATCGAGGGTCGCGTCCTCTGCTGAAGAACCGCGGCACTTGGCAATTGGCCGAGGTCTCTATCAGATCCAAGGTCAGCATGCCCCAGCGCTTTGTGATCTCCAAGAACACCCGAGCAGACAGTTGCCACTCTCCGGGATCCAAGGTATGGCGACTGAGAAAGTCCACCTCGACATTCAGGACTCCCGCAATGTGAGCCGCCGACAGCTGGTCCAGATTCGCCTCTGCCCACTGGCATAACTTCATGGCCTCCCTGGCTAGGGGGGCGCTCCTGGTACCTCCCTGGCGATTGACATAGGCCACGGCCGTGGCATTGTCTGACAGGATTCGAACTGGCCTCAGTATCAGTACCTGAAGAAACGCTTGAAGCGCCAACCGAATGGTTCAAAGTTCCAAGAGGTTGATGGACCACTTCGCCTCCGTCGGCAACCATATCCCCTGCGCTTTCCTTTCCAGGCAGTGGGCTCCCCAGCCCGTCAAGCAGGCGTCCGTTGTAACGACAATCCACTCCGGGGACGTAAGAGGCATACCGGCTGACAACTTGTCTGACATCAGCCACCAACTTAGCGCCCTTCTCACCGCCGGGTCCAGGGGAAGGCGAACTGCATAATCCTCCGAAACCAGAGTCCAGCGCCGCAGAAGAGAGTGCTGTAGTGGCATCATATGGGCCCTGGCCCACAGCACTACCTCCATATTGGCCATCATGGAGCCCAACAGTTGCATATAATCCCAAGCCCGAGGAGCTGAGGAGGCTAGGAACCGGCCCACCTGGGCCTGAAGCTTGAGGCTCCGGTTGTCCGGCAGGAACACTCTGCCCACTTGGGTGTTGAATCGAACACTCAGATACTCCAGGGACTGAGTCGGGTGCAGCTGACTTTTCTCCCGGTTGATGATCCATCCCAGGGAGCTCAGAAGAGCAATCACCCTGTCCGTCGCTCTCCCACACTCCGCAAAGGAGGGAGCTCGAATCAGCCAGTGGTCCAGGTAGGGATGGACTTGCACCCTTCCTTGCGGAGATAAGCAGCAATGACCACAATCACTTTGGAGAAGGTCCGCAGAGCCGTAGCCAACCCAAACGAGAGGGCTCTGAACTGGAAGTGCCGGCCCAGCACTGCAAAGCGCAGGAAGTGCTGGTGAGGTGGCCAGATGGGAATGTGCAGATAAGCTTCCTTGATGTCCAAGGATGCCAGGAATTCTCCTTCTTGTACTGCAGCAATCACAGAGCGGAGAGTCTCCATACGGAAATGCCGTATTGGCAAGGCCCGATTGACTCCCTTGAGGTCGAGAATAGGCCGAGAAGAGCCTCCTTTCTTTGGCACCACAAAGTAAATGGAGTAACATCCTGTGCCACGCTGCTCTAAGGGCACTGGGACCACCACCCCAAGGTGGAGCAAGTTGTCCAGAGTCTGCTGAACTGCTGCCACTTTACTACTTAACATTTCTAAAGCGCTACTAGGGTTACGCAGCGCTGTACAATTTAACATAGAACAGTCCCTGCTCAAAAAGCTTACAATCTAAAGGACAAGTGAACAGTCAGTCCGATAGGGGCAGTCAAATTGGGGCAGTCTAGATTACCTGAAAGGTAAGAGTTAGGTGCCGAAAGCAGCATTGAAGAGGTGGGCTTTAAGCAAAGACTTGAAGATGGGCAGGGAGGGGGCTTGGCGTAAGGGCTCAGGAAGTTTGTTCCAAGCATAGGGTGAGGCGAGGCAGAATGAGCGGAGCCTGGAGTTGGCGGTGGTGGAGCAGAGAAGGGTACTGAGAGGAGGGATTTGTCCTGTGAAAGGAGGTTTCAGGCGGGAACGTAAGGGGAGATGAGGGTAGAGAGGTAGTGAGGGGCAGCAGACTGAGTGCATTTGTAGGTAAGAAGGAGAAGCTTGAACTGAATGCGGTATCTGATCGGAAGCCAGTGAAGTGACCTGAGGAGAGGGGTGATATGAGTATATCGGTTCTGGCGGAATATAAGACGTGCAGCAGAGTTCTGAACGGATTGAAGGGGGGATAGATGGCTAAGTGGGAGGCCGATGAGGAATAAGTTGCAATAGTCAAGGCGAGACGTAATGAGAGCGTGGACGAGAGTTCGGGTGGTGTGCTCGCGGAGGAAAGGGCGAATTTTGCTGATGTTAAAGAGGAAGAAGCAACAGGTCTTGGCTATCTGCTGGATATGCGCAGAGAAGGAGAGGGAGGAGTCGAAGATGACTCAGAGGTTGCGGGCAGATGAGACGGGGAGGATGAGGGTGTTAACAACTGAGATAGAAAGTGGAGGAAGAGGAGAAGTGGGTATTGGTGTAAAGACGATGAGCTCGGTCTTGGACATGTTCAGTTTGAGGGGAGACTTGCAGGGAAAGTTCACGAACCCGTCTCTCAGGGGCCGGCAGAACTCCAACTTGTAGCCGTCTCTGATGACTTCTAGAACCCAAGCGTCTGAAGTTACCCTGGTCCACTCGCCTAGAAAAGAGGAGAGCCTTCCCCCTATCTGCTCTGGGCCATGGACCAGGGCCCCATCATTGGGTACGAGACCCTGGGGAAGGACCGGAGGAAGAACCTCCTGAGCGGCGGTCTCTGCGAAAGGAATTCTGCTTCAGGGGGAACCTCTGCTTGAAGGAGGAGCCCGACTTGCCCGGGCGATACCGACGGGCTTCCTGAAAACGGTCCTTAGAGGAAACAGGGCGAGCACTGCTGGCCCTTGCCTTGACCTCGGGCAACCTCTTGCCTTTAGAGCTGCCGAGATCCGTCACGATCTTGTCCAGCTCATCCCTGAAGAGCAGCTTGCCCTTAAAAGGCAACTTGGCTAAGCAGGATTTGGAGGCATGGTCAGTTGACCAATGCTTAAGCCATAGCCATCGACGGGCTGAGACGGTCTGAGACATACCTTTAGCTGAGGCTCTCAAAACATCATAGAGCAAGTCTGCCAAGTAAGCCAAGCCCGACTCCTGGACCGGCCAATCTGCCCTCAAGGAAGGATCTGAGGGGGAGGCCCGCTGCACCACCGTCAGGCATGCCCTGGCCACATAGGAGCCGTAAACCGTGGCCTGCAAACTCAAGGCGGCCGCTTCAAAGGCTAACTTTAAGGCCGCTTCCAATTTCCTGTCCTGTGAATCCTTAAGGGCAGAGCCACCTTCCACCGGCAAAGCCGTCTTTTTTGTCACAGCAGTGATCAGAGAGTCCACTGCCAGCTAGCGCAAGGCCTCCTGTTCACCCTCTGGCAGAGGGTACAGATGAGTCATGGCCCTGGCTACCTTGAGGCTCGCCTCAGGAGAATCCCATTGAGCCAAAATTAGAGTTTTCATGGCTTCATGGATGTGGAAGGTCCTGGAAGGGCGCTTGGTTCCCAACATAATAGCAGAACCAGGTGAGGCTGAAGGAGGGCCTTCCTCCGGAGAGGAAATACTCAAGATGCTCATAGCCTGAACTAACAAGTTAGACAATTCTTCTGAGCAAAAAAGCCGCGCTGCAGAGGGGTCATCTCCCCATCAGGGTGAGGATCAGCCTCCTCCAAAGAATCCCCAAGGGACCTTTGGGAGAACTCAGAAACGCTGCCCTCATCTACATCAGAGGAGAGTCCCCCAAGACCTGAAGATCCACCCGAGGGCGCTTGATCAGGGAAGCCTCTTCCCCCATATCTGACAAGGGAGCAGGAGCAGCGTTTTGCAGTTGAAAGGCCTGATGCAGCAACAAAATAAACTCGGGAGAGAACCCCCCCATTTGTGCACCTCTGCAACCTGGGCCACAGCCCTAGAGGAACTCTCAACCTCCACTCCATACAGCGGGGAGAGGCGCGCTGCGCATCCAAAATGGCGTCCGACACGTCACTCCGCAAAGGAGCCCCGCGGGAAGCATGGCGCTTAAACTTCACCATCTTCTTACCACCACCCAACTCAAAGGCGGCCATACCAGAGGCCATCTAAGCTGCATGGGCAGCCGACGTCGGAAGGGCGGACATCGGGGGATGGGCGCCTAAGGTGGGAAAGACCGCCGACGCCCCAGCGGAGGAAAAAATGGCTAAATCAGCAAAGTCCGGAAGGGCGCCCAAAAAGGGCTTCTCTGCCTCCAATCCCCGCGCTTCCCCACTAGCCGCGCGATCGCGGTCCAAGGAGCGCTTTTTTGCACCCTTACCATCCGACGCCAGGATCCACGAGGGAAACGTTCGGGGAACCTCCTGCCCACTAGGAAAAGGTAAAATTACCTGCTTCTTGCTCCGAGCTGCAATGAATTGTGTCCCAGTGAGCAGCTGCAAGTAAAATCTTTTCTGCTTCAAGATTGTTATGGTTTGTTTGTTTTTTTTAACGGAGCCAGCGGGAGGGGGGAGAAAAGGAGGGACCTGGCACTTGCTCACAAAGAGCTCTCAACCCCAGGTACTCAACAAAGCCTAAGTAAATAGGCGTGGAGACCAAGCCAGAGCTGCTGCGTGTGACCACACACCTGCTAGATAGAGAGAATACTGAGGATTTCCTGGTAGCACATGACCACATATAGAGAGGCAGATTGCTCTTTATCTCCTCCTGCTGGTAGATGGACACAACCCACCAGTCTATGGATTGATCTGCTTGATGATATGGAATAATGGTTTTCATGCAACAGCGTGCTTCCTGAGTACTAAGGATTTCAAATGTATTTGAGGATTCACAGAATCCTAGGTGGATCCTGCTCTTTTCAAACTAAGACGTTCTTTTACTTAGGTGTGGTAAGCAGATACCGCATGAATTAGCATGCAGTAACTGTTAATGCATGGCTGTGATAAGAGTTGTTTGTGCTGTCATGACAGCATACACTAATTTACATGCTAACTGTACATTCTGGAATGGGGAAGGAAATGGGTGTGGGCCGCAACTTGTAGTTAGTACATGGTAACTTGCTGTGCAGTACCTGTCATCACTGCAGACAGTGTGGATGAAATTATTACCTCTTAAAATAGGCAGTAAATGCATCCATACTATAACTTGAACTTACTCCAAAGCTTTTTGTCTGCATTAACTGCATGGGCAGATGCTAAGAACACCCTAAAACATTACTACATAGGATCTACAGTTATGTGGTAATTTAGGCACTTAGGAGCTAATTTTACAAGAAAAATGTCTAAAGCTAATCAGCATGTAAGTGTGTAAATGCTGATATCCTAGTCATTGACATGCATATGTGAACACATTCGTGTGTAAACAACATTAATCTGGCTACGTACTTTGCAAGTGGGCATTTATGGGTGGAGTCTTGGCAGAGAATGGGTGGTGCCTACATTTACATGCATAGCTTATAGAATACTGTAAGCTACAAGTGTACTACTCCTGCAAGAATTCTACGCGAATGTGGAGTACAGAATTCCACAGCCATGCAGAATTCCACATTTTTGCATAGAATCTGCGCTCTGACCAGCTTCCCCAGCCCGTGGCAAAGGCTTGCTTGACTTACTGGCCCCCTGCCCGGAGTCTAGGTCCAGCCGCCCACCCAAGCCTACCTGTCTGACATTGCTGCCTGGATGTCTCACCGCCATCTGAAACTAAACATGAACAAGACTGAGCTTCTTATCTTTCCCCCTAAACCAACCTCTCCTGTTCCTCCATTTTCTATTTCTGTGGATAACTCTCATATCCTCCCTGTCTCATCAGCTCGTAACCTTGGGGTCATCTTTGACTCCTCTCTCTCCTTCTCTGCACATATTCAGCAGATTGCTAAAACCTGTCATTTCTTTCCCAATAATATCACCAAAATTTGCCCTTTCCTTTCCGAGCACACTACCAGAACCATTTTCCACACACTTATCACCTCTCGTTAGACTATTGCAACTTGCTTCTCACAGGTCTCCCACTTAGCCATCTCTCTCCTCTTCAATCTGTTCAAAATTCTGCTGCATGTCTTACATTCCGCCAGTGTCGCTATGCTCATATTAGCCCTTTCCTCAAGTCACTTCACTGGCTCTCTATCCGTTTCCGCATACAGTTCAAACTCCTCTTATTGACTTACAAGTGCATTCACTCTATTGCTCCTCAGTACCGCTCCACTCTTATGTCTCCCTACACTCCTCCCCGGGAACTCCATTCACTGGGTAAATCTCTCTTATCTGCACCCTTCTCCTCCACCGCTAACTCCAGACTCCGTTCCTTTTATCTTGCTGCACCATATGCCTGGAATAGATTCCCTGAGCCGGTACATCAAGCTCCATCTCTGGCCATCTTCAAATCTAGGCTAAAGGCTCACCTTTTTGATGCTGCTTTTAACTCCTAACCCTTACTCACTTGTTAAGTACCCGTATTTTATCATTCCCACCTTTGTTATTCCCTTATCTCTTATTTGTCCTGTTTGTCCTAATTAGATTATACACTCTATCGAGCAGGGACTGTCTCTTCATGTTCAAGTGTATGTTCAAGTGTACAGCGCTGCGTACGTCATGTAGCATTATAGAAATGATAAGTAGTAGTAAGAAGTAATTGGGGGCAGAAAAGAACCCCACTCTTTCTTGCCTGCTGCTACTGTTCGGGGCCGGTGTCGTCACTTTTTCAAAATGGCCACCAAGACTTTAAGCGGTAATCTCGTGAAACTGCTGCAGGAAGTCTCAGCAGCCATTTAGAAAAAGTAGCGGCACCGGCCCAGAGCAGCAGCAGCAGTGGCTGGAAAGAGAGGGGTTCTTTCCTGCCCCAAAGAGGTACTTCCATGCAACTCCTCCTGCTCCTGCCTCATGGGTGAGTGCAGGAGTGGCTGGGAAAAAATGTGAGTGCAAGGAGGTAGGGAGGGAGCTGAAAAAAAAAAGAAAAGAAAAAAAGGTGGATGCTATATGTGGGGGCGGAGGCAGCTGTAAAAAATGTGGATGCTGAGGGGTGGAGGGGGCTACAAAAAAAAGGTGGATGCTGAGGGGTGGAGGGGGCTACAAAAAAAGGTGGATGCTGAGGGGTGGAGGAGGCTACAAAAAAAGGTGGATGCTGAAGAGCGGAGGGGGCTGTAAAAAATGTGGATGTTGTGGGGCAGAGGGGGCTATAAAAAAAGGTGGATGCTATGTGTGGTGGGTAGAGGGAAGGGCTGTAAAAGGGAAAATTAGGTTCTTACCTTGGTAATTTTCTTTCCTTTAGTCATAGCAGATGAAGCCATTACGTATGGGTTGTGTCCATCAACCAGCAGGGGGAGATAGAGAGCACTCAACTTTTCACAGTGCCTCATGGCCAGCCAGCTCCACTGCCTCTTCAGTATTTGAAGCTTCCAAAGCAGTATGGCAAACCGCAATGGGAATAACATGAACTTTCCTCACAGCGAACGATGGCCCCTTAACAAGTGCATGAACACGTCCTCCTTATTGTATAACTGGAGGGGATACACGTAACCTCCTGGAGGGAATAAACTCATCCTCCAAAACATAAACTGGAGGGAATGGACTCATCCTCCTATAAGTGAACATGAATCCTGAAGACTGTTTTCCAACTTTCTCCCAAGGAAGGAACTTCAGGAAACAACAGAACCTGAAACAATCATACAGGGAGGGCTTATGGCTTCATCTGCTATGACTAAAGGAAAGAAAATTACCAAGGTAAGAACCTAATTTTCCCTTCCTTGTCATCAAGCCGATGAAGCCATTACGTATGGGATGTAACAAAGCAATCCCTATATAGGGTGGGAACAGGTCACACCACGCGCTAGCACTTGTGCTCCAAAACGCGCATCCCTCCTACCAGCCACATCCAGCCTGTAATGTCGGGCAAAAGAGAGCTTAGAAGCTCATGTTGCTGCACTGCATATCTCTTGACGAGAGAGTGCTCCAGTTTCAGCCCAAGAGGAAGAAATTGCTCTGGTAGAATGCGCCTTAAAGGCTACAGACGGAGACCAGCCGGCAAGCAGATAAGCTGAAAAGATAGTTTCTTTGAGCCAGCGGGCAATAGTGGCTTTAGACGCTGGAGACCCTCTGCGAGGACCTGATAGCAAAAACAGATCATAGATCCTGAAAGAGATAGTAACTCACAGATACTGCAGCAGAGTCCTGCACACATCCAACAGGTGCAACTGCCCAAAAGATTCTGGAAACTCTTCCTTATCAAAGGAGGGCAAGAAAATAGGCTGGTTTAGGTGAAACGCTGAAACCACCTTAGGCATGAAGGAAGGCACGGTCCGAACCGTGACCCCAGACTCTGAGAATTGCAGAAATGGGTCTCTACAGGACAGCGCCTGGAGCTCTGACACCCGTCTCGCCGAAGTAATGGCCACAAGAAAAACGGCCTTTAGTGTCAAATCTTTCTCCAATGCTCACCTAAGCGGCTCAAAAGGAGAAGCCTGCAGGGCCTTCAAAACTAGCCCCAGGTTCCAAGCTGGAAAGGGTGCTGGCACTGAAGGCAGGAGCCGAAGCACCCCACTAAGAAACCGTGCCAAATCTGGATGAGCAGCTAAAGACACGCCTTCAACCTTACCACTTGCACCCGCAGGGAATTATAGGCCAAGCCTATTTGTACACCATCCTGCAAAAAGTCCAGAATCGGCGAGACAGGAGCCCGCATGGGTGTGATCGCTTTTGAAGCACACCAAGACTCAAACTGGCGCCAAATCCTGGCATAAGCCACGGAAGTGGAATGCTTGCGGGCCTGCAGGAGAGTGGAAATGACTGTGTTTGAATAGCCTTTGTCCCTCAATTGCGCCCTCTCAATCCCCATGCCATAAGACCAAAGCGGCAGGCGGCCTCCATGACTACCGGGCCCTGTGACAACAGGTTCGGTACCAGAGGTAAAGGAAGGGGAGCCTCCACTAGCATCTGTCGGAGGTCCACATACCAAGGCCTCCTGAGCCAATCCGGCGCGATGAGGACCACTTCTCCTGGGTGCAGCCGAATCCGCAGGAGCACGCGCCCTATGAAGGGCCATGGAGGGAACACATATAGTAGGCCCGGAGGCCAGGGCTGAGGCAAGGCATCCAACCCTGCCGAGTGAGGATCTCTCCATCTGCTGAAGAAGCACAGGACTTTGGCATTTGAACTTGTCGCCATAAGATCCATCACGGGCTTGCTCCATTTGGCACATATCTGCAGGAATACTTCTGCTAGTTCTCATTCTGCTGGATCGATCTGATGCCTGCTTAGATAATCGGCTTGCACGTTGCTCTGACCTGCAATGTGAGCTGCTGACAGAAACTGAAGATGCAGCTCGGCCCAGTGGCAAATCTGTTCGGCCTGCGCGCCCAGTGCTCTACACTGATTGCCGCCTTGTCGATTTATGTAGGCCACTGCTGTCGTGTTGTCCAACATCACTCTGACAGCCAATCCTTCCAGGGTCACTTGAAAGGCCAGAAGCGCCTGAAACACCGCTTTCAACTCCAGGCGGTTGATGGACCACTCCGACTCCTCGGGTGTCCATAGACCCTGGGCATGCTTCCCCTTGCAATGTGCGCCCCAGCCCTTCAGGCTGGCATCTGTCACTACTAGACACCAATCGGGGAGCACCAGTGGCATTCCTCGCCGCAGCATGCTATCTGAGAGCCACCACTCCATGCTGAGTCGGGCCGCAGGGAGCCAAGAAAGTCTGCATTGATAATCCTGAGAAACTGGAGACCATCTTTGAAGTAGGGAATACTGTAGAGGTCTCAGGTGTGCTCTCGCCCAGGGCACCACTTCCAATGTGGCTGTCATCGATCCCAACAGCTGGACAATGTCCCAAGTTCACGGGCGGGGCATCCTCAGGAGCAGACGGACCTGATTCTGGAGCTTGCACTGCCTTAGCTCAGGTAGGTATACATAGCCCGAGTCTGTGTCGAACCTGGCCCCCAAATATTCTAGAGATTGTGAGGGGGTCAGGTGACTTTTGGCCATATTGACGACCCAGCCTAGAGATTGAAGTAGAGACCACTCTGGCTGTAGATTGATAGCTCTCTGTTACAGAGTCTGCTCTGATGAGCCAGTCGTCTAGGTACGGGTGAACCCTGATACCTTCTCGCCTGAGCAAAGCAGCTACTACCACCATTACCTTAGAAAAGCTTCAGGGAGCTGTGGCGAGGCCAAAAGGCAAGGCCCGGAATTGGAAATGTTTTCCCAACACCGCAAACCTCAGAAACTTCTGGTGTGGGGGCCAAATTGGTATGTGCAAGTAGGCTTCTTTCAGGTCTAGAGACATGAGAAACTCTCCTGTCTGTACCGCAGCAATGACGGAGCGCAGGGTTTCCATGTGGAAATGCCGCACTCTCAGGGACTTGTTTAATTCTTTTAAGTCCAGAATAGGGCGAAAAGACTCACCTTTTCTCGGCACCACAAAGTAGATGGAGTATCGGCCGTAGCCGTGTTCGGCGGGAGGTTCCGGGGACACGGCCCCTAACTGAATCAGACCTTGCAATGTCTCCTCTACTGCCGCCCGTTTGGCGGCAGAACCGCATCGGGACTCCACAAACACGTCTCTTACTGGGGCGTTGAATTCTATTCTGTAGCCATCTCTGATCAGGTCCAGAACCCACTGATCTGAGGAAATATTGGCCCACTCCTCGGCAAAGAGGGAAAGACGTCCTCCGATCACAGGAAGCGAGGAGGGGGCCGGCGCACCATCATTGAGAGGGTAGCCCCTGAACTCCAGGCCTAGAACCGGTGGCTGCGGAATGCTTGTCCGAGCGAAAGGAGTTCCTCTGCTGAAAACGGGCATGAGAAGTGAACCCAGCAGAACGCCCCGGGCGGTACCTTCTAGCTTCACGGAAGCGAGGTCTATAAGAGGAGTGGACCGCCTGGCCCTTGGAGGAAGGCCTCAGCCTATCTTCGGGAAAGCGCTGGGGTTTAGGATCTCCCAGGCCTTTAACAATTTTTTTCCAACTCCTCACCAAATAGGAGAAGGCCTTGAAAGGGCAACTTCACCAACCTTTGCTTAGAGGCCATGTCCGCTGCCCAATGTCGTAGCCAAATAAGACGGCGAGCCGCCACTGCTACTGCCATTTGTTTAGCTGAAGCTCTGACCATATCATAAAGGGCATCAGCCAAAAAGGACAAGGCCGACTCCAGCCACAGAGCCACATCCGAGAAGGGCTCCGCTCCATCTCCGGGCTGTTCCACTGCCTGTTGCAACCATGCCAGGCAGGCTCTAGCAGCATAACAACTGCATGCAGATGCCCGAACAGTAAGACCTGCAAATTCAAAAAACCGTTTAAGTGCTGCTTCCAGCCTACGGTCTTGTATATCCTTCAGGGCAACTCCTCCTTCCACATGAAGGGTAGTTCTCTGTCACCGCAGTGACTAGGGCATCTACTTTAGGCATTGCAAAGCGAGTCAAATGCTCCTCACGCAGAGGGTATAATTGCCCCATAGCCTTGGAAACTTTTAAAGGTCCCTCAGGGTCAGCCCACTGAGCGGAAATAAGCTCTTGGATGGAGTCATGCAAAGGAAAGGCTCGAGAAGGCTTTTTGGTACTAGCCATCCTAGGATTCACAGAGGAGGGCATGCCACTGTCAGGCTCTTCAATAGAAAGGACCTGTAGGGCATCTGAAATAAGCGCTGGCAGCTCATCACAGTGGAAAATCCTCACCGTGGAGGGATCATCTGGATCCTGTGGTAATTCTGCACCTGACTCTGGCTCCTCAGACCACGAAGGCCTGCCAGAACTCTCCGAATCCTCACAGCCCGACCACGGGGGGGGGGGGGGGGGGGGGGGGGGTCATGGGTAGGTCTTTGGGGGAAGGGGGGTTCTGAGAGGTGTCTTCAGGGGTGAGTCTTGCTGGCAGCTCTGTGAGTGTCTTCCAGGCTCTTCAATAGAAAGGACCTGTAGGGCATCTGAAATAAGCGCTGGCAGCTCATCACAGTGGAAAATCCTCACCGTGGAGGGATCATCTGGATCCTGTGGTAATTCTGCACCTGACTCTGGCTCCTCAGACCACGAAGGCCTGCCAGAACTCTCCGAATCCTCACAGCCCGACCACGGGGGGGGGGGGGGGGGGGGGAGATGCACCACAATCTGAAGGGGAATTAGCCCTTCTACGCTTTTCTTTATGCCAATATCAGGGAAAATAGCCTCAGCGGGCAGTCCCAGGCCATAATCCACCGGGGGAGGGGGGGACAATAGAAGGGGCCTCAGACGACCCTTGAGGGAGAGCTCTTTTCAGCATGTATGCTTTATGCAACAACAACACAAAATCAGGGGAGAAAAACTCGCCCTGGGCACCCAGATCCCGTCCGGGGCTAGCCGCTCCCTGAATAGCCTCAATTCAAGCCCCCCCCCCCCCCCCGGGCTCAGGGCTCTCCGTCTCTACAGAGGCCGCGCCATGCGGAGAATTCAAAATGGCGTCCGCTGCCAGCTCTGAGCGGGAAGAATCATCGCTCGCCATGTTCGGGCCGGCTCCTACACCTGTACAGCACGATTTACAGAGCCCCGCTGCTGATTTGCGCTTGCTACACTGGGAACAGCGCTTTACATTCTCTGCAGCCATCGCCGAAAACGGCGGGAAAATTCAAAATGGCGGTTTCTCGCCAAAAACGCCCCGATCGCGGGCCCACCCCAGAGGAGTTAGAAAACACTCTTATCTCACCGGACCGAGTATCACAGCTCCGGTCCCATAGAAGAATCAAAGGAAAACCTCTGTTCGATTTTTTTTTTTTTTAAACGCTGTGAGGAAAGCAGAGGTAATAAGAACTCCAGAGGCTCAGATGAGTGGGAAAGGCAGGGAATGGCGAACCAATGTGCCTGTATCCACTGAGTGGGAAAGGACAGGGAAAAGCAGGCTAATATGTCCACATCCACGGGGGCATGGGTAAGGCAGGGAAAGGGCTAACCTATGTGCCTTCAAAGTGAAGCTGCTATAGCCTCTAACACCCCGGCTAACAACTGGCAAGCCAGGAGCCACCCACAGGCAGATATTTGATGGAGCTCGAAGAAGCTGCAGCCACCCTGCTTGGGGAGATAGAGAATACTGAAGAGGCAGTGGAGCTGGCTGGCCATGAGACACTGTGAAAAGTTGAGTGCTCTCTATCTCCCCCTGCTGGTTGATGGACACAACCCATACGTAATGGCTTCATCTGCTTGATGACAAGGAAAAGGTGGATGCTATTGCTGTGTGTGGACGGATGGAAGGAAGTTATAAAAAGGTGGATGCTATGTGTGGGTGCAAAGAGGGGGCTGGAAAAAACATGGATACTGGGAAATATATGGATGGTATCTCTGTAAAGGGAGGGGGCTGTAATAATGGTTAAATTATGACTAATAAACTTGCAGAATTTATACATTTTGTGTGCAGAATTTTGAAATTTTTGCGTAGAATTCTGGTAGAAGTAATGTATCTCCTCAATTTAGGTGCAAACGTTTGCACTAGCTGTATGGCTGATCTACGTGTTCTTGCCCAAACATGTACTTGTGTATATACATGGTAAAGCTAGTATTCTATGCAGGAAAAATGCTGCCTGCTTTCCTTTATGGAATAGACTTCAAATAGGCACCCTCTAGTTGCCTAAATGTAAGCAGACCTTTATAGAATTGCTCTCTGTTGTTGATTTGCATTCATATTTGGACAGGGATGCAATCTGTTTAGTAGTCTCACTTGACCTTTCTGCTTATTTCGATCTAGTGGACCATTCAGCATCTGTTGGTTTATCTTTCTTGGTTTTCTTTATTTCTACAGGATCACTCCTTCAGTTAGCACTTCTACTGGTAGTTCTACTTTCCACCCTGTCTCTTGCGGTATCTTGCAGGGTTCCATCCTATCTCCACTCCTGTCCAATATCTTTCTCAGCCCCCTTGCAAACCTTATTCAAACATTTGATATCAGATTTTATTTTTATACTGATGATATCCTAATACTTTTCTCAACTTCCTCTCCTAACATTGATCTCCATTGGTTACAGGTCTGCTTAAAGTCACTTGCAAATTGGATGGCAAGACAAACTAGTTTGAATCCAGACAAAACAGTCATTTGCTAGATAACTGGGTCACTGCCACTGCCAAATGTCATACTTCTATTATTTATCCCTCCCATTGTAGCCTCTCACTCATTCCGTTACCTGGGCTTTATATTTGACTTTCATTATCATCTCGTGAACGGATCTCTGAGGTGCTAAAAAAGGATTTACTGTTCTCCGTCAAAATCAGTATCTATGAAATGTACAAGTAAGTTTAACACGAATCGGAGAAAATCTTTCTTCACTCAACATGTAATTAAACTCTAGAATTCGTTGCCAGAGAAAGTAGTAAAAGAAGTTAGCTTAGCAGGGTTTAAAAAAAAGGTTTGGATGGCTTCCTAAAGGAAAAGTCCATAAGCCATTATTAAAATGGACCTGGGAAAATCCACTGCTTATTTCTGGGATAAACAGCATAAAATGTATTGTACTTTTTTTGGATCTTGCCAGGTACTTGTGACCTGGATTACCTACTGTTGGAAACAGGATGCTGGGCTTGATGGACATTCAGTCTGTCCCAGTATGGCAATATTTATGTACTTATGAGAGCTAAAATGGGATTTGAACTTGATCCCTTGGTTTACAATGCACTGCACTGACCACTAGGCTACCTTTCAGACTTGCTTGCTGCTATGTTCAAAATGCTTATACCACCTGATGTTTTCAGGGAACTTAGTTTCCCTTTCCAGTGTCAGTGAAGGAGGGGGATAGTAATCACTGGGTAATTAAGGAGGGGGTCGTGGTTTAATCTCTCCTGTGGTCAGCTACTGAATGAGGGCACCTTTTTATACCCTGAACGTGACTGAAACAGGTCTAACTTAGGGCGCCGTTCTTTTTTGACTTGGATGTTTCTTCCCATTTGATTATCGCTGTTGGACATCCTAATTTTGGGCTCTCCCTAGTCCCACCCTACACATGCCCACAACACGCCATCTTCCTATCTGGATGAACTATGAGGACATTCAAATTCTGTCTTTCGAAAATAGCAAGTTGAACATTTTTGGCAGATGGACATTTATCTGCTTTGAAAATTGAGAGCCATATGGGCTCATTTTCGAAAGAGGACGTCCATCTTTCGACAAAAATCGGAAGATGGACGTTCTTCTCCCAGGGACGTCCAAATAGGTATAATTGAAGCTCGATTTAGGACATCTTCAACTGCACTCCATCGCAAGGATGGCCAAAGTTCAAGGGGGCGTGTCGGAGGCATAGCGAAGGCGGGACTTGGGCGTGCCTAACACTTGGATGTCCTTGACCCATAATCGAAGAAAACAAGGACGTCACTTAAGAGCACTTGGACGTTTTCACCCAGACATGTTTTTCTTACGACTAAGGTACAAAAAGATGCCCAAAATGACCAAATGACCACTGGAGGGAATCGGGGATGTCCTCCCCTTACTTCCCCAGTGGTCACTAACCCCCTACCACCCTCAAAAAACATCTTTCAAAATATGTCGTGCCAGCCTCAGATGTCACACTCAGGTCCATGACAGCAGTATGCAGGTCCAGTTTTAGTGGGTGCAGTGCACTTCAGACAGGCGGACCCAGCCCCATCCCCCTCCCTACTTGTTATGTTTGTGGAGGAAACAGCAAGCCCTCCAAAACCCACCACAAACCCACTGTACCCACATCTAGGTGCCCCCCTTCACCCGTAAGGGCTATGGTAGTGGTGTACAGTTGGGAGTAGTGGGTTTTTTTTTTTTTTTGGGGGGGGGGGGGGGTGGTTGGGGTGCTCAGCACCCAAGGTAAGGGAGCTATGTTCCTGGGAAAAATTTATGAAATCCACTGCAGTGCACCCTAGGGTGCCCGGCTGATGTCCTGGCATGTCAGGGGGACCCAGAGCACTAAAAATGCTGGCTCCTCCAGGTCTAGATAAAAACACACTTCTTTTTTGCCCTGGACCTTTTTTCCTGTTCCATTATAGCTTACAAACATCCAGATTTGAAGCCTGCCCCTCCCAACACGCCTCCAACATGCCCCCTTGCAATTTAGAAGAACTGCAGAGCAAAACACCCCAATTCTGAGTTTCAAAAATTGAGATAGACATTTTTGCAAGAAAAACGCCCATCTGCAGTTTTGTGCCACTTTTGCAATGTTTTTCTCTTTTGAAAATGAGCACCATAGACAAAACTTTGGATCCACATGGACTTAAAACATCGAATGGTCGGCAGCTTTTTTAGAACATTGACCACTTAGTTTACAATATTAATATGTGGAATAATGATGAAGAGTATTATGAGTTTTAAAAAGTGTGGCATAAAGTTTTCATTCAAGAATGAAAGCACTTGCAGGTGTAATAGAGGCACACTGATGTCAAGAGTTAACGTTTATGCTTATTCACGTTTAATATACCGCTTGCCAAAAGCTGATCAAAAAGGTTTACAATTACAATAAAAGGTCAACAGATTAGAAAGGAACGTCAATTTATGGATAGGATAGATAACACAATCATTCAAGGAAAACCAAATGAGTCAGGACAGGACAAAGAGCATGGGAAACTGACAAGCAGAGTGCTTTTAATACTTCCAAACTTATCATATTCAACTATCAGGATTTGCTGGTTTTCAGGCTGATGGTGTTTTTGCTAAAGACGGGCACCATTTTTATGTCAGTTCTCATCACCAGTGTAAAAGCTGAACCATTTGAGATTCAGTAAATAAAAACGGCTTAACTTATTTTTGTGCTGTAGAAGTGAGGCCAATATATTCTTTTCTCATTTCAGAACGTGAGCATAGCGAGATTCAAATGTGAGCATATCTTTGTATATATCCTGAAGAAGCGAGAGGGTGATAAGGAGGCCCCAGCTGGGATTTAAGTTATGCAGAAAAGATAAGTGTTCAGCGTTCTAAGTTAATTACAGGGGATTAAATTGTTATGAACATATTGAACACTGAACAAAATGCTTTTTTTTTAACTGAGAAAAATATTTATAAGGATCTAACAAAGGTGTATGGACAAACTGATATAGTGGGACGTTTTTTGACCTATGAAAAAGACTGGAATCACATGTAGCAATAGCTATAGAAAGTCTTTACATGGACAGCAGCTACATGCTTCAGAATGCTGAGGTCTTATTCTACCACTCAATGCAAATTCACATCACCTGTATTGTTATAGTTAAGCCTGCCTTCCATATATCTTTTCATTTTGTTGTTCACAACTGATATCATTGGCTGACAGTCTCACACTGAAACTCTTACAAGTTGCTTCTCTTTGTCCATAAAATTTAGCATTCGGGCCTGTCACATAACGTTTTACCTTATTGCCCTCCCTGGATTCCCCGCTCCTCTCCATTTTGTGCACCTCTCCTCCATACGTAAATATATGTAGTATATTCCAGAGTATTCCACGGCTCTGGAATGCTGCTCCTTTAGCCTTGCAATTAGAGACCTCCTTACCTACTTTTAAGGCCCAGCTGAAGGCCCACCATCACCTTCGGATCCAGCCACCCTTCAATCCAGTCATTGTTACTACCAGATACCACCATTCTCTGTTGTTTACCTTCTCTCATAAGAATCTGTTGGTTTTCTCTTCCCTCTCACTGTATCCCTATTTCTTTCCTATATTGAATGGAGTTCTTTTCAGCTCTGACTGTTCATTGTAGATTTAATATGCAAACCCCTATGATGGTCTTTTCCCCAGTGTATTTTGGATAGATTTTTTCACTTTTGAATCGTTTGATTTGGTTGTGGCTATTTTTCCCCGACATGTCCCAGAAAAAAGCTCCCAATGGCTTTAAGAAGTGTTTTGGGAGTTACAAGACCATATCCATCATGCATATTCTTAACTGGTGCCTGCAATGAATGGGACCCAATCATGATTCCTTTTCTTGCAAATTCTGTTTGCAAATGTTAAGAAGAGCCATTAGGAGTCATGAAAAGCAGAACAAGTGTTTCTTAGTTCAGAGCAGTCCGGTCCATTGATGTCACCATTGGGAGCACTGGACACTGAGAACGCAATGACACTGAGAAATTCTCGTCCTCCCTCAACATCAAGCATTGATTCTGGGCCACTTCACCTGGCTGGGCATGGAACCAAAGGCCTTTCCCTCAAGGGTCCAGGTACAACCACAACAAGGGTGAGGGCCTCTTTAACCGGCATTACTATCCTCTGGAGCTATTCCAGAAGCAGGACCTGAGAACTCCCCCACTGGCACCAATGTGAGTTGGGTGGAGGCAGCTCCATCCCCGTGCAAGGTTCCCTTCCCCTGGGGATGCTGCACCTTCTCCTGTAGGAAAGGGGAAGAAATCAGGGATAAAATGGCTGCTGTTCCCAACTGAGTTCCGTGGACTGATCAGAGGCAAGAATGGCAGCCCACAAATCACCCACTCCCCCCAAGACCCCTCCAGGGCTGTTTCCACCATAGGTACAGAGAAACCCCTGCAGTACCCCTGGGTACCTAAGGTGGCTTTCATTTTCTTGTTGTTGTTGGGTTGTTGTTTTTTTTTTTTCTAAAGCCCTATATGGACTTGCTCTGTTTCTCTGTCTTTTTTTTGTAACTTTATTTCCCTGAAACCCAAATCTTCTATTTTTTCTGAAGGGCTTAGGCTACCCAGAGCTGCAGGGCACCACCAGGGAGGGAAATAGAGTGTGAGGGGGATGGGGACCCACACCCTTACAAGCAAGGGCTCCCAGGGGACCAAGCCTAAATGCCACTCACTGGCTGCGGAGCCCTAGCTCCATGCTCGACTGGCCATAGCTGATAACCCAGAAGCAGGAACGAGGCCGGTAGACTCGACCAAAAGGCTGCTGGACCAGGGAGCTAGGCCTAGGACCAGAAACAGCCTGAACAATCTTACCATCTACTGAAAGAAAAAAAAATATTGAAGAGTTGCAAAGAGCAGCAGCCTTTATCTGGTCATGTTACTGGAAATTCCAGCTCTTTACCTCCATCTGCTGGTAGGAAAGGGAACCCAATCCCACCTGTGCAAAATGGTGTGCCTTGGATGCTAAGGAAGTTAAGGTTACAAACCATCAGAACTTCAGTATATCACTTTCAACAGGAAGGGCATGTGGAGGCAGATGGCCGCAAGAGATGTAAGCAACTCAGATCTAATATAATTTGCTCCTGCAACATTTCAATATGTCTACCTGCGCTCGTAACCATCTCCTGACGTCACTCTCCCGCAGTAGAAGCCTGCTTGCCTGATGTCAGGAGATGTTAATCCTCCGATTTCCTCCACCCAAAAACGTTTTACCTCCTGCTCTGCAGGACCCCCCTGTGTCGTTTCAGGACCCCCCTCCAACCCCTCTGTCATTTCAGGACCCCTCCCCCTCCCCTTCGTAAGAGCCGGCTGTTGAAAGTTTTTATTTCCTACATGCACGGACGCCGCCTCACATTGCCTTTGCTTTCGCTTCTGTTTCAGCTGTTCCTGTGATCCTGCCCTTCAGCAAACAGGAAATGAGGAAGGGACCACAGGAACAGCTAAAACAGAAGCAAAAGAAAAGGTTGTCTGAAGCGGCGTCCATGCGTGCAGGAGGTAAAAACTTTTAAACAGCCGGTTCTTATGAAGGGGGGGAGGCAGGGGGGTCCTGAAACAACAGATGGGGGGAGAGGGTTCCTGGAACTCCACTAGAAGGGGAGGGCCGGGTTCTGGTACTGGAAGGGGAAGGGGGTCCCGGAACTTGAATAGGAGGGGTGGGAGGGGGATCCTGGAAATCGGACGAGGGGGAGAAGGGAGGGGGAGGGGGTGAGGGGAAGGAGGGGGTTCCCTTTACCTGATAAAGCGAAAGCTACATACCTGTAGAAGGTATTCTCCGAGGACAGCAGGCTGATTGTTCTCACTGATGGGTGACGTCCACGGCAGCCCCTTGAATCGGAGATCTTCACTAGCAAAAGCGTTTGCTAGGCCTCGCGAGGGCACGCATACTGCGCATGCGCGACCGTCTTCCCGCCCGAACGCGCTCGTGTTTGTCAGTCCAGTACATAGCAAAGACCAGGGAAGACAACTCCAAAGGGGAGGCGGGCAGAAACCCCGAACAGATTCTATAGCACCAACTGCCCGAACCGACTGTCGCATCGGGTATCCTGCTGTAGGCAGTAATGTGATGTGAATGTGTGGACAGATGACCACGTCGCAGCCTTGCAAACCTCTTTGATAGTGGCTGACTTCAAGTGGGTCACTGATGCTGCCATGGCTCTGACACTATGAGCCGTGACATGACCCTCAAGAGCCAGCCCAGCTTGGGCGTAAGGGAAGGAGATGCAATCTGCTAGCCAATTTGAGATGGTGTGTTTCCCGACAGCTACTCCCCTTCTGTTGGAATCAAAAGAAACAAACATTTGGGCGGACTGTCTGAATGGGCTTGTCCGCTCCAATGCTCGCTTGCAGTCCAACGTGTGCAGTTGACGTTCAGCAGGGCGGGTATGCGGACGGGGAAAGAATGTTGGCAAGACAATTGACTGGTTCAGATGGAACTCCGACACCACCTTCGGCAAGAACTTAGGGTGAGTGTGGAGGACTACTCTGTTATGATGAAATTTGGTATAAGGAGCATGAGCTACCAAGGCTTGAATCTCACTGACTCTGCGAGCTGAAGTAACAGCTTTTGCTGGGGAGCCGCAGGGGCCTGCTGGGTCGCACGCTGTTGATGGGAACGAGCGTGCTGGGGTTTTGCCTGGGCAGCAGGCTGGCGAGAGGGAGGATTGTACCTACGCTTACTCGAATAGGGAACAGTCCTTCCCCCATAAAAATGTCTACCAGTTGAGGTAGAAGCTGAAGGCGTCCAGCGGGAGAATTTGCCAAAGCGGTGTCCCGCTGGTGGAGCTGCTCTACCACCTGTTCGACCTTTTCTCCAAAAATATTATCCCCCCGGCAAGGAGAATCCGCAATCCACTGCTGAAGTCTATTCTCCAAGTCGGAGGCACGCAGCCATGAGAGTCTGTGCATCACCACACCTTGAGCAGCGGCCCTGGACGTGACATCAAAAGTATCGTAAACACCCCTGGCCAGGAATTTACGACACGCCTTCAGCTGCTTGACCACCTGCTGAAAAGACTTGGCTTGCTCAGAAGGGAGCTTATCCACCAGGTTTGCCAACTGCCGCACTTTATTCCGCATATGAATGCTCGTGTAGAGCTGGTAGGATTGGATTTTGGAGATGAGCATTGAAGAATGGTAGGCCTTCCTCCCAAAAGAATCCAAGGTTTTAGAGTTTCTGCCCGGGGGCGCCGAAGCATACTCCCTAGAACTCTTGGCCTTCTTAAGGGCCAGATCCACCACTCCAGAGTCGTGAGGCAACTGAGTCCGCATCAACTCTGGGTCCCCATGGATCCGATACTGGGACTCGATCTTCTTGGGAATGTGGGGATTAGTTAGTGGCTTCGCCCAGTTCGCCAGCAAAGTCTTCTTGAAGACATAATGCATGGGTACTGTGGACGATTCCTTAGGTGGCGAAGGATAGTCCAAAAGCTCAAACATTTCAGCCCTTGGCTCATCCTCCGTAACCATAGGGAAGGGAATGGCCGTAGACATTTCCCGGACAAAGGCTGCGAAAGATAGGCTCTCGGGAGGAGAAAGCTGTCTTTCAGGAAAGGGAGTGGGGTCAGAGGGAAGACCGTCAGACTCCTCGTCAGAGAAATATCTGATGTCTTCCTCTGCTTCCCACGAGGCCTCACCATCGATATCGGACACCAGGTCATAAACCTCTGCCTCGACTCCGTGGAAACATGGCCATGGTGAGAACGTCGAGAAAAGGACTCCCGTACCGGCGGTGATGAAGCTCCCTCCATCGATGTCGTCGGGGAGTCCGCCTGGTAGGCAGCCGATGCAGGTACCGCAAGCGGTACCAGTATTGGAGACCTCACCACGGGCAAGGGGCCAGCCGTCGCCTCACTCAATGGCACCGGCGGTGCAAGCACCCCCGGTACCGGAGGAGAAGGGCTCAACAGCTCCTCCAGGATCCCTGGAAGAATGGCCCGGAGGCTCTCGTTCAGAGCGGCTGTCGAGGAAGGCAGGGAGTCCGGCAAAGGCGACGAGCTCAGAATCTGTCTGGGACAAGGAGACGGTACCAGGCTGTCCAGGGTAGAGCGCATCGACACCTCCTGAATGGAGGGTGAGCGGTCCTCTCGGTGTCGACGCTTAGTGGGTGCCGATTCCCTAGGCGACCCAGAGCTCTTGGTACCATGTCTGGAAGGTGACCGGTGCCGATGCTTCTTTGCCTTCACACGAAGCATGTCACCGGAACTTCCCGGTACTGAAGAGGACGACGTCGAATCCAAACGCCTCTTTCTCAGGGCCGGGTCCAAAAAAGGTCGATCCCTGGGGGGCTGTACCGCAGGAGCCCTCGAGGCAGGCGGAGACCTACTCAAAGGCTCACCGCCACCAGCAGGGGAATGGACAGCCCTCACCTGCGCTCCAGAAGAAGAGGCACCCTCCGACGACATCATACCAACGATGATCCCGGTACCGTAGACTTTGAAGCACCGGTCGATGACCTCGGTACCGCAGACGTCGATACACCGGGCGAGACCCCGAACAAAGTGTTCCTCTGGGCCAATCTCGCTACCTGAGTTCTCTTCTTCAACAGAAGACAGAGATTTAAGGCCTGAGGACGATGCCCAGCCCCCAGACACTGAAAGCACAAAACATGCCTATCAGTGAGCGAGATAACCCGGCTGCACTGGGTGCACTTTTTGAAGCTGCTGGGAGGCTTCGATGACATGGGTGGAAAAATCACATCGGCAAAGTCAAAATTCGCGATGATGGCAATGGGCACCAAAAAATAGGGGAAAAAACCCATACGGGCGGCCAAAAGGGCCTTTTCCGAAAGCGAAAGGAAAACTTAACGGGGAAAAAAAACTCGAAATTAAGGTTTGTTTGTTTTTTTTGAAAAACTCAAACAACACGACAGAGAAGAAAAACGTAAGACTTCCGAACGGAAGAACGTGGCGAAAGACGCGAGTGTCTCCTCAGGGCACAGACCGACCGAAAAAACAGCCGTCCTGAGCCGCGGAAAAAAGATGACTGACGAACACGAGTGCGTTCGGGCGGGAAGACGGTCACGCATGCGCAGTATGCGTGCGTACGCGAGGGCTAGCAAACGCTTTTGCTAGTGAAGATCTCCGATTCAAGGGGCTGCCGTGGACGTCACCCATCAGTGAGAACAAGCAGCCTGCTTGTCCTCGGAGAATTGCAATTACCATCATCATTTTCCTAGCGCCCATTTCATTTCTTTTAGAAACGGGCCTTTTTTACTAGTATTCTCATATTTCTCTTTTCTGATAGTAGTTTAATAAAACAAACTAAATTACCTAAATCATGCACCATAAAATTTGTTAATAAAGATGTTATAAACTTACTCTTAGCATGGGGCCATTCTGGAACACATGGGGTTCATCACATACTACGCAGTATTCATTCAGAACAGGTATCCGCTGCTCAGCAAACTCAATAGTCTAAGAAGAAAATGAAAAGCTGCAAGTCTGCCCTTAAACTAAGGCAAATAACCTATCCTTTAAATGAATTAGGTATTAACTCCTACCTGAACAAGAAAGCCGTGGTCTCGTAGGGGAATGAATTTCGCATCACAGCTTGGCTGGAAGAAAATATGATATATATGTTATTGTTATTATACAAATGAGAGCTGGATTGTGATTTCCACCAAGCATCTATTTCATTTCAAATCTCCAATGATCAAACAGAAAAATCTTTGGGGGCACAGAAATTTCATTTACAATTCTTAATAATTAGAATACTAAAAGGGTCTTTCTATTTAAAACACAACCCCAGCAACACACGACAAAAGTAAACACAATGAAAACAAAGCCAGACACCAAGTACATGGAAATAATCCATACTAGGACTGTAAAATTAACACGTTACAATTTTTAACTTGCGTTAATAATTTTAAAACATTAATCGCATCAAGCTGCTTGCTTTTCGTTCCGCTACCTATCTTTCTCTTTCCTCCTCTGCCAGACTCTACCTCCCTCCGGCATATTTTTCTCTCCTACTGCTGACCACTCTCTCCCCGATGCTCCTGAAGCTTGTTCTCTCCTTTCCCCCTCTCCACTGCCACTTCTCTCTGGCATCTCATATCCGCCACGCACGGCCCTCCAAACTTGCCTTGTACACACAGTGGCATTAAGCACACGCTGCTCTGCTCCTCTGTAACCGGAGTCCTCCCTCTCTAGCGTCCCGCCTCCTCTGATGAAACTTCCTGTTTCCTGCTGTAGGAGTCAGACGCTAGAGAGAGAGGGCTCCAGTAACAGAGGAGCAGAGCAGCGTGTGCTTAATGCCACTGTGTGTACAAGGCAAGTTTGAAAGGCCACGCGGAGTGAGGAACGAAATGCCAGAGAACACGGGGTGGCAGGAGAGAAAAGGCTGAAGGTATGCGGCGGCTTTGGGAGGGGGGTAGGAGAGAACAAGTTGCAGAAGCATCGGGGAGCGAGGGGGTCAGGAGTAGGAGACAAAAATACATGCAGGAGGGAGGAAGAGTCTGGGAGAGAGTCACGGGATAGTGGGAAAGAAAAGGATGTCGGTGCTGGGGAGGAACGAGAGGATGCGGGGTGGATAGAGAGAAAGCTGCAGGGAAAGAAGTGAAGGAGAGAGGACAAGAGGCCCTGAAAATAGAGTTCAGAGCACAGACAGAGGAACAGAACCAGAGACAGGGAATAAGATGATTAGAAAGCGAAAATACTTATGTAGCAGGTATTCTCCGAGGACAGCAGGCTGAATATTCTCACAGATGGGTTGACGTCCGCGTCGGCCAGGGAACCGGCATTTTGCAAAAGCAAAAAAGCAAAAAAAAAAAAAAAAACTTTGCCAGAGCCTTCTGGCGCGTGTGCAGCGCCCACCGTGCATGCGCAGACCGATTTCCTGCCTGTTGCGTGAGCGCGAACCTCAGTTAAATTCAAGCTGAGCCGGTGGTGGGAGGCAGGGCTGGTGGTTGGGAGGTGGGGATAGTGCTGGGCAGACCCATATGGTCTGTGCCAGAGCTGGTGGTGGGAGGCGGGGTGGGTGGTTGAGGGGCAGGGATAGTGCTGGGCAGACTTATACGGTCTGTGCCAGAGCCGGTGGTGGGAGGCGGGGCAGGTGGTTGGGGGCTGGGATAGTGCTGGGCAGACTTATACGGTCTGTGCCCTGAAAAAGACAAGTACAAATCAAGGTAAGGTATACACAAAAAATGGCACATGTGAGTTTATCTTGTTGGGCAGACTGGATGGACCGTGCAGGTCTTTTTCTGCCGTCATCTACTATGTTACTATGTTACAGCATAAAAAAATAGAAAACTCCAAGGAGAAGTGGGTGGGATTGTGAGAATATTCAGCCTGCTGTCCTTGGAGAATACCTGCTACAGGTAAGTATCTCAGAGGATAAGCAGGCTGAGATATTCTCACAGATGGAGTATCCCTAGCATCCAGGCTCACCCAAAACAATAAACATTGGTGAATTCGGTCTCACAATGGCGAGGACATAACACAGATTAACCTGAAAATATACAGCACAACAAAAAAAAAATGTTTGTGTGCTACTGGGCAAAAACCATTTGTCCTATACTAAATTCAGTGTGCGTATTCAAAATCCGAAGTCAGAATTGTTATAACACGTCAGGAAATTTTGTTATGCATAAGTTTGCCCAAATGAATTAAACACTTGGAAAGCATTGAATAATTTTTTTACAGAACGAGTTTTACTCCAACAATTACCTGATCTACATCAAAGTTTTCGTAGTAAATAGTAAATGAAAATGTAATGGAATAACAAAATTTCAAAAAAAAGGCTCGTATTTCAGTTTAAAAGTCTTACTTCAGCAAGGCTAAGTACTGTTAAAAGTGCTTCAGGCATCTGCTTTTGCGTTTGTGACCGGTGATATTTTCCCGTTGCAAAAACCCGCTCCCCCCCGTTTTCTATTTCTGTTGATGGCTCTTTCATTCTCCCTGTCTCCTCAGCTCTTTAACTCTTCTCTCTCCTTCTCTGCTCATACCCAGCAGATTGCCAAGACCTGTCGTTTCTTTCTTTACAACATCCGTAAAATCCGTCCCTTTCTTTCCTAGCACTCTACCAAAACCCTCATCCACACCCTTGTCACCTCTCGTTTAGACTACTGCAATCTGCTTCTTGCTGGCCTCCCACTTAGTCACCTCTCCCCTCTCCAGTCGGTTCAAAACACTGCTGCCCATCTCATCTTCCGCCAGGGTCGCTTTACTCATACTACCCCTCTCCTCAAGACCCTTCACTGGCTCCCTATCCGTTTTCGCATCCTGTTCAAACTTCTTCTACTAACCTATAAATGTACTCACTCTGCTGCTCCCCAGTATCTCTCCACACTCATCCATCCCTACTCCCCTTCCCGTGCACTCCGCTCCATGGATAAATCCTTCTTATCTGTTCCCTTCTCCACTACTGCCAACTCCAGACTTTGCACCTTCTGTCTCGCTGCACCCTACGCCTGGAATAAACTTCCTGAGCCCCTACGTCTTGCCCCATCCTTGGCCACCTTTAAATGTAGACTGAAAGCCCACCTCTTTAACATTGCTTTTGACTCGTAACCACTTGTAACCACTCGCCTCCACCTACCCTCCTCTCTTCCTTCCCGTTCACATTAATTGATTTGATTACTTTACTTATTTTTTGTCTATTAGATTGTAAGCTCTTTGAGCAGGGACTGTCTTTCTTCTATGTTTGTGCAGCGCTGCGTATGCCTTGTAGCACTATAGAAATGCTAAATAGTAGTAGTAGTAGTCCCCCATCATGTTGGGATTCCAGCGGCCTTGATATCTGTTCTCCTTTGTAGAAATGTCTTTATGGAACCTCTCTCCATGTTCGTCACTTATGTGTCCCAAATTGGGTGGGAAAAAGTCAAGATGGGAATGTAAGAAATGCATTTTCGGCCGGCCGATTGCTGGCGCTGCAGACGTTTGTGTCCCACTCGCTGCCACTTCAGGTGAGACCTCAGGGTGATGTCGGGCCGAGACACACCAGATTGTGATGGTATCGTTGTTAGGTCCCCCTCAGGGAGGACCTCACGTACTTCTGAGACAGATTTAACCTGGTGCATGCGTCCATCTTTATAGAAAACCAGCGCAAAGCGATGTCTCCACCTATACTGGATACCCAGTTCACGAAGTCTGGCTGTAACAGGCTTCAGGTCAGCCCGGCGTTTCAATGAGGCTGATGCCAGATTTTGATAAATCTCCACAGAGTAGGAGTCCCATTTGAAATCGCTAGCTTGGCATGCGGCTTTTAAGACCCATTCTTTCAGCTTGAAATCCTGAACAGGCTATATCATTAGGGAGGTTATTCCTTGTCGGCCCCAAAGCTCGATGGGATCTCTCCAACATTACTCTGTCCGGGATAATTGGCGACTCAGTTGCAGAGAGCAGCGAGCTAACCACTCGTTGGACCACTGACTCACTGTCTTGGTATGTCGGGGTCTCTGGAAGACCGCAAAACCGCAAACTGTTGCGTCTGCTCCAGTTTTCTAAGTCTTCTAGTTTGTCAGCCATTTGTTGCTGACCAATGCGAACATCTGTGATCTGCTGGTCCATGGACCCCAGTGCCTCTGCGTGTTCGTCGATTCGGCCCTCGGTTTCCTCCACCCGGCGTCCCAGCTCTTTAATCTCTCCTCGTAGGTCAACCCCCAAAGCGGCCAGATCAAAGCGGACCACCTTAAGATCCAACCGAATCTCCTGCAGCCAGGAACGCAACTCCGGGAAAACTCCCTCTTCGGGATCTGTCTGGTCTTGCGTTGTGAGCCCATCCCCAGAGAACGGGCCTCCACTTAGCTCCTGCTCCTTCAAGGTCTCCTCCACCTGGGCCACCATATGCTTCTTGCTCACGGCACCCTCGAATGCAAATTGGGAGAAATCAACTGGCTCTGCAAGGGTCTGCATCACCTCTCCAGAACACCCGCGATTGGAGTGTTTCTGCCATGCAGATCATGCAAAAGCAAATCGCCGTAAGCTGAGGAAATTAAACTAAAAACGCTGTGAGTGATCGGGAGCTCAGCACTTAGGCAGCCATGTTGCCCAGTGACGTCACTTCCTCAGAAATGCATTTTCAATGACATTCGGCAGCCAAGTTGTTCATATGCTTTAAGCATGTTGTCTACTAGTTCAGCATAGTTTTCAGCTTGTCTGTTCCCAAGGAAGTTCTGCACTACTAGCACAAATGCATCCCAAGCTGCAAGTTCCAGAGGGTTGAGTTTTGTTCTGAATGTGTCAACATTCATTAGATTGTTGATTTCGGAGCCAATAAAAATTCCGGCCTTTATTTTAGCCTCAGTTTTCAGTGTGCTAAACATCTCCTTCAAATACTGGAAACCATTTCCATCACAATCAAGTGCAATTACAAAATTTTTTATTAAACCAAATTTAATGTGAAGTGGTGTAAGATAAACTTGAAGTGGATCGACCAGTGATTTGTGTTGTACATTGTACCGACCAACTGTGTGCTCGACTCTGAGAGGCCACTGTCTCACTTTGTAATGATTTTTGTCATCACGACTGTTCCATAGGCACAAGAAACACATATGCTTTGTGTACCCTAACTGTAGGCCAAGCAGCAGTGCTACCACTTTCAGGTCAGCACAAATATTCCATTTATGTTCAGAGTATTTGATCATTTTCAAAATTAACTCAATAGAAGCATGGGTCTCTTTCATTCCAACCCCATGAGCCAATGGAACAGATGGTTTTTCGTTACCATTGTGCAACAAGACAGCTTTCAAACTCGTTTTGCTAGAGTCTATGAATAGCCTCCATTCATCGGGAACATGTGTACCATCTAACTCCATCATAAGACCATTTACATCAGTACAGAAACAGACATCGCTTTCCATTGCATAGTATGCAGCTAACTTGGTGTGTCGATGACGAAAGTGTGAAGTTGTGGTGCTTCGTTGTAGCAAATTCCATTATCGAAGTCTAGAAGCTAGCAGTTCTGACTTTTCTTTAGATAATGACAGATCTCTTACCAGATCATCTAAATCTGATTGGCTCAGCAAGTGCGGCTGACCTTCCAGTTCTGGATCATGAAATACATCATGCCAATCAACATCTTCTTCTTCATCAGGATCAGAAGCGTCAGTTTCAATTGCGGTTCCTGCTGTAGGAGAGGCAGGCACTGGATTCTCTACATCGTGTGGTACTGGTTTAAGAGCAGACTCACAGTCAGGATACACAATTTGTGACTTGTTTCTCTTTGAATATCCGGCAATTTTAGTCATGCAAAAATAAGTCGGAATGGTGATTTTTCTGCTCACGCCAAACCATCGGCACTGCAAAAGCCATTCTTTTCCTTTTACCATTCAAACCACTTCGTTAGCCCAGAGTAACACACAGTGCAACAAACATGAGGTGCCCAGCTTTTATCTTGATCTCCAATTTGACAGTCAAAGTAATTCTTGTAAGCAAGTCACACTCGATTTGTCAGATTCTTGCGCCACATATGTAGCAGAAATTGTCTGGATTGTTAAAACATTTGTGTCTATCCATCTTGCCTTATATACTTACTGCTAACATCAGCCAATAGACCTGCCTGAGCGCGTCCGGACAGGTCCGGGCATGTCCGTTGGAATATTTCCCATATATAATGCATTAATAAGTGAATAGGCTTTGCATGTATAACTTAAAATCTCAACGTGTCAGGCAAATTCGGAGTTCATATTTGGACTCGGCGGGTTCAATTTAGTATAAATCACACGTTTTTCTCTCAGTAGCAAAATCATTATTGCATTATACAACTAGCTGAGAGTGCAGCCTGGAAAAGAATAAAACGGGCCTAGGTGGGTGGAGTTGAACTCTAAACCCCAAACAAATTCTGCAGCACCGACTGCCCAAACCGACTGTCATGTCGGGTATTCTGCTCAAGGCAGTACTGTGATGTGAATGTGTGAACTGAAGACCACGTTGCAGCTTTGCAAATCTCTTCAATGGAGACTAACTTCAAGTGAGCCACTGACGCAGCCATGGCTCTGACATTATGAGCCATGACATGGCACTCTAGAGTCAGACCAGCTTGGGCATAATTGAAGGAAATGCAATCTGCTAGCCAATTGGAGATTGTGCATTTTCTGCTGGAGACTCCCCTCTTGTTGGGATCAAAAGCAACAAACAACTGGGTGGACTGTCTGAAGGGCTACGTCCGCTCCACGTAAAAGTTCAATGCTTTCCTGCAGTGCAAGGTGTGTAAGTTGCTTTCGGCAGGGTGGGCGTGAGGTCGGGGAAAGAATGACAGACAATCTCGACCTTCTATTCATTAGTGAAACCTGGATACATGATCCTAAGGACCCCATTATTTTAGATCTATGCCCCCCAGGATACAAAATTACTCACTGGACAAGGAAAGAAAAAAAAAGAGGAGGAGGTATAGCTTTAATCCACAGATCCCACTTCATCGTAACAACAACAGCCGAATCCATAACAACCCAACTTGAAATCGCCTCAGTTAGAATCAACCACACAAACTTGCTTGATCACCTAAACGCTGTCCTGTTTTACAGATCACCAGTTAACTGGCATGAATGCCAACCACACTTCATGGATTTCATATCGAGTACATGTGTATCTCACTCCAATCTACTAATAATAGGGAACAAACCTACGCCTAGAAGACCCTAACTCAACTAACGCACGTGAATATAAGGATTTCCTCCAACTATTGGACCTTAATTGTCCAAATATGCAAACAACCCACATCAAAGGATACACACTTGACCTCATCACATACAAACTGTCCTCTGACTTAAACCACTAACAGATGCAAAATGGACAGACATACCATGGTCAGACCACTACAAATTAAACCTAACCCTACAATGGCGAAACCTCATTTCATGTCCTCTAGTTCTACTGCCTTCCCATCTCCAGAAAAGATTTGTTTGCCAGACATTCAAATATTTGAATGTCTGTATCATATCACCCCTGTTTCTCCTTTCTTCCAGGGTATACATGTTCAGGTCAGCAAGTCTCTCCTTATATGTCTTGTAACGCAAATCCCATACCACTTTTGTAGCTTTTCTTTGCACCGTCTCAATTCTTTTTACATCTTTAGCAAAGATACAGTCTCCAAAATTGAACACAATACTCCAAGTGGGGCCTCACCAACGACTTGTATAAGGGCATCAACACCTCCTTTCTTCTGCTGGTCACACCTCTCTCAATACAGCCTAGCATTCTTCTGGCTACAGCCACCGCCTTGTCACACTGTTTCTTCGCCTTCAGATCCTCAGATACTATCACCCCAAGATCCCTCTTCCTGCCTGTACATATCAGACTCTCACCGCCTAACACATACATCTCCCGTGAATTTCTAATCCCTAAGTACATCACTTTGCATTTCTTTGCACTGAATTTTAATCAAACATTAGACCCTTCTTCTAGCTTCTGCAGATCCATTTTCATGTTTTTCACTCCCTCCGGGGTGTCCACTCTGTTACTAATCAAAAAAATGACCTTCCAGGTCAAGTACTTCAGATGTCAGGAATTCAGTGGCTCACAAGGAGCTTTCATCTGCTGGGTGAGAACGACGTTGAGATCCCATGACACTGATGGAGGTTTGACAGGGGGCTTTGACAAAAGCAAACCTCTCAAAGCGAACAACTAAAGGCTGCCCAGAGATAGGCTTACCCTCTACACACCGATGATAAGCACTAATTGCGCAGAGGTGAACCCTAACGAAGTTGGTATTGAAACCAGATTCTGACAAGTGTAGATGGTAGTCAAGCAGGGTCTGTGTAGGACAAGAGAGAGGATCTAGGGCCTTGCTGTCACACCAGACAGCAAACCTCCTTCATTTGAAAGAGCAACACCTCTTCGTGGAATCTTTCCTGGAAGTAAGCAAGATTCGGGAGATACCCTCTGAGAGACCCAAGGAGGCGAATTCTATAGTCTCAACATCCAGGCCGAGAGCTAGAGACTGGAGGCTGGGATGAAAAAGTGACCCCTCAGTCTGAGTGATGAGAGTTGGAAAACACTCCAATCGCCATGGTTCTTCAGAGGACAACTCCAAAAGAAGTGGGAACCAAATCTGACACGGCCAGAAGGGTGCAATCAGGATCATGGTTCCGCAGTCTTGCTTGAGTTTCAGCAAAGTCTTCCCTACTAGAGGTATGGGAGGATAAGCATACAGAAGGCCTGTTCCCCAATGAAGGAGAAAGGCATCTGACGCTAGTTTGTCATGGGCCTGAAGCCTGGAACAGAACAGAGGGACCTTGTGATTGATTTGAGTGGCAAAAATATCCACTCAGGGCATGCCCCAAGCTCTGAAGATCTTGCAGGCAATGCCCATATTCAGTGACCACTCGTGAGGTTGCATTATCCTGCTCAGCCTGTCAGCCAAACTATTGTTTACGTCTGCCAGATAAGTGGCTTCGAGAAACATGCCATGATGGCACGCCCAAAGCCACATTTGGACAGCTTCCTGACACAGAGGGCAAAATCCGGTGCCCCCCTGCTTGTTGGTGTAGTACATCACAACCTGATAGTCCGTTTGAATCAAGATAATTTGGTTGGACAGCCGATCTCTGAAAGCCTTCAGAGAGTTCCAGATCACTCGTAGTACCAGGAGATTGATCTGAAGACCTTTTTCCTGGAAGGACCAGGCTCCCTGAGTGTGAAGCCCATCTACATGAGTTCCCCACCCCTGGAGGGATGTAGCCGTCATCAGCACTTTTTGTGACTGAGGAATTTGGAATGAACATCCCACTGTCAAATTGGATCTGATTGTCCACCACTGAAGAGAATTCTGAAAGTCGGTGGACAGTTGGATTAAATCCTCTAGATCTCCTGCAGCTTGAAACCACTGGGAAGCTAGGGTCCATTGAGCTGATCTCATATGCAGACGTGCCATGGGTGTTACATGAACTGTGGAGGCCATGTGCCCCAGAAGTCTCAACATTTGCTGAGTTGTGATCTACTGAGACACTCGAACAGTGGACACCAGGAACAGAAGGTGGTCTGCCCGTTACTCGGGAAAATAAGCTCAAGCTGTCTTTGTGTGTAGCAATGCTCCTATGAACTTCTAAACAGGAGTGAGATGGGACTTGGCATAATTTATTACGACTCCTAGTAGTTCCAGCACATGAACAGTCACCAACATGGACTCCAGAGCACCGTCCTCAGAGGTGCTCTTCACCAGCCAATCATCGAGATAAGGGAACACATGCACTCCCAGTATGCGTAGCGATGCTGCGACTACTGCTAGGCATTTTGTAAAGACCCTGGGACATGACGCGAGGGCAAATGGAGGTACGCTGTACTGAAAGTGCTGCGTTCCCAGCTGAAATCCAAGATACTTCCTGTGAGCTGGAAGTATCAGGATGTGTGTGTAAGCATCCTTCAAGTCCAGAGAGCATAGCCAATCGTTCTCCTGAATCATAGCAAGAAGGCTGCCCAGGGAAACCATCTTGATCTTTTCTTGAGTAAAACTTTGTTCAGGGCCCTTAGGTCTAGGATGGGACACATCCCCCCTGTTTTCTTCTGCACAATGAAGTACCTGGAATAGAATCCCAGCTCTTCTTCCCCTGGTGAAACAGGTTTGACTGCATGGGCCTGTAGAAGGGCAGAGAGTTCCTCTGCAAGTACCTGCTTGTGCTGGGAGCTGTATGAATGAGTTCCCGGTGGGTAATCTGGAGGTCTGGATTCCAGATTGAGGGTGTAGCCTAACCAGACTATTTGAAGAACCCACTGGTCGGAGGTTATGAGAGGCCACCTTTGGTGAAAAAACATTAACCTCCCACCAACCAGCAAGTCATCCGGTACGGACACTTTTACTGTGGCTATGCTTCGCTACAGCCAGTCAAAAGCCCGTCCCTTGCTTTTGCTGGGAAGCAGCAGGGGCCTTAGGCCCATGCTGTTGACAAGAATGAGCACGCTGGGGCTGAGCCTGAGCAGGCTGGCGAGATGCTGGGGTGTACCTATGCCTTGAGAAGAAATAGGGAGCAGCCTGACACCCGCCAAAAAACCTCCTCGTGGAGGAGGTTGTAGAAGAAGGTTCCCGGCGGGAGAGAGAAGCCATAGCATCTGTGTGCTTCTTGATCTGCTGAACAAGATCTTCCACTTTCTCTCCGAAAAGGTTACCCCCCCCTCCCCCTCCCGGCAAGGAACATCCGCAATTCTCTGCTGGACCAAATGATCTAGGTCAGAGACCCGCAGCCATGAGAGTCAGCGCATCACTATACTGTGAGCAGAGATCCTGAATGCTACATCAAAAGAGTCGTAAGCGCCCCTGGCCAGGAATTTATGATACGCCTTCTGCTGCCTGACCACCTGGTCAAAAGGTTCGGCCTGCTCTGCTGGAAGAGCATCGACCAAACTGGACAGCTGTCTCATCGAGTTCCGCATGTGGATGCTCATGAAGAGCTGGTAGGACTGAATGCGGGCAGTGAGCATAGCGGCCTGATACGTCTTCCTCCCAAAAGAGTCTGAAGTTCTAGCTTCTCTGCCGAAGCATAGTCCCTAGAACTCTTAGCTCTCTTGAGGGTGGAGTCCACCACCATGGAATTGTGGGGTAAGTGGAACCTCATCAACCCAGGTTCACCATGGATCCGATACTGGGAATTAGTTTTCTTGGGGATCATGGTACCAGACAGAGGGGACGCCCAGTTCCGCGTAAGGACTTCCTTGAGTACCTTATGCAGAAGAGCTGTCACTGCCTCTTTAGGTGGAGAGGTGCAGTCCAAAACCTCGAGCATCTCAGCTCTGGGCTCATCGTCCACGTCTACAGCAGACAGCATGGAAGGCGCCAGCACCCCCGATGCCGAAGCAGATTGGCGCAGCAGTCCTTCCAGAAGCTCTGGAAGCAGGGCCCGGATGCACTCTAAAAACAGCCACCATCGGAGAAGGCTGTGGGACCCAGTGGAGAAGCCGGTGGTACAATAGGTTGGGGCTCAGGAGAAGGTACCGGGCTGCTAAGAGGCCAATGCATTAGCACCTCCTGTATGGAGGAGGAGCGGTCCTCCCGGCGACGACGCTTCTTGGGTGCCAAATCCCTCAACGCCCCACAGCTCCTGGCATCAGGTTTTGAAGGAGAACGGCGATGGTGCTTCTTCGACTTTGCTCAATGCCTATCATTGAGGCTCCTCGGTGCCGAAGAGGACGACGTGGAATCCTCAAGTCGCCTTGGGGTCGGGTCTGAAGATGTTCTGTCCCGGGGGGCATGTACAGCAGGAGGCTTTGAGATGGGTGGACACCCGCACGATGCCTCACTGCTCCCAGCGTGTGTAGGCCTCTCAGCAGCCATTACCTCCACTACTGGCGTCAATGCCTCCCTCGATGTTGACGCCGCCGACCTCAGTACCAAAGTTGATGCAGACGTTGAAGGACCAGACCAAGCCCCAAAAGGTTTACCACATTGGGCTTCTCATGCTAGTTTTGTCTGTTTCTTCATACAAAGACACAGAACACAAATAGCTGGGCTATGGTTGGGCCCAAGGCAATGAATACACAAAGTATGGGTATCGGTACCTGATATGGTCCGGTTGCACTGAGTACAATGTTTGAAGCCGCTGGGTGTCTTCGATGACACGACTGTGCCTGAATTTAAAAAGAGGCACAAAAAGAAAAGAAAAAACCCGACCGCATGGCCTAAATTCAGTCGTGTCGAAAAAGAAAAGAAACTTAAAACTGGACAAACTAACTAGAAAAAATAAAGGAAAAATATACACACTTTTTTTTTGGAAAATTAAAGCAAAACACGAAAAAAAACTCGCTTAAAACCAAAGGTTCTAGCCCAGGCTGAAACCAGGAGCATAGGAGGAACCCTGCCACACCTCACTGCGGAAAAGAACTGAGGTATGCGCTCGCGCACCAGCTGGGAAATCGGTGGGCACTGCACGCGCGCCAGAAGGCTCTAGCAAAGTTTTTTTTTTTTTTTTTTCTTTTTTTCTTTTGCAAAATGCCGGGTCCCTGGCCGACGCGGACGTCGACCCATCTGTGAGAATATCTCGAAGAAAAATAAAATCACCGGATAACAAACGTAAGAGAAATGATTTTATTTTCAGTTTAGTAACTGAAGTACAGTATGCCAGTTTTGAGAATTTACATCTGTAGTCTATATTTTGCACTATACAGGTGAAAATGTGAGGGGGACACTTTATGCGATTAACAGCATGATTACATTTTTAATCACGATTAATCAAGCATTTTAAAATTTTGATAGATATACAGCTCTAATCCAAAAATAAATTCAACATACCATGAATGTTTCAGTTTTTGCAAGACCTTGAATAAAGTTTCTGTGAGAACTGAAACACTGGTGGGAAGTATTTTCAACTTGTATTAAAGCAATATACAGCAGCTCTACCTGCTTAGGTGCCCCTGAATTACAGTAGTGCTGCAACAGTAATAATTTTTAACAGCCTTGCACTAATGGTGTCAATAAGTTTTTGCCAACATCATGAATTGCTTTGTTTAACCACTGTACATGTGAATGTGAATTAAAAGGAGTGAAGTGGGAAAAGTTCTATCGGTTTTGGGACATTACCATATGGCCATTAAAGGAAAAAATGGAAAATTGGCCATTTTACTGCTGCAGTAAAATGGCCTTAGTGCGTGCTGAAACCCCACTAAGGGCATGCTAAGGCCACTTTCTACCACAGTTTAGTAAATGGACTTCTAAGAATCAAATTGTACCCACATGTTTATAGAATTAAGGGATAAGCGTTTCTTGAGGTCTGGTATATAGTGAATTTTCTTTTCCATTTCTTCCTGGTTCTTTAGTGCTTTTTTTTTTTTTTACTTTGTAAACTGTTCTAGTATGTGTAATGAAGGGCGGTAAGTGAAATCTTTTAATAAATATTTAAGGGCCCTACTACTAAGCTGCATTAAAAAGCTACCTGCACTGTTTTTAGCATGTGGGTTTCCTGTGTGCTGAGGCCACTTTTAGTGCAGCTGTAAAATGGCTGCTATTTCTCTCTTTTTTCATTAATGGCCACACGCTAATTTCCCAATTAGCGAGTGGTCATTAGTGTGGGAGCCCTTACTGCTACCTATTTAGGTGATAGGGGCTCCCATGCTAATCTTGTTCCTGTCACCCTGCATCAGTTCCCATGAGCTAAACAATTAGCAAAGGGCACACATATTGTATGCCTCCAAACATGCTCCATGCATGGGAAGCGCATGCCAACTTCAAAACTACTGCAGGACACCTGAGCATATCCCATAGTAGTGCCTTTTTAACCTGCAGTAAGCTCATGCTAGTGCTTACCACAACTCAGTAAAAGGACCATTTAGTAAATGACTGTATACATATTATTGAATAATGGACCACTAAAATTGTCCACAAAAATTCTAAGAGAAAAAAGGGAATTTGAGGATGCAAACCACAAGACAAAAAAAGTTATTCTATCTGCTGTGAAGAGAGATATTGTGAATCACACATCTCGGCAGGTTCTTGGACAGAAAATGACTGGCAGACTCTGTGCAGTAATGGGTGCACAAGCCCATAAGAACTAAGAATAGCCATACTGGGTCAGACCAATGGTCCATCTAGCCCACTATCCTGCATCCAACAGTGGCCAATCCAGGTCACAAGCACCTGGCAGAAATCCAGTTAGTAGAAACATTCAATGCTACCAATCACATGGCAAGCAGTAGCTTCCCCCACGTCCATTCTCAATAACTGACTATGGACTTTTCCTCCAGGAACTTGTTCAAACTTTTTTTAAACCCAAATACGCTAACTGCTGTTACCAGGGCTGTGGAGTCGGTACAAAAATCCTTCGACTCCGACTCTGACTCCAACTCCTCAGTTTATGGTACCTCCGACTCCTCAGTTTTTAATATGTATTTTTTTTTGCATGTTGACTGAAAGAGTGCAGCATGCAAGGCTGCACGTTAATGTTTGGGTTTAAAATGTCATTGTGACTTTTTATTTATTAAAGTAACTATAAATATTCATTAATCCTAAAGTTTAAATAAAAAAACACATAAAAAAACAAGGTTATGTTTATTGTTTTTTTATCAAGTATAAAGTCATCATAGCATTAGCAAGTATAAAAATCTGGAACAACCACATCCTTTGGGAATTCTAGAACAACATCCTTTGGAAATTTGAACAAAATCAAAGTTAACCTACATAAACCAAAAACATTTGGAAAATCTAAAACAACATATATTATTTAAACTTGGCATATATAGCTATAGAAAAGCTGTTAAACATAATCCAAAATTAACTAATATATTGTTCTTAGAAACAGAATTGCTTCTGCCAGATCCTCCTTCATAGAAGCCCTTAAATCTGATTTGATTATTTTCAGTGCTGAAAACAGTCTTTCAACACTGACTTGGGTGGGTGGCATTGCTGTTACGGTTCTAGCTGCATCACTGACAATCTCTGGATAAACAATGATGGCTTCTTCTATAGTCAGTTTTGATGAGCGGTCAAATTTTTCCACTTCTTTTAATCCTTTAAAAAACTCTTGCATGAATTTCTTTATATGGACATTTACAGGTTGCTTTTCCATGCTTAACCGACATCACTTTGCTTTTGAAGCTTCCATTTTGTCCAAATAGGCTTGAAAATTCTCTTCTTCATTTGAAGAGGATGAACCTGAGTTACCATTACCACCAGTATTTATAGCTTTAGCTTCATCCAGTGGTTTATGAGTTTCAGGTAGCAACCCTTTCATGCGAACTGCTATGTCATAGAGTGCCTGTTTTCCTGTAGCAATTTGGTCACTGTTCAACAAAATTCGGCTCATTGGATCAACATAAATAGCAGCTAAAAGAATTTGATTATCCAGCAAGAGCTCCTCTCTTTTCCTCATTGAAGATACAATGCCATCAGCAATTAACCCCCCACTTTTGTTAAGGTTATATATCAAGCCCTTCCATTCCAAGAAGAATTTACCTGGTGTTAAATCTTCATATTGCAGCTTCTTGGTAACAGCAAAAGGGTAAGAAAGTAGCCTAATTCTGTAACTTGAGCCCACTGGTTTTCTTTTAATGAAACATTTATATTGTCCAGTTCTTCAAGAAAGTCTTTTAGTTCAAGCAAACGCTTTATCATCAAGTAAGTGCTTCCCCAGTGCGTTGCTTGATCCAAAATGGCTCCTTTTCCAGCACGTCTCTTCAGAATAGCATCTGTTTTAGGGATCCTGGCTGCAACAGCTACTTGCCTCAGCTTGCTAATTAGTGTAGCCGCATGACGATCCTTCAATCCATCTCTTATTGCTAGTTGCAGAGTATGAACAGCACAACGCATATGTTGAATGGTAATAAGCTTAGATGCTTCTTCAGCAATATCATCCAAACTTTCACAGCTTTCTTGAATTGCAGAACTGTCATCTGATATTTGTATGCTGCTTTCTTCATCAACTTCCTTCATTTTTTCAATTGTGCTTAACATATTTGAAGCATTATCAGTTACAATACATAGAATGTGTTCCTTTTTAATTTCAAAATCTTCTAAAACACCTTCCACTAACTTCTGCAGATACTCACTGGTATGACGTACCTGAGTGTCCTTTACTCCTAATGTCCGGGTTATTGTTTTTTTTGTTTTCATCAGCAAATCTAACATTAATTGCAAAATAATTGACTCTGTGACGTGTGCATGCATCCATTTTAATAAAGACAAAACGACCCTTCAGACTTTTTCTTAGTTCTTCCTCCTTACATTTGGCCTCTTCAAGTATAAGTTTCCTTATACTTTCTCGTTCCAGAGAAACTCCAAGCTTTTTAGCCATTTTTCCATTTAAGCCTAAAAAGGCTGGTTGTGAAAAAAAAAGATAGTGGTATACTATTCTTTACTGCCATTTCAATGATGTGGTTTTTGAATTTTTCTGGTGTCACTGTTATAATAACTTTGTCAGCTGTAAAAAATCTTGATAGTTGTGTCTGGCCTCCAGTAGATTTCTGATCTTTTATTGACCCTGAAGTAGATGGAATGTTTTCATTGCTATCTTTCTCATTCACAGCTTCTAACACTTTAGGATGGATATGCTGCAAGTGTCTTTTTAAATTTGATGCTCTTGTAGGTGCATTTTTTTCATAACCACTGAAACTGCTAATTTTTGCATCACATGCTTTTTCACCATCATCATCCTCTATAAAGCGAATGCTACATACCTGTAGAAGGTATCCTCCGAGGACAGCAGGCTGATTGTTCTCACTGATGGGTTGACGTCCTCGGCAGCCCCCTCCATCGGAAAGTTTACTAGCAAAGGCCTTTGCTAGTCCTCGCGCGCCAATGCGCACCGCGCATGCGCGGCCGTCTTCCCGCCCGAAACCGGCTCGAGCCGGCCAGTCCAGTATGTAGCAAGACAATACACTTCAAGGGAAGACTCAACTCCAAAGGGGAGGCGGGCGGGTTTGTGAGAACAATCAGCCTGCTGTCCTCGGAGAATACCTTCTACAGGTATGTAGCATTCGCTTTCTCCGAGGACAAGCAGGCTGCTTGTTCTCACTGATGGGGTATCCCTAGCCCCCAGGCTCACTCAAAACAACAACCATGGTCAACTGGGCCTCGCAACGGCGAGGACATAACTGAGATTGACCTGAAAAATTTACCAACTAACTGAGAGTGCAGCCTGGAACAGAACAAACAGGGCCCTCGGGGGGGTGGAGTTGGATCCTAAAGCCCAAACAGGTTCTGAAGAACTGACTGCCCGAACCGACTGTCGCGTCGGGTATCCTGCTGCAGGCAGTAATGAGATGTGAATGTGTGGACAGATGACCACGTCGCAGCTTTGCAAATTTCTTCAATAGAGGCTGACTTCAAGTGGGCTACCGACGCAGCCATGGCTCTAACATTATGAGCCGTGACACGACCGTCAAGAGTCAGCACCGCCTGGGCATAAGTGAAGGAAATGCAATCTGCTAGCCAATTGGATATGGTGCGTTTCCCTACAGCCACTCCCCTCCTATTGGGGTCAAAAGAAACAAACAATTGGGCGGACTGTCTGTGGGGCTGTGTCTGCTCCAGATAGAAGGCCAATGCTCTCTTGCAGTCCAATGTGTGCAGCTGACGTTCAGCAGGGCAGGAATGAGGACGGGGAAAGAAGGTTGGCAAGACAATTGACTGGTTTAGATGGAACTCCGACACGACCTTTGGCAAGAACTTAGGGTGAGTGCGGAGGACTACTCTGTTATGATGAAATTTGGTGTAAGGGGCCTGGGCTACCAGGGCCTGAAGCTCACTGACTCTACGAGCTGAAGTAACTGCCACCAAGAAAATGACCTTCCAAGTCAAGTACTTCAGATGGCAGGAATTCAGTGGCTCGAAAGGAGGTTTCATCAGCTGGGTGAGAACGACATTGAGATCCCATGACACTGTAGGAGGCTTGACAGGGGGCTTTGACAAAAGCAAGCCTCTCATGAAGCGAACAACTAAAGGCTGTCCTGAGATCGGCTTACCTTCCACATGGTAATGGTAAGCACTGATTGCACTAAGGTGAACCCTTACAGAGTTGGTCTTGAGACCAGACTCAGACAAGTGCAGAAGGTATTCAAGCAGGGTCTGTGTAGGACAAGAGCGAGGATCTAGGGCCTTGCTGTCACACCAGACGGCAAACCTCCTCCACAGAAAGAAGTAACTCCTCTTAGTGGAATCTTTCCTGGAAGCAAGCAAGATGCGGGAGACACCCTCTGACAGACCCAAAGAGGCAAAGTCTACGCCCTCAACATCCAGGCCGTAAGAGCCAGCGACTGGAGGCTGGGATGCAGAAGTGCCCCTTCGTCCTGTGTGATGAGGGTCGGAAAACACTCCAATCTCCACGGTTCTTCGGAGGACAACTCCAGAAGAAGAGGGAACCAGATCTGACGCGGCCAAAAAGGAGCAATCAGAATCATGGTGCCTCGGTCTTGCTTGAGTTTCAACAAAGTCTTCCCCACCAGAGGTATGGGAGGATAAGCATACAGCAGGCCCTCCCCCCAGTCCAGGAGGAAGGCATCCGATGCCAGTCTGCCGTGGGCCTGAAGCCTGGAACAGAACTGAGGGACTTTGTGGTTCACTCGAGATGCGAAGAGATCTACCAAGGGGGTGCCCCACACCTGGAAGATCTGTCGTACCACACGGGAATTGAGCGACCACTCGTGAGGTTGCATAATCCTGCTCAACCTGTCGGCCAGACTGTTGTTTACGCCTGCCAGATATGTGGCTTGGAGCCCCATGCCATGACGGCGAGCCCAGAGCCACATGCTGACGGCTTCCTGACACAGGGGGCGAGATCCGGTGCCCCCCTGCTTGTTGACATAGTACATGGCAACCTGGTTGTCTGTCTGAATTTGGATAATTTGGTGGGACAGCCGATCTCTGAAAGCCTTCAGAGCGTTCCAGATCGCTCGTAACTCCAGAAGATTGATCTGCAGATCGCGTTCCTGGAGGGACCAGCTTCCTTGGGTGTGAAGCCCATCGACATGAGCTCCCCATCCCAGGAGGGACGCATCCGTGGTCAGCACCTTTTGTGGCTGAGGAATTTGGAAGGGACGTCCCAGAGTCAAATTGGAGCAAATCGTCCACCAATATAGGGATTTGAGAAAACTCGTGGACAGGTGGATCACGTCCTCTAGACCCCCAGCGGCCTGATACCACTGGGAGGCTAGGGTCCATTGAGCAGATCTCATGTGAAGGCGGGCCATGGGAGTCACATGAACTGTGGAGGCCATGTGGCCCAGCAATCTCAACATCTGCCGAGCTGTGATCTGCTGGGACGCTCGCACCCGCGAGACGAGGGACAACAAGTTGGTGGCTCTCGTCTCTGGGAGATAGGCGCGAGCCGTCCGAGAATCCAGCAGAGCTCCTATGAATTCGAGTTTCTGCACTGGGAGAAGATGGGACTTTGGATAATTTATCACAAACCCCAGTAGCTCCAGGAGGCGAATAGTCATCTGCATGGACTGCAGGGCTCCTGCCTCGGATGTGTTCTTCACCAGCCAATCGTCGAGATATGGGAACACGTGCACCCCCAGCCTGCGAAGTGCCGCTGCTACTACAGCCAAGCACTTTGTGAACACCCTGGGCGCAGAGGCGAGCCCAAAGGGTAGCACACAGTACTGGAAGTGGCGTGTGCCCAGCTGAAATCGCAGATACTGTCTGTGAGCTGGCAGTATCGGGATGTGAGTGTAGGCATCCTTCAAGTCCAGAGAGCATAGCCAATCGTTTTGCTGAATCATGGGGAGGAGGGTGCCCAGGGAAAGCATCCTGAACTTTTCTTTTACGAGATATTTGTTCAGGGCCCTTAGGTCTAGGATGGGACGCATCCCCCCTGTCTTCTTTTCCACAAGGAAGTACCTGGAATAGAATCCCAGCCCTTCCTGCCCGGATGGCACGGGCTCGACCGCATTGGCGCTGAGAAGGGCGGAGAGTTCCTCTGCAAGTACCTGCTTGTGCTGGAAGCTGTAAGACTGAGCTCCCGGTGGACAATTTGGAGGTTTTGAGGCCAAATTGAGGGTGTATCCTTGCCGGACTATTTGCAGAACCCACTGATCGGAGGTTATGAGAGGCCACCTTTGGTGAAAAGCTATCAACCTCCCCCCGACCGGCAGGTCGCCCGGCACTGACACTGGGATGTCGGCTATGCCCTGCTGGAGCCAGTCAAAAGCTCGCCCCTTGCTTTTGCTGGGGAGCCGCGGGGCCTTGCTGAGGTGCACGCTGCTGACGAGAGCGAGCGCGCTGGGGCTTAGCCTGGGCCGCAGGCTGTCGGGAAGGAGGATTGTACCTACGCTTACCAGAAGCATAGGGACCAGTCTTCCTTCCCCCGAAAAATCTTCTACCTGTAGAGGTAGATGCTGAAGGCTGCCGGCGGGAGAACTTGTCGAATGCGGTGTCCCGCTGGTGGAGAGACTCTACCACCTGCTCGACTTTTTCCCCAAAAATGTTGTCCGCACGGCAAGGCGAGTCCGCAATCCGCTGCTGGAGTCTATTCTCCAGGTCGGCGGCACGCAGCCATGAGAGCCTGCGCATCACCACACCTTGAGCAGCGGCCCTGGACGCAACATCAAAAGTGTCAAACTCCTCTGGCCAGGAATTTTCTGCACGCCTTCAGCTGCCTGACCACCTCCTGAAAAGGCTTGGCTTGCTCAGGGGGAAGAGCATCAACCAAGCCCGCCAACTGCCGCACATTGTTCCGCATGTGTATGCTCGTGTAGAGCTGGTAAGACTGGATCTTGGCCACGAGCATAGAAGAATGGTAGGCCTTCCTCCCAAAGGAGTCTAAGGTTCTAGGGTCTTTGCCCGGGGGCGCCGAAGCATGCTCCCTAGAACTCTTAGCCTTCTTTAGGGCCAAATCCACAACTCCAGAGTCGTGAGGCAACTGAGTGCGCATCAGCTCTGGGTCCCCATGGATCCGGTACTGGGACTCGATCTTCTTGGGAATGTGGGGATTAGTTAGAGGCTTGGTCCAGTTTGCCAGCAATGTCTTTTTTAGGACATGATGCATGGGTACTGTGGACGCTTCCTTAGATGGAGAAGGATAGTCCAGGAGCTCAAACATTTCAGCCCTGGGCTCGTCCTCCACAACCACCGGGAAGGGGATAGCCGTAGACATCTCCCGGACAAAGGCCGCAAAAGACAGACTCTCGGGAGGAGAAAGCTGCCTTTCAGGGGAGGGAGTGGGATCAGAAGGAAGGCCATCAGACTCCTCGTCAGAGAAATATCTGATGTCCTCCTCCTCCTCCCACGAGGCCTCACCATCGGTGTCAGACACAAGTTCACGGACCTGTGTCTGCAACCTCGCCCGGCTCGACTCCGTGGAGCCACGTCCACGATGGGGGCGTCGAGAGGTAGACTCCCTCGCCCGCATCGGCGAAGCTCCCTCCGCCGACGTAGTCGGGGAGCCTTCCTGGGAGGTGGCCGCGGTCGGCACCGCACGTGGTACCGACGTCGGGGACCTCAACCTGGGCGATGGACCAGCCGGCGCCACGCTCGACGGTACCGGAGGCGCAAGCACCGCCGGTACCGGAGGGGTAGGGCGCAACAGCTCTCCCAGAATCTCTGGGAGAACGGCCCGGAGGCTCTCGTTCAGAGTGGCTGCAGAAAAAGGCTGAGAGGTCGATGCAGGCGTCGACGTCAGAACCTGTTCCGGGCGAGGAGGCTGTTCCGGGCTGTCCAGAGTGGAGCGCATCGACACCTCCTGAACAGAGGGTGAGCGGTCCTCTCGGTGCCGATGCCTGCTGGGTGCCGAATCCCTCGGCGACCCAGAGCTCTCGGTGCCGACACGGGGAGGAGACCGGTGTCGATGCTTCTTCGACTTCTTCCGAAGCATGTCACCGGAGCTCCCCGGCACCGACGAGGAGGACGTAGAATCCATCCGTCGCTTCCTCGGGGCCGAGACCGAAGAGGGTCGATCCCGGGGGGGCTGTACCGCAGGAGCCCTCAGGGTAGGAGGAGACCCACCCGAAGGCTCACCGCCACCAGCAGGGGAATGGACAGCCCTCACCTGCACTCCTGACGATGCACCTCCGTCCGACGACATCAGCAGACGAAGTCTCGGTACCACCGACGTCGATGCAGTCGCCCGATGCCTCGGCGCCGATGCAGAGGTCCGATGCCTCGATGCAGTCGATGGAGCGGCAGCCAAGGAAGATGGTCCGGACGCTGACGACGTCGATGCACTCGATGCCTCCGGTGCCGATGTCGACGAAGAGCCCGAGAACAAAACGTTCCACTGGGCTAATCTCGCTACCTGAGTCCGCCTTTGTAACAGGGAACACAGACTGCAGTTCTGAGGGCGGTGCTGGGCCCCTAGACACTGAAGACACGCAGAGTGCCTATCAGTGAGCGAGATTACCCGGGCGCACTGGGTGCACTTCTTGAAGCTGCTGGAAGGCTTCGATGTCATGGGCGGAAAAATCACGCCGGCGAAATCAAAGGCCGAAATGGCGAAAATTGAAGCACCAAAATTTAAAGGGAGAAAAATCTCGACCGAGGCCAAACTAGGCCTACCCCGACAACGAAAGAAAACTTACGGGGCAAAAGCTGTGAAAATTACGGGAAGGGCAGAAAACCCGAAAGGGTCTTCCGGAACACTTCCGGAGCGCTTCCCGAACTTTTTTAAAGAAAAACAAGGAAAAAACACGTCGAAAAGGACGCGCGAGGTCGACTCTCTGGGGCACGAACGGCGTAACACGACCGTACCGAGCGCGGACGAAAGAAGACTGGCCGGCTCGAGCCGGTTTCGGGCGGGAAGACGGCCGCGCATGCGCGGTGCGCATGGGCGCGCGAGGACTAGCAAAGGCCTTTGCTAGTAAACTTTCCGATGGAGGGGGCTGCCGAGGACGTCAACCCATCAGTGAGAACAAGCAGCCTGCTTGTCCTCGGAGAATACATTGACATACATAATGTTTCCCATCTGTTGATATTGTAAAGTGTTCATAAACAGCAGACTTTGTCATGTTTCCTGACATTCTTTTTGCCATTGTGAATGGTGTGCCACTTCCACTAAAATATAAAGCTCTTCTTGCAGAGAGAGAGGAAGTTGGGTGGAGTCTCTCTGCTGCCTTATCTGTGTGTGCTGAATGATCTTCTCTTGGAGCTTAAGTTCACTGTGGGGTCAGAGAGGAGGTGCTCTACAGCAGGTCAGTAAATGCAAAGGGAGACTGAGCAGAGGGAAGCTCTCCAGCAAAATAATTCAGCTGGACTTCACACTAGTGAAACAACTAGGTACTAAGCTTTATTCACAGCAGAGAAGTACTTTATTCAAATGTATGAGGAGTCGGAGTCGGTACATTTTTGCCGACTCCAACTCCGACTCAATGTACCCAAAATTGCTGCCGACTCCACAGCCCTGGCTGTTACCATATCCTCTGGCAACAAGTTCCAGAGCTTAAATGTTTTAGTGAAAAAATATTTCCTCCTATTTGTTTTAAAAGTATTTCCATGTAATTTCATTGAGGGTTCCCTGGTCTTTGCACTTTTTGAAAGAGTGAAAAATTGATTCACTTCTACTCGTTCTGCACCACTCAGGATTTTATAGACCTCAATCATATCCCCCCCCCCCCCTTCAGCCGTCTCTTTTCCAAGCTGAAGAGCCTTAACTTCTTTAGCCTTTCCTCCCCTTTATCATTTTGGTTGCTCTTCTTTGAACCTTTTCTAACTCCGCTATATCTTTGAGTTACGGCGACCAGAATTGAATGCAATATTCAAGGTAAGGTCACACCATGGAGCGATACAGAAGCATTATAATATTATTGGTCTTATTATGCATCCCTTTCCTAATAATTCCTAGCATCCTGTTTGCTTTTTTTGGCCACCGCCGCACACTGAGCAGAATATTTCAGCGTATTGTCTACAATGACACCTAGATCTTTTTCTTTTCTTGAGTGCTGACTCCTAAGGTGGGCCCTAGCATCAGGTAACTATGATGCGGATTATTCTTCCCAATGTGCATCACTTTGCATTTGTCCACATTAAATTTCATCTGCCATTTGGGTGCCCAGTCTTCCAGTTTCCCGTCTTCCTGCAATTTTTCACAATCCACATGTGTTTTGACAACTTTGAATAGTTTTATGTCATCTGCAAAATTAACCACCTCACTCATCATTCCGTTTTCCAGATCATTTATAAATATGTTAAATAGCACTGATCCCAGTACAGATTCCTACAGCACTCCACTATTCACCTTCCTCCACTGAGAAAATGGCCATTTAACCCTATCCTCTGTTTTCTGTCCAATAAACAATTCCTACTCCACAAAAGGGGCTGGGAGAGGTGATCTTGCCTCAGAGAGTGAAAGAGGTACAGGGATCGGAAGGGAGGCTATGTGCTTCTGGGGGGGGGGGGGGGGGGGGGGGAGGAGATGTGCTTCCAGGGGGTTGGAGGGAGGGAGGTAGTTTCTGCCTGTGGAGTGGGACGCAAACAGATAAGACTTAATTCTGTGGTTTGGGGCATTTCAATATAGCTCTAGAGATAGATTACAGCAAACACAATCCACGGGTCTTAAGCTTAAGCCCACCCACCCCAAGACTGACACTTTCTAAATAACATTCCTACATACGCTACTTATCACTAATTAACTCCACCCTAATTACAACCCCATCATAGTACACCTGTTCATACCCATTTCAACCAATCAAGATTACTTATTCTCTGTAATAATTGTGGTGCTTTAGTTTCAAGGCCAATCATCTGGAGACTTAAAGCTTCTCCTATCTGTCTTCAGCTCTTTAGTTTAAAATAGGAGCTCAGTAAAGTAAAGCAGGAATTGAATGCACTTAAAGCAGCCTCTAGGACTGCACAAAATCATACTGCACAGAATCATACCAAATTCTCACCACTGCCTCAAAGGATAAAACCAACTAAGAATAGATGGTTCACGGTAGGCTCAGGTAGACTTCGTTGTGTGACTCAGAAGCATCCGCCCTCACAAGTGTTGCCCCTACAGAATTATTTTGCTCCATTACAGCACTGTGATGTTCCTGAAAATAGAACTGAGGCGGAAGAAAAAGCAGTGAAGGTGGAACAAAAAGATATGAAGGTACCCAAAGAGAAAAGACACCCCCGAATCACAAATGTTGAAACACATACCAGGAAATGTAGATGGAAAGCCATGACCACAAATGCTCACAGTTTAAGCAATAAAGTTCATGACCTTCAAGCCCTGATGTTGGAGGCAGACTTAGACGTTGTTGCAATCACAGAGACATGGCTCAATGGTTCCCATGAATGGGATGCAAACATACCAGGCTATAATCTATTTAGGAAGGATAGAGATGATCGTAAAGGTGGAGGAGGAGCTCTGTATGTGAGAAATGTTATTGCAGCGACTGAAATGACAGGGACCTCGGGAAAGGAAGAAGCGATATGGATCACCTTGAAAAGAGATGATAGAACCACCCCCGACACAATTGGAGCAACTAGATAAAGATCTGATCGCAGATATTCAAAAGCTGGGAAAGAAGAGAGAGGTGCTGTTACTGGGAGATTTCAATCTGTCAGATGTAGATTGGAAGGTTCCATCTGCGGAATCGGAAAGAAGTAGAGAGATCGTGGATGCTTTTCAAAGTGCTCTGCTCAGTCAAATGGTGACGGAACCCATGAGGGAGGGAGCAACGCTGGTTCTGGTGTTCACAAATGGGGATAGTGTGTCAAATGTCTAAGTGGGTGCCCACCTGGGCAGCAGTGACCATCAAACAGTTTGGTTTGATATGACAGCTGAAGTGGAGAGCGACCACTCAAAACTCAAAGTCCTGGATTTCAAGCATGCTGACTTTAGTAAAATGGGGGAATACCTGAGGAAGGAGCTGATGGGAAGGGAGGGCGAACGAGAAGTGGAAGGACAGTGGTCCAGGCTGAAAGAATCTATAAATATGGCCACAAACCTTTACGTAAGGAGAGTAAATAAAATAAAGAGAAAAAGGAAACCGATATGGTTCTCCAAGCAAGTGGCTGAGAAAATAAAGGCTAAAGATACAGAATACAGATAAATACAGAAAAACTCAAGAAGAGGAACACGGAGAGGAATACTGGATGAAACTGAAAGAAGCCAAGAGAGAGATACGTCTGGCGAAAGTGCAAGCGGAAGAACAAATGGATAGAAATGAAAGGAGGGGTGACAAAAATTTCTTCAGGTATATTAGTGAAAGAAGGAAGACTAAAAAGGGAATTGTGAGACTGAAAGATGCTGCAAACCGCTATGTAGATAATGATGAAGAAAATGAAAATTTGCTAAATAGATACTCTTGTTTTGCTTTTACAGAAGAAAATCCTGGAGAACGACCGCGACTGACTGGCAAAAGCACGAATGAGAATGGAGTGTATAGAGCACCATTCACTGAAGAGAGTGTGTATGAACAACTTGAAAACCTAAAGGTGGACAAAGCCGCGGGACCGGACGGGATCCACCCCAGGATATGGAGGGAGCTCAGAGAGGTTCTGGAGGGTCCTCTTAAAGATTTAATAAATCCTTGGAGACAGGAAAGGTTCCGTGGGATTGGAGAACGGCGGACGTAGTCCCTCTTCACAAAAGTGGTGATAAGTAAGAAGCTAGAAACTACAGGCCGGTAAGCCTCACTTCAGTTACTGGAAAAGTAATGGAAGCGATGCTGAAGGAAAGGATAGTGAATTTCCTGGAAGCCAATAAGTTGCAAGATACGAGACAACATGGTTTTACTAAAGGTAAAACATGCCAAACGAACCTCACTGAATTCTTTGACTGGGTGACCAGACAATTGAATCAGGGTCGTGCAATAGACGTAATCTACTCAGATTTCAGCAAAGCTTTTGACACGGTTCCCCACAGGAGGCTCTTGAATAAACTTGACAGGCTGAAGATAGGACCCGAAGTGGTGAACTGGATTAGGAACTGGTTGACGGACAGACGCCAGAGGGTGGTGGTAAATGGAATTCGTTCGGATGAGGGAAAGGTGAGTAGTGGAGTGCATCAGGGATCGGTGCTGGGGCCGATTCTGTTCAATATATTTGTGAGTGACATTGCCGAAGGGTTAGAAGGTAAAGTTTGCCTTTTTGCAGATGATACTAAGATTTGTAACAGAGTGGACACCCGGGAGGGAGTGGAAAACATGAAAAAGGATCTGCGGAAGCTAGAAGAATGGTCTAAGGTTTGGCAATTAAAATTCAATGCGAAGAAATGCAAAGTAATGCACTTAGAGAGTAGAAATCCACAGGAGACGTATGTGTTAGGCAGGGAGAGTCTGATATGTATGGACGGGGAGAGGGATCTTGGGGTGATAGTATCTGAGGATCTGAAGGCGATGAAACAGTGTGACAAGGCAGTGGCCGTAGCTAGAAGGTTGCTAGGCTGTATAGAGAGAGGTGTGACCAGCAGAAGAAGAGAGGTTTTAATGCCCCTGAATAAGTCATTGGTGAGGCCCCACCTGGCGTATTGTGTTCAGTTTTGGAGGCTGTATCTTGCTAAGGATGTAAAAAGAATTGAAGCGGTGCAAAGAAAAGCTACGAGAATGGTATGGGATTTGCGTTACAAGACATACGAGGAGAGACTTGCTGACCTGAACATGTACACCCTGGAGAAAAGGAGAAACAGGGGCGATATGATACACACGTTCAAATATTTGAAAGGTATTAATTTGCAAACGAACCTTTTCCATAGATGGGGAGAGTACATGAAATGAGATTGAAGGGGGGCAGACTCAAGAAAAATGTCAGGAAGTATTTTTTCACAGAGAGAGTGGTGGATACTTGGAATGCCCTCCTGCGGGAGGTGGTGGTGATGAAAACGGTAACGGAATTCAAACATGCGTAGGATAAACATAAAGGAATCCTGTCCAGAAGGAATGGATCCTCAGAAGCTTAGCCGAGATTGGGTGGCAGAGCCGGTGGTGGGAGGCGGGGCTGGTGGTTGAGAGGCAGGGCTAGTGCTGGGCAGACTTCTACGGTCTGTGCCCTGAAAATGGCAGATACAAATCAAGGTAAGGTATACACAAAAAGTAGCACATACGAGTTTATCTTGTTGGGCAGACTGGATGGACCGTGCAGGTTTTTCCTTCCGTCATCTACTATGTTAGGCTCAGAGAGGGGCTTCGGGATGTTTCAGGGGGGAAGGGGGCGGATCGGAATTAGGGACCCAGAGGGCACCTGCATCCCTTATGTGGGCCCTGTCTAATATTCAGTGGGGCCCGCATGAGTGTCTTATTTGGATCCCAGCAGAAAATTGGCAGGTGGGGTTAATTCTGCTGGTGGCAACAAGTATTTAAAAAAAACTGCTCACACCATTGGCTGAATATCGACCAGAGAATTTTAAAAATTGTGCATAGAATTCCCCCAGTAAATAGATAAACATCTGGAGTAACAGCATTCAAAAGTAGTGAATTCTTTGCTTCGGCCTTCACCGAGGAAGATTTGGGTGGGATACCGGTGTCGGAAATGGCATTTCAAGCGGACAAGTCAGAAAAACTTACTGACTTCACGGTAAACCTGGAGGACATAATGGGGCAGTTCAGCAAACTGAAGAGTAGCAAATCTCCTGGACCGGATGGTATACATCCTAGAGTACTGATAGAAATGAAAAATGAGCTTGCAGAGCTACTGTTAGTGATATGCAATTTATCCTTAAAATCGAGCATGGTACCGGAAGATTGGAGGGTGGCCAATGTAACGCCGATTTCTAAAAAAGGTTCCAGGGGAGATCCGGGAAATTATAGACCGGTGAGTCTGACGTCGGTGCCGGGGAAAATGGTAGAGACTATTATTAAAAACAAAATTACAGAGCACATCCAAGGACATGGATTACTGAGCCAAGTCAGCACGGCTTTTGTGTGGGGAAATCTTGCCTGACCAATTTACTTCAATTCTTTGAAGGAGTAAACAAACATGTGGAGAAAGAGGAGCCAGTTGATATTGTGTATTTGGATTTTCAAAAAGCGTATGACAAGGTACCTCATGAAAGGCTACAGAGGAAATTGGACGGTCATGGGATAGGAGGAAATGTCCTATTGTGGATTAAAAACTGGTTGAAGGATAGGAAACAGAGAGTGGGGTTAAATGGGCAGTATTCACAATGGAGAAGGGTAGTTAGTGGGGTTCCTCAGGGGTCTGTGCTAGGACCGCTGCTTTTTAATATATTTATAAATGATTTAGAGATGGGAGTAACTAGAGAAGTAATTAAATTTGCTGATGACACAAAGTTATTCAAAGTCGTTAACTCACGACAGGATTGTGAAAAATTACAGAAGGACCTTACGAGACTGGGCGGCTAAATGGCAGATGACATTTAATGTGAGCAAGTGCAAGGTGATGCATGTGGGAAATAAGAACCCGAATTATAGCAACATCATGAAAGGTTCCACGTTAGGAGTTACGGACCAAGAAAGGGATCTAGGTGTCGTTGTCAATAATACACTGAAATCTTCTGCTCAGTGTGCTGCTACGGCTAGGAAAGCTAATAGAATGTTGGGTATTATTAGGAAAGGTATGGAAAACAGGTGTGAGGATGTTATAATGCCGTTGTATCGCTCCATGGTGCGATCGCACCTTGAATATTGTGTTCAATTCTGGTCTCCGCATCTCAAGAAAGATATAGTAGAATTGGAAAAGGTGCAGCGAAGGGCGACTAAAATGATAGCAGGGATGGGACGACTTTCCTATGAAGAAAGACTAAGGAGGCTAGAGCTTTTCAGCTTGGAGAAGAGACGGCTGAGGGGAGACATGATAGAGGTATATAAAATAATGAGTGGAGTGGAACAGGTGGATGTGAAGTGTCTGTTCATGCTTTCCAAAAATACTAGGACTTGGGGGCATGCGATGAAACTACAGTGTAGTAAATTTAAAACAAATAGGAGAAACTTTTTCTTCACCCAACGCGTAATTAAACTCTGGAATTCGTTGCCGGAGAACGTGGTGAAGGTGGTTAGCTTGGCAGAGTTTAAAAAGGGGTTAGACGGTTTCCTAAACGACAAGTCCATAAACCGCTACTAAATGGACTTGGGAAAAATCCACAATTCCGGGAATAACACGTATAGAATGTTTGTACATTTTGGAAGCTTGCCAGGTGCCCTTGGCCTGGATTAACTGCTGTCATGGACAGGATGCTGGGCTCGATGAACCTTTGGTCTTTTCCCAGTGTGGCATTACTTATGTACTTATGTATTTAATAAGTGATTTTCACACTTATTGAAGGTAAACAGAACATACAGTATGCCTAACAACTTGCCCTAAATATCTAAAAAAAAAAAATGAAGCTTGAAATATTCAAATGCAGGAAGGAGGCCATGCATACCTACATAATGTTATCAGATATAATTATAGACCAAAGAAAACGTTTAAAGGAAATAGACAAACAAGGCACCAACACAAAAGTAGAAAGATAAGACAGATTAAAAATAAATTTGAAAATATAAAAAATGTGAGATATAGGAGAGATAAAAGACACAGATTAATAACTAAAGGTATGTTCTTACCTGATAATTTTCTTTCCTTTAGTTGCAGCAGATGAATCCATCAACTGGTGAGTTGTGTTCATCTACCAGCAGGTGGAGATAGCAATCACTGACTTCAGTAAGTGGTGTTGGACTACCAGCCCCTCTGCTCATTAGTGTATTTCATCTCAAAGCCAAAGCAACTCCCCATGAATAGGAAAAGAGACCTTCCTCACCAGAGAGAACATTTGAAGAAAACAATAATACTAAAAATTGAAAACAGCCAGAAGAAAAACTGACAGAAAGATAAGCAGCTAACACGCGACGGTAAGCTAGGGAGGGATGCTGGAGTCATCTGCTGCAGTTAAAGGAAAGAAAATTATCATGTAAGAACATAATTTTACCTTCCTTAGCGCAGGCAGCAGATGAATCTATCAACTGGTGGGATGTACCAAAGCAGTCTCTAAATAGGGAGGGTTCCAGTCGCTCCTCTAGCCAAGACCGCTGCACCAAAAGAAGCATCAGCTCTGGCTGCCACGTCCACTCTATAATGCTTGAAAAAAGAGTGCACCAAAGCCCAAGTAGCCGCCGTACAAATCTCTTGCAACGTCAAGACTGAAGACTCTGCCCACGAGGTAGATTGTGACCTAGTGGAATGAGCACGCAAAGGCTCTGGTGCTACCCGACCGGCTAGTAAATACGCAGAAGAAATAGTCTCTTTAATCCACCTAGCAATAGTCGGTTTGGCCGCTGCCTGACCATGACGAGGACCCGAAAAAAGAACTAATAGGTGGTCTGACTGGCGAAAATCATTTGACATCTCCAAATAGCGAAAAAGGACATGGCATACATCCAAAAGGTGAAGACTATGAAAAGTCTCAGGAAAATCCTCTTTCCGAAACGAAGGCAGAAACAGCGGCTGATTAAGATGAAAGGTAGAAATAACTTTTGGAAGAAAGGAAGGAACAGTGCGTAACGTCACTCCCTCTTCCGAGAATTGCAAAAAAGGATCCAGACAAGGAAGAGCCTGAATCTCAGAGATTCGACGTGCAGAAGAAATAGCCACCAAAAATACGGTCTTGAGGGTGAGATCTTTTTCAGAAGCTTGAAACAAGGGCTCAAAAGGTGAATTCTGCAACGCTTTAAGGACCATATTAAGACTCCAGGACGGACAAGGGCACTGCAGCGGAGGACGAAGGTGAAGAGATGCAAAACTCGGACCACATCAGCATGTGCCACCAAAGGGGACCCGGACACTCACTCCCTAAAACACGCTAAGGCTGCAACTTGAACCCGAAGGGAATTATAGGACAAACCCTTCTGTAAATCGTCCTGCAAAAAGGCCAACAGCTGAGCCATGGAAACTCGAAACGGAGACCACGCACGCGTCTCACATCACGCCACAAACGTACGCCGTTGAAGTAGATCATTTACAAGCCTGCAAAAGAGTAGCTATGACTACATCTGAATAGCCTTTCTTCCTCAAACATGACCTCTCAATAGCCAGGCCGTAAGACCAAAGTGGGAGGGATCTTCCATGCTTACTGGGCCCTGATGAAGAAGATCGACCCGGACTGGCAGCCGAAAGAGGGACTCCACTAGAAGACGTACCAGATCCACATACCAAGGCCGCCGAGGCCAATCCAGAGCTACCAGAATGACCCGACCCGGATGCCGAGAAATCTTGAGAAGAACCAGCCCTATCAAGGGCCAAGGAGGGAACACATGAAGAAGGACATTTACCGGCCACGGCTGAAGAAGTGTCCCCAGACCCGCAGACTCTGGCTCCTTCCTTTTGCTGAAGAACACGGGTATCTTGGCGTTGTTCTGGTTTGCCATGAGATCCATCGCCGGACTTCCCCACTTCCAACAGATTAATTGAAACACTTCCATCGACAACTCCCATTTGGCCGGATCCAAGGTGTGTCGACTGAGGAAGTCTGCTTGCACATTGTCGATCCCCGCAATGAATGCCGCTGGCAGGGATTCTAGATGAAGTTCTGCCCAACGAAGAATACGACTCGCTTCCGTTGCGAGGGCTGAACTCAGAGTGCCGCCCTGACGATTGATATAAGCCACTGCCGTCGTGTTGTCCGAAAAGACATGCACCTCTTTCCTCTCCAACAGAGACTGAAACTGAATTAGAGCATAGAACACCGCTCTGAGTTCGAGACGGTTGATCGGCCAAGAGGCTTTGTTCAGTGACCAAGTCCCTTGGGCATGCCACTGGAGACAAAGAGCTCCCCAACCGAAAAGACTGGCATCTGTAACAACGACTAGCCACTGAGGACTTGCAAGAGAAATTCCTCTCCGCACGTGGAGACCCTGAAGCCACCAAGTCAGACTGCGCTTCGCTGCGGCAATCCAGGAAGTCTGCACTGATAATCCTGAGAAATCGGAGACCACCTGTTTAGAAGCGAAGACTGAAGAGGCCTCATGTGAGCTCTGGCCCAAGGAACCACTTCCAAGGTTGCTGCCATTGAACCTAGGACTTGCACATAGTCCCCAAGCTTGAGGACTGGGCATCCGATGAAGATGGGAAAGCTGAGCTTGAAGCTTGAGCAACCGCTCCTCTGGAAGGAAAACTCGTCCCCTCGCAGTGTCGAGGCAAACTCCCAGGTAATCCAACTGCTGAGATGGAACGAGATGACTCTCGGGGAAACTGACCACCCAACCCGACTGCAACAGACATATGACCCAGTCGGTCACCCGACGGCTCTCCTGTGCCGAGTCCGCCCAAATCAACCAGTCGTCGAGATAAGGATGCACCCCGATTCCTTCCCTCCGCAGAAAAGTGGCCACCACCACCATAACCTTTGAGAACGTGCGTGGAGCCGTAGCGAGGCAAAATGGAAGCGCCCGAAATTGGAAGTGACGCCCCAAAACAGTGAAACGTAGAAAACGCTGATATGGCTGCCAAATGGGAATATGAAGATAAGCCTCCTTGAGATCTAGAGCATTGAGGAACTCCCCTGGCTGAACAGCAGCCACGACTGACCGCAGTGTTTCCATGCGAAAATGCCAAACCCTCAGAAACTGATTTATCCTGCGAAGATCTAAAATGGGCCAAAAAACCTCCTTTTTGAGGAACCACAAAGTAAATGGAATAGCGGCCTTTCCGCATTTCTGGAAGTGGCACAGGTACCACCGCCCCTAGTTCCATGAGGGACCGCATAGTAGTCTCGACAGCCCTCCTCTTGGCAGCAGAGCCACAACAGGACTCTAAAAAGGCATCGCCTACGGGCAAAGAAAACTCTAGTTTGTAACCTTCTCTGATAATGTCCAGCACCCATTGGTCTGAAGTAATGTTGGCCCACTCTTCATAAAAGGAGGTCAGCTGACCACCGACTTCAGGAATAGGAGAGTGGACCGGCGCCCCATCATTGCGAAGGATGTCCAGACGGACCAGGACGAGAGCTGGAGGCTGCGGAACGCTTATCATTCCGAAAGAAAGCCCACTGCTGAAACCGGTTGCGCTGAAAATTAGGCCCAGAACGGCCTGGGCAATAATGCCGCGCTTCTCTGAAACGAGACCGAGAAAAGGAAGCCGCAGAAGCCCTCTGCGGCTGACGATTCCTGTCTTCTGGCAGGCGCTGACCTTTAGAGTCACCTAAATCCTTGACAATCCTTTCTAAGTCTTCCCCAAAAAGAAGCTTGCATCAGAAAGGAAGCCGAGTGAGTCTCTGCTTGGAGGCCAAATCTGCCGCCCAATGGCGCAACCACAACAACTGCAGAGATGAAACCGAGAGGGCTATAAGCTTAGCTGAAGCACGAACTAGGTCATAAAGGGAATCAGCTAAATAAGCCAAGCCAGATTCCAGCGAAGCAGACACCGATTCCAAACGGAGACCAGCCTCCTGATCCTGCTCCTGTGCCTGATGAAGCCAACTAAGACACGCTCTAGCAGAATACGAACTACAAATAGACACCTGCAATGCCAAAGCAGAAATCTCAAATGCACGTTTGAGAGAGGCTTCAAGGTGACGATCTTGCATATCTTTGAGCGCTACTCCACCCTGCACCAGGAGAGTAGTCTTTTTGGTAACCGCCGTTACCAAAGCATCCACAGAAGGTAGACAATACTTGTTTGCTTGATCCGACACCACAGGATAAAAACGCGCCATTTTGTCTCCCCCTTCTGGGTCAGACCATTGAGCCGAGATCAATTCTTGAATGGCTTCATGCACAGGAAAAGCCTTAGAAGGCTTTCTAGTACTGGTCATCTTCAAATTGATGGAGGCAACTTGGGGCTGTGGGTCTGAAACGTCCAAGGCCACTAAAGCTTTAGAAATCAAGAAAGAAATCTCTTCCTTATGAAAAACTCTGACTGCAGAAAGTTCATCAGGCTGTTCTTGCCCGGCGTCCCCAATCTTCGAAACATCAGCCCCATAAGGGTGAAGAGAATTGACAGAAAAAAACAGCCAAGGAGGGCAAAGGAGACCCCTGACACACAGAAGCAGTCTCAGACAGTGAGGAAAAAACCGCTCCCCTTCAGCCCAAGCAGAAGTCCCAGGCTGGGAAAAATTCTGAGAACCCAGCTGACCAGGCGATCTCTTTAAAAGATAAGCCTGATGTAATAACAAAATAAATTCTGGGGAAAACAGAGCCTCTGAATCCCCAGGAGGTAAAACTGAATCCCCTGCATGGCGGACCGACGCATCGGAATCCCCCGCGGAAACAGGCTCCAAAACCGCCATCAGCTGACTGGTGGGAGCAGACTCCGGGGGAGACAAAATGGCGCCCAAAGGAACTCCCAAAGCGCGAGAAACAGAGGATTCGCCGCTCAGAACCGACTCAGCCGGCACATTTTTCACGCAGCCGGCAACACACACTCCCCGCTGCGGATCTCTTCTTCCCGCAGCGGGAGCACCGCTTGACTAACTCACTATGTCCAAAGAACTCTATTCCTCAGAGTCAACCTCTCAAAAAAATAAGCCATAAGACCACAGCGACACAGATCCTCCACTCTGTAACGGACTGAAGGAAGAGCCCGGAGCTAAACGGAATCTGAAATGGAGGCGCCACCAGGAGCCGCACAAGATCCGCATACCAAGGACGCCAAGGCCAATCCGGAGCTAACAGAATGATCCAACCCCGGTGGCGAGCAATCCGAAAGAACTCAGCCGCAAGGAGGCCACAGAGGAAACACTAATGAATAACGTCCTCCGGCTAAAGAAGCAGCTAACAACCAGCCCTGCTGAATCACCCTCTCTCCGATGCCAGAAGGCACATTGATGTCCAGCCAGGACCGCATCTAAACTACCTCTGGAGCTTTCTACCTGAGGCCAAGTGAAGAAGCCCTGGTGTGGAATAACTATTCCGCCAAAACCGGAAGACAGCAGAAGAGAGCCCACTGTAGGAAAAGCCCACAAAGTGTGCCGCAGAGAAACGAAACACAAGGTCCTCTGCCCCCCCCCCCCTCCATGGAGGCGACACGCCCAGGAGGCCAGGGCCCGATTCACCGTGTCAAACAAGAAGCCACCACCATCGACTGCTTCCCACGGCACGCACGTCTGAGCTACAATGTGTCCAGAAAGGCTAGAAGACAAACAGCACCAAAAGCAGGTCCAGAAGGGAGGACAGCCATAACATTTCCTGTGCCATCCCACTGCCCCGGAGGCGGAAAAAGGATGCAAAGGACTCTTGAGCCTGAAAAGCTTGTATCCGTGACAACCAACATCCACTGGAGAGGCGCCAAGGCACCCCTTCCACAAGGAGGAATTGCGGAGCCACCAGTCCATGCATAGTCGTGTCGCGAACAGCAGCGGAAGAATCCACTGACACTCCAGGGACATAGGTGACTACCTGAAGAGAAGCGAGATCTGTAGAAGTCACTGTGAGCACAGCCCACGGCTTTACCTCCAACAAGGCCGTCCAAAACGTGACCAAAGTGCCAGACCCAAGGACTCGACGCCCCAAGCAGGCTGCGCTCCTGAGCCAGAAGCTAGACCCCTCCGTCCTTGGTGGCTCATCCGAAGGGTGACCACCCAGTCCAAGGACTTGTAGAAATATGCTAGCCCTTGCTCTCAGTAAAATACAGGCCAATGGCTCAGGCTGAAGAGCTAGGCCTCTTAAAGATCAAAATCATCTCTGATACAAAATATATTTCACTGTAGCAAGTGCTGAAATGAGGTAATTGAGAGCTGGCAAGGGAGGGGGGCATTTGCTCTTGTAAGCAATCCTGGGACTGGCACCTGTGAGAAGTCATGAGAAATGTTTTGGCTAATAGAAGTCGATAGAGGGTTAGATGTAAGTAGGATGAGAATACCCAAGGGGAGGGGAGAGCTGAAGAGAGCAAGATGACCTGTGAACTCATCTCACAAGATGCGCTCTGAGCATATCTTGATTATACTTAGAGCTTGAGAATATGATGAAGTTATCCTTATCAACTGATAAGGGCCAAGAGCCCTGGGTGAGAAAGCTAGGGCCCATTGGGATCAGTAGGGCCAAAATGGTATTTAAGGAGCAGTCTGAGGGGTATTAAATCAGAGAGAGAGAAGGAAGGCTACAAGAGAAGGCGGGTAACAGACGTGTCATGAACTGCTACTCAACCATATGAATGACTGAAATGCTTGTACTGTCTTTGGGTAAGATATCAATGCTAATAAACTATATTTTTTTATCTACTAAATACTGGGTCGTTTCTAATTACATAGGTTTATACTGCCTTGACTGTGTAACACTGTCATGAGCAGATACCAGGTTGGGGTAATTAAGTATCTAGAGGGGATAGGCAATTCTGTTCAGGGTAGTAAAAGGGCCATGGCTCCACTGCGCAACAGAGATGGCAGAACTAATAAATTAACAGACTCCAACAGTGAGAAGACCCGAGGAGAGGCAGACTGACTCACGGCAATCGAGGAGAAAAGAGTGCACCCAGAAACCGTCCTTGTGGAGAAAGCCACAACACTCCAAAACTTAGAAAAAGGTGTGCGAGGCCATAGCCATTCTGAAAGGCAAAGCTAAACAGAAGTAGCTCCCCAAAAAAGCTTGCGATAAAGGCAGCAAGGAACTCCCTTGGCTGTACCGCTGAAATGAGTCTCCCTGCATGGAGAGAGACAGATTCACTTCCTGCAGAATGAAAGAGAGGCAAACAGAAGCCCCTTACAGAGGGATCACGAAGAAAATCACAATTCTCCCAAACGCACTGGTGGGGACACAGAAACCACAACCCCCACAACCAGCAGAGAACGCAGCGTGTCTCAGACCATCGCCCGGTAGAAGGCTGCAAACGGAACTCCAGAAACACCTTGCACCCAGGAGAAGCGAACTCCAGCTTGAGACCTTTTCGGACAAAATTCAAGACCCACTGATTTGTTTTTTTGTTTTTTTACACTTTATAGAAACAAGTCAGTGGATCACTGAAGCTGGGCACCGAAGGGCAGACTAGCATCCACGGACAGAGAGTCCGCCTTCTCCCCAATGAGATGGAGCCCGAGGGCCGCTTGTCCCCTCAAAAGGAAAGGAAAGGAAAAACACTGCTGAAAGCGAGGGCATGAGAAGGAGCCAGACAACCTGCATGGCCGGTACTAGCGAGCCTCCCAAAGGCGCAGCCTAACAGACTCGACCCTCGGTTAGGACTTGGGTCTATCTTTGGGAACCCTCTGAGCCTAGAGACGTCAAATCTATAAAAATCTATTCTAGGCAGTGCTTTTTTGTAGGAAAAAGGGTACCGGTACTCATTATGGGTGGGGTCACCATCTATGGCTCCACCCCAATGGTAGCCACACCCACAATAGCCACACCCCCTTTATACCTGCCATGGCGCATATAAACAAGTATCATTGAAAATGTGATACCAGTATAGAAGAAAAAATTAACTTGTGATTTTTTTTTCATTATAAATAATTTCTGTAAGCTGTTACAGCTCCAGTATACCCAGTGCAAAATAAGATAGCAGATGTAAATTCTCAAATTGGACATATTCCAAACACTAAAATTAAAAATAAAATGAATTTTTCTACCTTTGTTGTCTGGTGACTGTTTTTCTGATCATGTTGGTCCCAGTCTCTGATTCTGCTGCTCTCTATCTGTTCCCTTAACTCCATTTCTAGGGCTTCCTTTCCATTTATTTCTTTACATTCCTCCTTTCTTGTTCACTTCTTGCCCTACATCCATAGGTAAAAGCTGAGTCCTCCGCGGACTTGACTGGAGGAGGTATAGAGTGGATCTAGCTTTTACCTGTTTTCTCCATCCATGTGCAGTTTTTCTCCTCTTTTCCCTTTCCCTCATCACCGTCAGTATGCATCTCCTTCCTCTTTCTTTATTCCCTCCCCTCCATCCATATGCATCACCTTCCTCTCTCTTCCCTCTCCATCCATGTCCAGCTTTTTTCCTCTCCCCCCTCAATCCATGTCTACCATTTTTCCTCTCTACTCCCCTCCATTCATGTTCATCTCACTTCCTCTCTCTTCCCTCCCCTTCACCATGTCCAGCATTTCAACTCTCTCCCCTCCCCTCCATCCATATCCAGAATTTCTCCTCTCTCTCCTAAATCCATGTGCATTTCCTCCTGTCTCCTCTCCCCTCCATTCATGTCCAGCATTTCTCATTTCCCCCTCCCCTCCATCCATGTTCAACTCACTTCCTCTCTCTTCCCTCCCCTTAATCCATGTGCATCTCCTTCCTCTGTCTTCCCTCCCCTCCATCCACGTCCAGAATTTCTCCTCTCTCTCCTAAATCCATGTGCATCTCCTCCTCTGTCTTCCCTCCCCTCCATTCATGTCCAGCATTTCTACTTCCTGTCTTCCTTTCCCTCCATCCATATCCAGCATTTCTCCTCTCTCCCTTCTCCTCCATCCGTGTGCATCTCCTTCCTCTGTCTTTCCTTCCCTCCAACATTTCTCCTCTCTTCCCTGCCCTCCACTCCATCCATGTCCATTTCCTTCCCTCCCCTCCATCCATCCATGTCCAGTGACTCTCCTCTTTACCCTGCCCTCCCCTCCCATACATGTCCAGTGATTCTCCTTTGCTCCTATCCTCACCTCTTATCCTCCCCTCCCATCCATGTTCAGCAATTTCCCTCTTCCCCCCTGCCCTCCCCTCCAAGTCCAGCGATTCTCCTCTGCCCTCCCTTCCATGTCCAGCAATTCTCCTTTGCCCCCTATCCTCCCCTCCAATCCATGTCCAGTTACTCACCCCAGCCTGTACCTGCCCCCCTTTTCAGCCCCCAAGGTCCAGCTCCAGCCCCACCTGCCTGCCCTCAGCTCCCCAACAGCCCTCCTTTCCGCTCCTGCCGCAGACCTGTGTTTAAATTTTTTATTTTACCTCGTCGCAGTGGCCTTCCCTCTCGGTGTCCCGCCTTCTTCTAATGTATTTCCTGTTTCCACAAGGGCTGGACACTGAGAGGGAAGGCTGGAGACAAGCCTGCTTTCACTGCCGCTGCGACTTGAGGTAAAATAAAAGATTTAAATGCTAGGCGGCAGCATGAACAGAAAGGAGGGCTGTCGGGGAGTTAGGGCGGGCAGGTGGGCTGGCCCTGGGAAAAAAAGGTGCCAGTACACTGTACCGGGACAAAAAAAAACCACTGATTCTAGGTCCTCTCCCAAAGAAGTAGTTACCTCGAAAGGGGAGACATGGGAGGCGCAACCTAGACGCCATGTCCGCTGCCCCAAGAAAAAGCCACACCAACTGGTGGGAAGAAACTGCCAGCACCATCTGTGTCGAAAAATAGGTGTCCTCCTCTTTTGAAAATGAGCCCAATAGGGACCCTTTTACTACAGTGTGTAAAGCTGTTAACACATTTGTCTAAGCTAACTGCTACTGCACAAGTGTGCCAATATTAGCGCAGAGTCGTGCCAGTTAACGTTAACCCCATGTTTTTATAGGGGACAGGAAATAGGTAGAGAATGGGCAGGGACTGTATAGTACAGTTAATGTGTGGTTCTTACTGTGCACTGTCACGATTGCTATTAGTGTGAGTTCACTTAGCACCTCCTCAATAGGAGGCACTAAATGCCTTTGCACTGAGACAAAGTTTACGCATTCTACCGAAGATTTCCATGCTGTAATTGCTCAGCACATGCTGAGCAACAATTACCTTTGGCACTTAGCGTGCTTTAATTTTTGCTGTTAAGGCAGGCTAAGTGCCAAAAACAAAGCATACTTTAGTAAAAGAGCCCCATAGTGTAAAATTATAAAAAATTACAAATAAAATAAGTGGAGTATTAGTGCTCAACATTAATGAATATATTAATGAGATATGCTAAAAATACTTACATGCAAAATGTGCTGGAACGTGCTAGTTAACATATTCATAAATTGGAAAAAAATCTACACCTCTTCAAGTATAGTAACATTTTTGGTAATAACATATCTACATTAACAGTTGCACTATTTAGGAGGAAGTTATCAAGGAGCAGTAAAAGGAAAACTTTTGCCACACCTTGATTTACCATGGGATTCACCAATCTGCAGTACCTTGGGTGATTCTTGTGGTAAAGGACTAATGCTGCATGAGAGCCATCTCGCAAACAGCATTAGGCCATTGGCCTGAAAGCACTGGGCAGTCATGCTGCTGCCAGATATTTTCAGGCTAGCTCTTAAACGGGCACCAAAACAAAGCTGAAAGTCAACTGAAAAACTTATTTAACAACACATTAATCATCAAAATGAGATTTTTTCATAATCCGATTCTTTTTCTGTGATCATCAAGTAAGTGTTGTTTTTTCAAGATCAAATAACTTAAAAGAATTGTTAAGTCCTGCCATACTACCTAGAGATGTAATGTCGGTTGGGAATGAGTGAGGACATTTTTGTTGTGGGAATTATAAGACTTGTCCTTTAACACTGGAAACTTCTGAGTTTGTTAATCCGATGGATTGAAAAATTTTCAAGATGAAGTTTAAACTACTTGTCATTCTACACATTTTTATACATATTATAATGTTTATATATGAAATGGTGCGTCAGGAAGATTACCCGAAATTTACATCAAAGGATTACCAAACATCGTTCCTGTGTGAAGAGAAAGTGGGTGCTTTGTTGGTTGCACATTATGTTGCCAAGCATCACTCCTTTGACACTCAAATGTTTCACTGTTGATCATAACCCCCCCTAATTCTGGAGGAGGTGATCAGGATAGGCTTTTAATTCACTGTGAGCAATGTGGGATCCATATTTCAAATACACTGGAACCTCAGGGTTTAAACTCTCATATTGAATGGACAGCTTTTCTTTGATTGGACAAGGTCTCTCAACAGATTTACTCTCGGCTCTATGATGTCATTACGTAGGTATGTTTAAGTTTTTTTTCTATGATTAAAAGGACAGCCCCCTTTTTGAAGATATGGAGCTTGTCGGGGTTCCTAATAGCACGACGCCATTTTGTATATGAGGAAATGGCCAAGGTTTTAATGTAAGTTTTGGATTTCTTTAGGGTCTTATTTTGCACTAATTGAATTTTTGATATTTCCTTTAGATATGATGGCTTGCATTTAGTTCCCCTGAAGAAGCTTGCTATAAGTGAAACGGAGATCTCCATCGAGTCCTTGATTTTCAAGGTAACTGCTTGCTTCTCTCTTTCTGAATATATTAATGATGGAGATAAAATGATGACTTGAAATTTTTTATAAAAAGTTTTGGTGCATACTGCTTAAACATAATTGAGGTTTTTTATGACACAAGGCAATAATTAGTGTCTAAGCAGATTTTTGAAGTCTTTTTCCTCATATATATTTAATAGATTTTTAAATGGTTAATGTGCTGTTAACTAAGTTTTTTAATTGATTTTCAGCTTTATTTTGATGCTTGTTACTAAATTTTGTGATTGTTAAATATTTCCCTACTTTTGTTTTGGAGTGTATCATCTCTTAAACGAGCCAGCAACATGTTACGTTTTATACTCTTGTGTGCCCTCCCCTCCATCACCAGAAAGCCTCTAGGAGTGGAGAAGTAGCCTAATGGTTAGTGCAGTGGCCTGAGAATCCGGGGAACTGGGTTCAATTCCCATTGTAGCTCCTTGTAATTCAGGACAAATCACTTAACCCTCCATTGCTGCAGGTACAAATTAAGTACCTAAATATAATACGTAAACTACTTTGATTCTAACCACAGAAAGGTCAAATCCCAGCATCTAGTTGTGCCCCCCTCCCCAAGATATGACTCCCTTTCCACCTGTACCGTGGGGCTCCTGCCTTGTAGGTGTCAGAGAACCCTAGTGGTAGTCTTATGGTTCTACCACTAGGGGTCATCTTTCTATATATGGGCAAAACCTTTATATGGAAACTTTGTCCTTATATGAAACGATGACTCCTAGCAGTAGTATCATGGAACTACCGCTAGGGGTCACCAGCAGCTTTTTGGATACCAACATCAGCGAGGCAGGAGAGATTGGGGATCGCTCTTGCCCACCCACTAAACACCAAGGATTTTTTAAAGGTATTGGTAAGGGATGGGAGCCTTCAAGAGGGTGGAGGGAGCCTTGGGGGGGGGGGGGCATTTTTGGCTTGGGTGGTTGGGGCTTCACAGTAGGGTGGAGCTGCATCTTGGGGATCCCTTCAGGAAGGGGAGTATGGTTGCATAGTAATCTTGGAGAAAGCGATTGATTGGTGGCTGAGTAACTAGGGGCAGGGGACAGGGGGGGTGCATAGGAGTTTAAAACCTAATATGTCATTGGTCCCTTTAAGAAATGGCTCAGAGGCCCTGGGCCACGGCCTAGTAGCTAGATGCTCAAGGGTGGTAAAATAACCCCAGGTTCTACCTGGGGCTATTTTATAGGCTATACCATGTCTTGCAGCATGCACCCGGTCTACACAAGAGGCAGTAATATGGGATTAACATAGTAATGAGCTGTTTACATGCATTTTCTTGTTTTACATCTCATTACAAATAACACAGGTTTAATGCCCTAACTCAGCTTGACAACTTTCCCCTCATAATGTGCACGTGGAGTATGAATGGTAATTTATAAATAAATCTGCATAGTTTTGCAGCATTTACCATGAATTCAAGTTCACTAACACCAATTAAACATGTTTGTACTACTACATACAAGTCTACATTTATCCATCACTATTTGTCTTTTCCTCTTATTTATTTAAAAGGAAAACACTGATAAAATTATTTTAAAATTAAGGAAGTTGGGGGGGGGGGGGCGTTTCCACTGAAACAGGCATCTCTATAGAAAGAAACTGCTGCTACAATTACTCTGTTTTCTCAGCAAAAACTTCACTATTCAGATCAGGAATGATGAAACTACCACATCTTTATGAACACTATTACTAAATATATTTCAGCCTACTTCATGCAGGGAGTCATTTGCTAATGCCCAGTATTGTATGTTATTTGCAGAAAATGGGTGATAACAGCCTAAGTATACACTAACCATTAGTAAAATGACCCCCTTAATGTAAATTATATCCAATCATTTTTACAAAGCATTTATGATTCTTAATAAATGTATTATTATTAAAACAAGAAAACAAAATTACTGGTTACGCACAGCAGCTTGTGAAGACGATGGTGTTAATATACCAATCAGCCCTGAAGAAAGAGAGAGCCTCCTGCCTTCTGCAATAGGTTCCTTGGAAGGCTCAATTTTTGCTGACTTAGGTGCAATGGAGTAAGACTTGCTGAGCAACCTGTGGTTCTTGAGTCCATCTAATTCTTCCATTCTAATGTTACTGGAATATGATCTGCTCAGAAGTTTATGGGACTTCAAGGTGCCATTGTGCTCACATCGAGGATCCCCAGAACATGCTCTAGCTAACAGTTTATTTGACTTCAACGCAGTGCACTCTTCCTGTTTAATAGTCACTGAGCATGGGCGATGAAGTAGTTTGTGTGGTTTTATTATCACCGTCTGTTCAGCCCCAGGATCACTAGACAATGAACGACCAAAATTTCTGTGAGACTTTGTTGCACAAATTTCTTCGGCCTTGACTGTGCTAGAACAAGTCCTTCTCAAAAGTTTGTGAGTTTTAGAGATGCCATCTTGTTCAAATTTCAATTTTGATTTGCCTTTACCACATCCTGGTGGAGGATAGCTTGGCGACCTTTAACAAAATTATTAGGGATATCATTAATCCAAGCATGTTAACCAACAAATCTTCAGTAATACTGCTTAGGGAGATCTACATCAGAATCTGTATGCAAAATACAATACCTATAAAGTGGCAATATTCAAAAGGATTTATCTAGCTGACGGCAGTATTTAACCAGACAGAGCTGCTGGCTGAACAGCACAATGTTTGGCCAAATGTTATCCAGTTGGAGTGAAGACCAGGGGCGTATCTGCGTGGGGCCACAGGGGCCTGGGCCCCCCGCAGATTTCGCCCTGGACCCCCCTACCGCCGTCAACCCTCCCCCGCCGAGGTCCGCTTCCTCCTGCCTGCCGGTGCCTTTTACTTCAGCTGGCGGGGGACCCAACCCCCGCCAGCCCAGCCGAGGTCTTGTTTAAGTTTTCTTCCTTGTGCTGTGATGCTGTTAAAAGCTGCATCCCTTCCCTTCCAGTTTCGGACGGAGTCTGACGTCCAAAACTGAAAGGGAAGGGATGCAGCTTTTAACAGCAGCACAGCACGAGGAAGAAAACTTAAACAAGACCTCGGCTGGGCTGGCGGGGGTTGGGTCCCCCGCCAGCTGAAGTAAAAGGCACCGGCAGGCAGGAGGAAGCGGACCTCGGCGGGGGTAGGTGACGGCGACGGCGGGGGAGGGTTGGCGGGGGGGGTCAGCGGCGGCAGCCGGGGGGGGGGCTACAATGTGCCCCCTTCACTTTAGCCCCTGCCCCCCCTACCGCTGAACCTCAGATACGCCCCTGAAGACAATAATATATGAACAGAAATTAGAGGCATTCCAAGGGTTAAACCAGTATCTGGTTAAAGTGAACCACAAGCTGGACTGCATAAACAGGTCTAAAGTTCATTGGAAAAGATAGCCCATTAGTTTTCACTATGTACATTCAGCAGCGTTGACTTAACCAGTTATGTCTGAGTATTTGATTAAACAGGTATCTTATTTGGTTATCTTTAACTGAATATGGTCCAACTGAATATTTATTTATTTATGTTTCAACCTAGTTAGTGGGATAATTTAGGGGGTAATTGCAAAATTACATTAAGGGGACAACACAGGATTCTGTCAGACTCTGTTTCTTTTATCATGCTGCACTATACGCCTGGAATAGACTTTCTGAGTTAGTACGTCAAGTTCCAGCTCTGGCCATCTTCAAATCTAGGCTGAAAGCCCACCTTTTTTGAGGCTGCTTTTAACTCCTTCTCACTTGTTCAGTACTCAAGTCTGTTTTATCATTCTCATCTTAAGTAATTCTCTTATCTCTTATTTGGCTTGTTTGCATGTCTTGATTAGATTGTGAGCTCTGTCGAGCAGGGACTCTCTCTTACGTCTAGCGCTACTAGTCGAACAACACTGTGTACATCTGGTAGCACTATAGATAAGTAGTAATAGAGTTCAAAGGCAAAATCCTGCTTTATTGGCCCTTAACAAATCACTAACTAAATAACAAAACCCCAATAGGGTCAGGCAAACAAATATAGCAAACAAAAAGTCAATCCCATATATATATCGGATGCCTAGAGAAGATCCCCTACACATGTTGATGTCTCTAAAATATATATATGGGGGGACAGAATAGAGTTCAGTATAGGCTGGACATTCAGCCGAACTGGAGTTCAGGGAGATTAGCCGCTCACTTATAAAGCTCTATACATCATGGACATTCTGAAATTGTACCTCCTAAATTATATTTTATTTATATCTTAACTTTTCTAATCTATTACTTAACTTTTTTAGAAAATATTTCAAACAAAAATGAATACACTACTACTACTACTTAACATTTCTAAAGCGCTACTAGGGTTATGCAGCACTGTACAATTTAACATAGAAGGACAGTCCCTGCTCAACGAGCTTACAATCTAAAAGACAAGTGTACAGACAAAGTGGGGCAGTCTAGATTTCCAAAAGGTTAGGTGCTGAAGGCAGCATTGAAGAGGTGAGCTTTGAGCAAAGATTTGAAGATGGGTAGGGAGGGGGCTTGGTGTAGGGGTTCAGGAAGTTTGTTCCAGGCATAGGGTGAGGCGAGGCAGAATGAGCGGAGCCTGGAGTTGGCGGTAGTGGAGAAGGGTATTGAGAGGAGGGATTTGTCCTGCGAGCGGAGGTTACGGGCGGGAACGTAGAGGGGAGAGGAGGGTAGAGAGGTAGTGAGGAGCAGCAGACTGAATGCATTTGTAGGTAAGGAGGAGAAGCTTGAACTGTATACGGTATCTGATCGGAAGCCAGTGAAGTGACCTGAGGAGAGGGGTGATATGAGTATATCGGTTCTGGCGGAATATAAGACGTGCGGCAGAGTTCTGAACGGATTGGAGGGGGGATAGATGGCTAAGTGGGAGGCCAGTGAGGAGTAGGTTGCAGTAGTCAAGGCAAGAGGTAATGAGAGCGTGGACGAGAGTTCGGGTGGTGTGCTCAGAAAGAAAAGGGCGAATTTTGGTGATGTTAAAGAGGAAGAAGCGACAGGTCTTGGCAGTCTGATGTTCAGTAGGTATCCTATCTAGAAGTAGAACCTATTTAAAGGCTGCATATCAATAATGAGAAAGTTCAAAATGTGACCAAATTACCAGAATAAGAAGCAGACAAGAGCAAACTTATCTTAGATCAATGAATTGCTATTCCACTGAATGCTCCAAACGTCCAACAAGAATTCCTGTTTCAAACTCTTCCTCAGGGACACCAGTGCTGGATTATAAAATGGGTCCTCCCTTAGTGGGTCTTAATGCACATTTCTTTTGAAAACAAACTAAATAATAAAGATATGTCAAGCATGCAAATGCATGCAAAGCACCTCATTATTATGCAAATTACATTGAACTTCTTAAGTTCCATTATTCAAAGAAAGATAAAGCAAGCTTTGAGCTGACATTTTTTTCTCCCCAGGAGCACTGGGTCAATAAGGTGTGGTGTGAAACTCTCAGGGATCCTCTTAAGAGAAAAATGCCCAACAGCATTTCCCAATCCCCCAAAACACCCTCATCAAACCTGAGAACCCCAACCCTTGCCCTCTCTTATTCTTCCCTTGTTCCTTCTATCCTATCTCATTTGATTGTAAATGTATAACAACTGATCTGGCGTCCGCCTTATCATTACATTGTAAGCCACTTTGAGCCTGCACATCTGTGGGAAAAGGTGGGATATAAATGTACTAAATAAATAAATAAACCCACTTTCCCCACCGGACCTACAAGGAGTTTCTGTGATAACTAGTGGGTGGGACAGTTGCTCTACCCCCACCAGATGCCAGGTTCAAAATGGCACTGGTTGACCTCAGCTATAGTCTCATGGTACTATTACTAGGGATCAAACTGCCAAGTGAATCTCTTCATAAAGGCAGCTCATAAATCCCAATAAATAAGTGTTTCTGGGGGGCGGGGGTGTGATGGGGGGTGAGGGCTAGACAGCTGGCACCTGTCCTGGCCCTAGTCCCAGCTATTTTCAAAGACAGCAGGCCCAACTTGAGGTCTTCTATCTTTGCACTGTGCAGCCAGAAATGCAAGATGTTCCTGGCTCTAGCTACACAAATTTAAATTTATCATGGAAGCAGGTTAGTGACTTCTGGGGTAAATAAAGCTGCAGTAATTTACCATACTTCAGATTATTAAAACATGTATACATGTAGTTGCTTCTTTTCTTTACAATATGTGAAATATGTTGAATTTTTCTGAAAGCTTATTTTATCCATGGCTAATGTAAGTGTAGGTAAGCAGGAAGTCAAGGAAGCATCCAAAGGAGTACTGTATAATGTAATTATATAAATTTAATTATATCATTAAGGCCTAAAGAAGACATCTCAACATATCTAGGATTGGTTTTAAACAATGGTTTATGAGTAGATTTTGCATCAAGTGTTAGGAAATATCATGGCACTGTTTATGAAGTTATACAAAAATTATGTCTTATCTGATAATTTTCTCTCTTTTAAGCACAACAGAAGAGTCTATAAATTGTTGGTTATGTCCATTCACCACCAAGTGGAGGTATAGGGCAAGAAGCTGAACTCTACATAGAGGAAAGTTAGGAGTTTAGCCAATCACTATTTCACCAACAAAGCAGTAAAACAAAGAAAATAACTGCAAATGTCTCCTTCCTCACATTTATAATGAACATTTAAACAAAGCAGTAAAACAAAGAAAATAACTGCAAATGTCTCCTTCCTCACATTTGTAATGAACATTTAAATGATTGAACAGAAACTTGAAGAAATAAATCTAAACAGAGTCCTAACCACTACTCATTTGCCCTGTCCTTTTATATCCTCACCTCTTTATTACCTTACCCTCATTGTTCTGTTTACCTGTCTTATCTAGATTGTAAGCTCTTTGAGCAGGGACTGTCTTTTTGTGTATGGTGTACAGTGCTGTGTATGCCTTGTAGCGCTATAGAAATGGTAAGTAGTAGTAGTAGGATTTCTCAAGTAATCTGTTGGGATTAAAGGAAAGAAAATTATCATGTAAAATATAATTTTTTTCTTCCATTTCATCAACAACAGATGAGTCCATAAATTTATGAATCCATAAATAGTGGGATGTAGCAAAACAAACAGTCCTTAATTAGGGTGAGAAGCCGAAGAAACGGCAAAAAAAAATGATGCTCTGAATGAAGTGTCTCTCCTGATGGATTAGGTGGTAATGCTTTGAAAAAGTATGCAAGGATGACCAGGTGGCAAGATTCTGCCAAGACGTGGAGAGAACCTTCATGGAATGCACTTTCAGGGAAGCTAGAGGCTGTTTACATGACAGGATATAAGAAAGATATAGGCTCCTTTATCCATCAAGCAATAGTAGCTTTAGGAGCAGAGGCTCTCTGATTAGGTCCCACATATAAAACAAAAAGATGGTCAGACAAAGCTCACTGGTGACTTTTAGGTACTGCAGAAGAACACGCTGTACATCCAGAAATTGAAAAGATCCAAACTCTTCCTTATATGAAAAGAGGGTAAGAATACCATTTGATTCAGCTGAAAGCACACTGGGAAAGAAGGAAGGCACAGTTCTAATAGTCACTGCAGCCTCATAAAAACAAAGGAAAGGATCTCTGCAAGACAGCCTGAAGTTCAGAAGTTTTTCTAGCCAGAGAAACAGCCACTAAGAGGCAGATGCACTAAAGCTAAATGAGCCTTTAATGACTCTCCAACGAGGAAAATTTGATCCGTTGCATGCATCAAAGGGCTTTTACCGAGGAAGCCAGCAGCTAACGAAAACGGAATGGAGATGAGCAATTAGTGTGAAAACCCCATTGAAACGACATGCACTAACCTTTTCCGATTGCCTTTACGCAGGAAAAAGGCAGGAAAACTAACGAGAGGTCTGGACCACTCGTTAGGACAGCTCTGTGCCAGGAAAAATCATTAAGAGAAAAAATAAACAAACTTTGAGCCAATCCCAGCGCATTAGCAGAGCTAAAAGCGCTGTGATTGGTCCAAAGGACGTCAGAAAAACATAAATAAATAAAAATAAAAAAAGGATCGGGAGGGGGCAAGGGCGCTCATCAGGAGCGTCCTGTACGGACGGCCTTGCCCCCCCCCCCCCCGCTGCTCCCCACTTTCCGCCGCTCCCCCCACCCCGAAAAAGCAAAATTCGAGCAGCCCCTGCCCCCCTCCCTTCCTCACTACTCCCACCTCAGCTCCGCCTCCCGACATCCTCCGTCCTGTGCCCCGCCCCCTTTTGGGGTCGTCGCTGCCATTCCCCTCCTCCATCGGGCCCCCCTCCCTCTTACCGGGCCCGTGCAGCGCCTCTCTCCTCTGTCCGAAGGCGCTGCACGGGCAAGAAGAAAGCCTGATGCCTGCCTTCGCCCAGCTTCGATGGCGCGTCTTTCTCCTGCTGGGCCCGCCCCTGTCTGACGTCAGTAACCAACGTAGGTTACTGACGTCAGACAGGGGCGGGCCCAGCAGGAGAAAGACGCGCCATCGAAGCTGGGCGAAGGCAGGCATCAGGCTTTCTTCTTGCCCGTGCAGCGCCTTCGGACAGAGGAGAGAGGCGCTGCACGGGCCCGGTAAGAGGGAGGGGGGCCCGATGGAGGAGGGGAATGGCGGCGGCGACCCCAAAAGGGGGCGGTGCACAGGACGGAGGATGTCGGGAGGCGGAACTGAGGTGAGAGAGTAGTGAGGAAGGGAGGGGGGCAGGGGCTGCTCGAATTTTGCTTTTTCGGGGTGGGGGAGCGGCGGAAAGTGGGGAGCAGCGGGGGGGGGGGCAAGGCCGTCCGTACAGGATGCTCCTGATGAGCGCCCTTGCCCCCTCCCGACCCTTTTTTTTAATTTTTGTTTTGATTTGGGAGCCATGTGCTTGTGATTTGACTGTGTTTTGACTGTTTGTGGCATGCGCAGAGCAGCTAACATAACGCTTGGCTGCTCTGCGCATGATTTGGGGGCCGATTAACGATGTGTATTGTGATTCTTTGATACATTGTATGTTTCAATACCGATCTCAGCATGTGTGACTTTTTTTTTTGGTGCATTTTTCGTTATTTTAAAATCGTTAGAGACTTTAACGATTTAGATTTTTTTACGTTTGGTTGCTGCATCTGCCTCTAAGAATACAGACTTTATGGTGAGGTCCTTCGCAGTAGTAGTTTTTTTTTTAAGAGGTTCGAATGGTGCTTTCTGTAGAGCCTTATGCATAAAATTGAGATTCCATTCTGGGCAAGGAGAACGAAGAGGAGGCCAGAACCCTTTTAAGAAGTGGTTAACACCTTTTAAAAAGTGACCACCACCCAGGTTTGCCACCAGGGAAGAATGGAGAAGTCATCCCCTAAAATATGCCAATGCAGCCACTTAAACTCGTAATGTGTTGTAAGCAAGACCTTCTTTAAGGAAAGCTAAAATCTGAGGCAAGGAAAAACGGAGAAATAGCTCTTTCTGAGCACAAAGCTTCAAAAACCTCCAAACTCCAGCACATACCGTTGATGCAGAACTCTTGCTAGCTTGAAGCAATGTGGTAATGACGTTTTCTGGACAGCCCATTTTTTCTTAGCTTCAACCACTCAAGAATCAGGCTGTAAGACAAAAGGAGGATGGATCCTCCATTTGAATTTACTATTTAAAATAGAAGACCCTGGAGAGGAGTAAGGTGAAATGGTCAATCTATTCGAAGTCAAACTAGATCTGCATACCAAGGCCTTCTAGGCCAATTGGATGCCACAAGGATCACACTTCCTGGTGAAGTAGGATTTTGTGAAGTACTTAGCTGATCATCAGCCAGGGCGGGAACACATAAAGGAGGTGTCTCCAGCCATATCTGAAGCAATGCATCCAGTCACATCGAACTATATTCTTCTCTTCTGCTGAAAAACCACAGAACTTTTGCTTTGTGAATGGAGGGCATGAGATCTAGAACTGGAGTCCCCCATTTCTGCATTACTAATGTGAAGACTTCATTGGATCTAGTAAGTTCCTGCTCAGATAATCTGCTTAGACATTCAAAGTTCCTGCAATATGAGCTGCTGAAATCAATGGAATGTGCTTCTCTGCCCACCGAATTAGGAGATGAGCCTTGTTTGCCTTCAAAACACTTTGAGTGCCTCCCTGTGTGTTTATATATGCCACTGCTGTCACACCGTCAGATAGGATTCTGACTCGACTGCCCCCGACAACTGATTAAAAAGCTGTCAAGGTCTAGTGAACCGCTCTGTGTTCCAGCCGGTTGAAAGGCCATAGAAACTCTGCTGTGGACCAAAGACTATAAATCTACGCATCACTATACCCATAGCAGAAAATCTGAATGTCACATTGCAAGTATCGTAAATGCCCCTGGACAGGAACTTGCGACACGCCTTCTGCTGCCTGACTACTTGGCGAAAAGGCTCGGCCTGCTCCGGTGGGAGTGCATCAACCAAGTTCCGCAAATGAATGCTCGTAAAGAACTGGTAGAACTGAATTTTTGAAGTGAGCATGCCAGCCTGATACGCCTTCCTCCCAAAAGAATCCAGGGTTATATGTTCTCGTCCCGAGGGCGCTGAGGCAAAGTTCCTAGAACTCTTAGTTAGCTCTTCTGAGATCGGAATCCACCACTGCAGAGTCATGAGGCAACTGAGGCCGGACGAACCTGGGTTCCCCGTGGATCCAATACTGGGATTCAGCCTTTTTGGGGATAGTTGGACAAGAAAGAGGCTTCTCCCAGTTCCTCATCAGCACTTCCCTGAGTGTATCGTGAAAAGGAGCTGTGGTAGAAGACTTAGGTGGAGATGGATAATCCAGGACCTCGAGCATCTTGGCCCTGGGCTCATCCACAGTCTCCACAGGGAAGGGAATGGCCTCAGACATTTCCCACACAAAAGATGAAAAAGACAAGCTCTCTGGAGGAAAGAGCTGTCTCTGAGGTGAGGGGGTCGAATCAGATGGAAGACCTAGAGAATCCTCGGCAGAGAAAACTCCATGACCCCCATCTTCATCAAATGAGCCATCATCGGATGGGGCTAACAACTCAGAAAGAGCAGCCCGGATCCGAGCCCGTCTCGACTTGGAGGTGTGGTGACCTCAATGACGATGTCGAGAAGTCGACTCCCCAGGAGACTCCGGTGAAGCTTCCTCCATCGAAGGCAATGGAGAGTCGACCCGGGAGGCTGCCAACCCCGATACCGGAAGCGGTACTGGAGAAGGAGACCTCACCACCGGCGAAAGGCACGGTGCCGCAGGAGCCTCCGGCACCGTCGGTATCGGTACCTCCGGTGCCGGGCGCAAATGTTGCAGCACCACTTCCATGAAATCAGGGAAAATAGCCTTGATGCGCTCATCTACAGAAGCTGTCGGGGAAGGCTGCAGTGCCAGTATCTGCAGAGGCTGGGAAGCCGGTACCGGGCTGCCAGACGACCTGCGCGTCGATACCTCCATAACAGAGGGAGAGCGATCCTCTCGGCATCGACGCTTCTCGGGTACCGAATGCTTCGATGACCCGTAGTTCGCGGTACCGTGTCAAGAAGGAGAACGATGACGGTGCTTCTTGGCCTTCATCCGACGCCCGTCATCGAGACTCCTCGGTACCGGTGAGGAAGACGTGGAATTCACACGCTTCCTCGGGGCCGGGTCCGATAGAGGTCGGTCCCGGGGGGCCTGCAAAGCAGGAGGCGCTGAGGCAGGTGGAGACCCGCTCGATGCATCACTGCTCCCAGCGTGCATCGGTCTTTTGGCAGCCTGTACCCGGTCTCCCGATGCCAACGCTGCCCTCGACGTTGATGCCAAGGTACCGGACCCAAAAAGCTTTTCTCTTTGGGCCTCTCGAGAAAGCTGAGTGCGCTTCTTCATTTTTAGGCACAACTTACAACTTTCCTGAAGATGGTCGGGCCCAAGGCACTAAAGGCACCAGGAGTGCGGATCAGTGCCAGAGATGGCCCAGTTGCAGCGGGCACATGGCTTGAAACCGCTGGGCGTCTTCGATGACATCGCGGGAAAAATCGCCCCCACCAAATCAAAGGACGCGATGGTGTCTGAAAAAAGGGACACAAAGCAGGGAAAACCCGACCGAGCGACCTAAGAGCGGTTGCAAACGAAAAAGAAAGGAAATTTTAAAACAAAGAAAAATTAAGGAAATAAAGGAAATTTGATTTTTTTTTTTTTTTTTTTTTAAACAAGCGAATTCGAAGAAACTTTCACTCCGGGGACCCGAAGAAACACGAAGTGCGCGAAGTGAAACTCCATGTCTCCTCAGACGCGGAAAGAAAACAATTGAGGAGCGTGTCCGCGTGGCGGGCAGGAAATCGTGCGCGCGCATGTGCGGTGTGTTTGTCTCACGCGACGGAACACTCTAGAAGAGACTTATAATGATTTTGCTTGAAAATCCTCCGGGGCCGACGTGACGTCACCCACATGTGAGAATATCAGCCTGCTTGTCCTCGGAGAATAAGAGTTACACAGAATGTGAATCTCATATCAGCTTGCCCTTCTGTTGGAGAGACAGGCAGATATGGAGTCATAACAGGAGAATACTGTGCATGAATATAGTAATGTAAGGGGAAATTTGCTGCTGACCATGAAAGCAGATAATGAAGAGACATAAGTACATAAGTACATAAGTAGTGCCATACTGGGAAAGACCAAAGGTCCATCTAGCCCAGCATCCTGTCACCGACAGTGGCCAATCCAGGTCAAGGGCACCTGGCACGCTCCCCAAACGTAAAAACATTCCAGACAAGTTATACCTAAAAATGCGGAATTTTTCCAAGTCCATTTAATAGCGGTCTATGGACTTGTCCTTTAGGAATCTATCTAACCCCTTTTTAAACTCCGTCAAGCTAACCGCCCGTACCACGTTCTCCGGCAACGAATTCCAGAGTCTAATTACACGTTGGGTGAAGAAAAATTTTCTCCGATTCGTTTTAAATTTACCACACTGTAGCTTCAACTCATGCCCTCTAGTCCTAGTATTTTTGGATAGCGTGAACAGTCGCTTCACATCCACCCGATCCATTCCACTCATTATTTTATACACTTCTATCATATCTCCCCTCAGCCGTCTCTTCTCCAAGCTGAAAAGCCCTAGCCTTCTCAGCCTCTCTTCATAGGAAAGTCGTCCCATCCCCACTATCATTTTCGTCGCCCTTCGCTGTACCTTTTCCAATTCTACTATATCTTTTTTGAGATACGGAGACCAGTACTGAACACAATACTCCAGGTGCGGTCGCACCATGGAGCGATACAACGGCATTATAACATCCGCACACCTGGACTCCATACCCTTCCTAATAACACCCAACATTCTATTCGCTTTCCTAGCCGCAGCAGCACACTGAGCAGAAGGTTTCAGCGTATCATCGACGACGACACCCAGATCCCTTTCTTGATCCGTAACTCCTAACGCGGAACCTTGCAAGACGTAGCTATAATTCGGGTTCCTCTTACCTACAACACAACTTTGGTTGCTGGGAAGACGGTTTTTGCAAAGTAGGACAACCTTACTGACCTTACTTATGATAAGCAAATATGTTATGAAGAACTTTGCTTCTGTAAAATATAATTTACTTGAATATGTTGGAATATGTTAGAATGACTTTGTACTTCCAATACTAGCCTATGAGAGAAAAGGGTAGAAAAGGAGAATCATGGCCAGAGGCAATCAGAGAGCTAATGTCAGAGGTCATAGTTGTGTCCCGGTTGCTGTCTCATATGAGAATTAATTATATTATGTATTCTAATTGTATTCCTGATTGGTAAGTGTAATAAACAATTACTGATTATTCTCATATTACTATAGCTGTGTCTTTCTGTATCTCCACCTGGTGGCATTAGGACCATAATCCCTGGAGTCCTGGACATTCCAGGTAACTAGTACCTTTATACCTGGGAGAGGGCAGAAAGATAAACACTGGGTTAGAAACTGGTTGAGTGTGAGGTGATAACGGATAGTGGTAAATGGCATTCACTCTGCAGATAAGAGACCAGCATCCTTCATCCAGTTCTTTTTAACATTTCATACACAAAACTGTAAAAGAACTGTTGGATAATGTCTGCTTGTTTGTGGATCATACGAAAATCTGCAACAGGGTAGACACTATGGAAGGTGTGGATAACATGAAGAGGGATTCTAGCAAAACAAAGAATGGTCTAGAATTTGGTAGTTAAGATTTAGTGCTACAAAAATGCAGAGCCATACACTTGGGCTGCAAAAACCACAGTGAGCAATACAGTATAGAGGGGTGAAGTACTTCTATTCACGAAAGAAGAGCAGGACCTGGGGTGATTATATCTGATAATCTTAAAGTGATCAAACATGTAGAAATATGATGACAAAAGGCAGAAGGATGCTTGGGTACATAAGTTTGTACATACAACATTTCAATTTAGACATAATCATCACAGCACAATTACAATATTGCTAGTAAGAAATGCATTTAATCCAACAAAAAAGCCATTACCTCATCTTTCTTTCTTATTTTATTTCTTTTTATTAACCACTCTACTTTATCTAATACTGAATTACAGAAGAGCCCTGGTAAATTAATCCAAAGAACAGAAGAGTACAATCTAAATTATGTAAAATATTTATCAAATATAATAAAATAGAGCACAATTAAGATATGCAATATGCTTTTTAAACTTAATATTATACAATGCAATACAATAGCAGCTTCTTATAGACTAAGGCTTGCACAACCAGGCTTTAACTTTGGCCCAGAACACAGAATATGAATACATTACATTATAAGTCAATGACAAAAAGAGTTCACAACATTGGAGCCTGATAGCTAAAGGCAGTTTTAAGTGTAGCCCCCAGTCATTTCCTTACTGGAGATGGCACTGTTAAGAGGTTCATGGAGCACATCAAACATATAAATGGCAAGTGACCGACTCATTTGCAAATGCGCAGTAGAGACTTCCCTCTCTGTCCCGCCCCTGCGTCAAGACGTGATGACGGAACAGAGAGGGAAACTGCGCTGAGAAGGGAACGGCCGAGGTCGCTACCGCTCCCCCCCCCCGAGGTCGCCGCCGGACCCCCTCTTCTCCATTAAACTTACAGCACCGAAACCGAAGCAGACAGATCAGCTCCCGTTGGCCTTCCTTCCCTGCCTGTGTCCCGCCCTCGTCGATGTTACGTCACACGAGGGCGGGACACATGCAGGGATGGAAGGCCGATGGGAGCTGATCTGCCTGCTGCAGTTTCGGCGCTGTAAGTTCAATGGAGAACAGAGGGCCCGGCCTGGGTGGAGGGGGGGGGGGGGTAGCGGTGACGACCTCGGGGGGGGGGAGGGGCGGCGGCGACCTGGGGGGGGCAGGAGAAATGCTGGACATGGGAGGTCTCAGAAGGAGGGGGGTCTTGGAGCTGGGAGGGATGGAAGGAGGGGAGCCTTGGAGCTGGCTGGGAGGAGGGTGAGCCTTGGAGCTGGGAGGGGGCCTTGGAGCTGGGAGGGAAGCAGGGAGGATGCTAGACATGGGAGGTCAGAAGGAGGGGGGCCTTGGAGCTGGGAGAGATGGACAGAGGGGGGCCTTCGAGCTGGCTGGGAGGGACGGAGGGGGGCCCTTGGAACTGGGAGGGAGGGCAGGGGGCCTTGGAGCTAGGAGGGGGGCCTTGGAGCTGGGAGGGAGGGACAGAGGGCCTTGGAGCTGGGAGGGAAGGAGGAAGGGTGGGGGGCCTTGGAGCTGGGAGGGAGTTACACATCAAAATAAAACATATCAATACAGCCCATTTTAATGGGCTTAACGGCCAGTGGAGGTATATAGGGAATAAGGTGATTACACAGGTTGGTTGATTAATATGGCTTTAAAGCACAGGGCAAGGAATGGCCAACAGGGAAAGGAGGCGATGGCATCTCTGATTAAGTCCCTGGTCAAACCTTATTTGCAGTAGTGTTCTGGAGACTGCACCTTCAAAAGGCTATAAAAAGGATGAAGTTGATTCAGAGGGTGGTTACTAAACTGGTTTTTGATCTTTGTTGTAAAGCATATGGAGACTGACTTAAAAGATCTCAGTATGTATACTTCGGAAGAAAGGCAGGAGAGGGAAGAAATGACACAGACATTTTAATACCTCCATGGAATAAATGCAGTGAAGTCAAGCTTCTTAACTGAAAGGAATTTCTGGCATAAGAGGAAGATGAAAGGGGATAGGCTCAGAAGCAATTTAAGGAAATATTTCCTATTGGGAAGCACTGTGGATGGATGGAACAGCTTCTTCCAGCATAGGTGCAAACATGAGAACTATATCTGAATACATGAAATCATAGGGCAAGCACAGAGTTATTTCTAAGAGAAAAAGGAAAGAATCGTAGAGCTGCTTAGTTGGCATGGACGGGCAGCCTGCACAGGCTGTATGGTCTTTATCTACTCATATAAATATAGCTCTCAAGGTAATTGGCAAAAGAAAACTCTCAAAAGAACACAACTATAACTCTGTGAGGTGCATTCGTATTGTTTGAAAGGGTAAGGGAAAAAGCCTCTGATTCAAGCCCAACCTCCAACCCAATAGTTATAGGTTAATAACAAGGGTGGAGTGTTTATGTATGTAAATGTTGGGTATATTTTTCATCATAGGCAAAAAAAAAACCTTGATATACATAAATGCTATCTCCACAGAGTATATGAGGGATCCAAATAAAGCATGAAAGAATCAAATCCAAACTTAGCTTTCAAGTGCGAGTGCAGGGAAATGTGCAAGTCATTGGTTCAGCACGCTGACTCTGGCCAAGTTTGTTCGTGAGTGATTACTTCTGGTTACTTGCACCTTGATACAGCACTTCTCTAGTGAAACTATGGCCAGAGTCGGAGTGCTGAACCAATGACTCACACATTTTCCTGCACTCGCACTTGAAAGCTAAGTTTGGATTTGATTCTTTCATGCTTTATTTGGATCCCTCATATACTCTGTGGAGATAGCATTTATGTATATCAAGGGGGTTTTTGCCTATGACGAAAAATATACCCAACATTTGCATACATAAACACTCCATCCTTGTTATTAACCTATAACTATTGGGTTGGAGGTTGGGCTTCAATCAGAGGCTTTTTCCCTTACCCTTTCAAACAATACGAATGCACTTCACAGAGCTGTCTTCTTTTGATAGTTTTCTTTTGCCAATTACCTTGAGAGTTATATTTATATGACTGGATTTGGTACTGTCTTCCCTTTCATTGGTGATATATAACTGGTCTTTATCTACTGTCATTTTCTATATTTCTATGACACATTACATTCCAATGGGTCCTGAAAACAAAGTACATAAACATCATGTCAGAAGCAACAAATGAACAGGAACCCAGAATGGAGAGCAAAGGACATTCATTTTGTGTATAAAGTAAGGCAAAACGATCACAGAATTTATGTTACCTGCGCAATGTAGAAAAGATGTGCAGAGGGGATTTTACCTTCTTATCTGTTATTTTCTTGTGCAAACAATTAGATTTTTCTTTGCTCCGTTTCCACTGCTGTGTAACAAATGTTTGCATAATTCTGAAATTGAAATGTTATTCCACTGTTACATTTTACAAGTTATGTCTTCATATTATTTGACTTTAGTTGTATCAAAGTTACTCACCTATAGCAGATTTTGTATGACTAGAAAGAACTGAATAAAGCATTACTTCCCTTTCAATATTAGAACAGAGGGGTACTTATTAAGGTGCGGTAAAAAATTACTACAACTCAGTACCACAGGTTAGTCACTCTGTTGGTATATGAATAAAGCTGATTGCAATCAACTTCATTTGCAGTATTATCTTAGTATCCCAGGGTATTGGTCTGTTAAACTGCAGCTCGATGCTCTTTGGCACTTCTTAAAGGGTCTGACCAAAGTGACAGTGAGCTCCTCTCCCTCTCTGATCCTCACTCCAATCATAGACACCCCCAATTCAAGTCCCCTTACCAGGAAAGCCTCTCAATCAGCAAATGCCTGCCCCCCCAAAGGCCCACCTTGACAAATCCCCGGAGTCTAGTAGGATTAGGACAAGAGTAATCCCCATTTGCTCCTGCTAGCACTGGGCAAAAAATAGCACTGGTGACTCCTAGTAGTGAAGAAGATCCAATTCTGACTCTATGTCCATCTGGTTACTTAATGTAATATAGTCTTCATATTAGCAGAAAAGGAGGACAACTTGCTGTTATTTATAAAAGTTTTTTTTAACCTTAGGGTTTTAAAAACATCAAACATTATAGATGAGACTGTCCTTTAGTGTTAGTCTGGACTCAGTAACTTCTACATTGGGAGTACTTTTAATTTAAAAATCCACAAGAAATGGGATAGAAATACAAGATTGTTTATTATCTATAATTGTACAACATACTTTGGTTTTTCAATATATTTTGATATTCATTTATACAGTGCTTTTTTCGTAGAAAAAAAGGTGCCGGTACTCACTGTGGGCGGAGTCACCACATATGACTCCACCCCTATTATAGCCACGCCCACACTAGGCACACCCCTTATACCAGCCATGGCACATATAAACAGACATCATTGAAAATATTATACTAGTAGTAGTATAGGAGAAAAAATAACGTTGATTTTTGTTCATTATAAATCATTTCTGTAAGCTGTCACAGCTCCAGTATACCCAGTGCAAAATAAGACAGCAGATGTAAATTCTCAAATTGGACATATTCCAGACACTAAAATGAAAATAAAATGATTTTTTTCTACCTTTGTTGTCTGGTGACTTTCTTTTTCTGATCATGCTGGCCCAGTATCTGATTCTGCTATCATCTGTCCTCTTAACTCCGTTTCCAGGGCTTCCTTTCCATTTATTTCTTTACTTTCCTCCTTTCTTCTTCATTTCTTGCTCTATATCCATAAGTAAAAGCTGGGTCCTCCGCAGACTTGACTGTCCAATGGATCCAGCTTCTGCCTATTTTCTCCATCCATGTGCAGTTTTTCTCCTCTCTTCCTTTTCCCTCATCTCATCTCCTTCCTCTCTCTTCCCTCCCCTCCATCCATGCCCAGCATTTCTTCTCTCTCCTCCATCCACCCATGTCTAGCAGCCCTCCTCTCCCCTGCCCTCCCCTCCATCCACCCATGTTCAGCAACCCTCCTCTCTCCCCTGCCCTCCATCCACCCATGTCCAGCATTTCTTCTCTCTCCCTTCCCTCTCCTTCATCCACCCATGTCCAGCAACCATTCTCTCCCCCCTGCCCTTCCCTCCATCCATGTCCAGAAACCCCCTCCATCCACCCATGTCCAGTGACCCTCCTGCCCCCCCTGCCATCCACCTATGTCCAGAAACCCCTTCCCCTGCCATCCACCCATGTCCAGCGACCCTCCTGTCCTCCCTGCCCTCCCCTGCCATCCACCTATGTCCAGAAACCCCCTCCACCCACCCATGTCCAGTGACCCTCCTGTCCCCCCTGCCCCTCCACCTATGTCCAGAAACTCCCCTCCCCTGCCATCCACCCATGTCCAGCGACCCTCCTGTCCCCCCTGCCCTCCACCCATGTCCAGCGACTCCCCTCGTTCCCCTGCTCCCCCTCCCTCCAGCCACCTGAGCCATCTGAGCCCCCCCCTCCCCGACCCAGTCCCCACCTGCCACCAGACGACCCTCTTCTGCCACCTGACCCGGCCGGCACCTGACCCAGCATTTAAAAAAAAAAAAAAAAAAACGAAGCGGCGGAGCGGTGCCTTGCATCTGAGTAAAAGAAGAAAAATCACTTCGTCGGCCGGCCTTCCTTCACTGTGTCCCGCCCTTGCGGAAGTTACATCAGAGGGTGGGACACAGTGAGGGAAGGCCGGCCAACTAAGCGATTTTTCTTCTTTTACTCAGACACGAGGCACCGTACCGCCGCTTGTAGATTTTTTTAAATGCTGGGTCAGGTGCCGGCTGGGTCGGGTGGCAGAAGGGTCATCTGGCGGCGCAGAGGGACTCCAGGCTAGCTCAAGGGAGGGAGGGAGGAGCGCCGGCTCCAGCACAACGTCGGAGAGTCGGCTCCAGCACATCTTCCGACCTAAAAAAAAAGATGCCGGCATGCCGTACCGTCGCGTACCGGCACAAAAAAAGCACTGCATTTATAGGATGACAATGATTCCATTGTTGCTGATTTTATTGCTACTATTACTAATTTGAATTTGAATATATTATGCTCAACACTCATCAGGGAGGTCACCAATTAGATGTCAATACAATTTCAACCAATGCTAGGACCATTAATCTAATCCAATCATAAGTTTGTTAGAATTTACTATATTTGTAGAACATAAAGTAGGACCTACAAAATCCTCACAGAAAAAATGTCTTTCTAGGGGTTGAATTAACACTGAAAACTGTGGTCTATAGTGGAAGCCAAGCTTCAGAATGCTGATATATGTGGGGGACATGTTAGATTGTAGGAATCAAGTAACTGGTAACACAGTAGATGTAGCTGCACCTTGTAGGTAACGAACATTGAAAACTAAGAAGACATTTTACTTAAGTGCATTAGGCCATTAATGCACATATTGGAGCATGTTAACTGCTACAGATCAAATGCAGTACCTGCATGTGTTTTTAAAATAAGTGCATTCTAATTCTCATGTTAAGGGCATTTTGTGTTAGAGACGTAACTAGGTGGGCATAGGCAGTGTGGTGGTTAAGTGATCATGCTGCCCTAGAAGTGGTTTTCATTTAGTTTTGGTAAGGAGCTTGAGAAGGGTTTAGAGTTCCAGGTGGAGAGAGAAACCCAGAATGGAATCCAGTCAAGTGGGAGGGGTTGGCGAACCCAGAAGCCAGACAGAGGGAAAGAAAGGATGGGGACAAACAGTGAAAAGAAAGAGCCACAGCTGAGAAAAGGGTAGAGAGAATTCCCCCCTCATAGAGGCCAGCTAGAAGTAAACAGAACTGCACAAACCCAGGGCAAGAAAAAGTAAAAGGCTGAGCCAGGAAGCTCTGAAATGGCTAAGGAGCTGTATGAAGATAATGGACCTAAGAGAGTCTGGAGGAGGCAAGAGCCACCCCTGAAGATGACAAGGCAATAAAGCTAAGTTGCTAGTGTCATAAGCGTGGTGTAATCTATGGACTGTGTTTTGGGACACTGAATTCTTTATTGGTCTTGGTAAGCCCAGCGCAGCGCAGGAGGAACAGTGAGAGTAGAACATGGAATGGGTGGAGGCTGCCCTAGCCGTAGGGTAGGAATTATATAAACCCCAATACTGGAGGGCTGGTCTTTTGTATGAAGAAACCGGCTGTTAAAAGATTGAGAACTTGGCTGCTAAACTGCAGAAGAACAGGGACACAAGCCAACTCCCACAGAACTCACTAAGAAGTCGAATTCCAGTAAAAAGGATTTTTCCTTTTATGTTTGATGGAACCTTTATGAACTTTGGGGGTTACCCAGGACACTATGCTTCTTTCCCAGCGTAAGGAGGCTGGAGGCACCCAGTAGGAGTGTAAGAGTGCTTGTTCTACCCTAAGATAAAGTGGCGACTAGAGTACTGCACTAGGAATGCATCTGGGGAAGTTCAGGCTATGTTGTACAAGGGAATGAAGCAATAAATTCTCTGGTCAAGCCTGAAAGGAGCACTGTTGTGAATGTGTGTTGGGGAACAAAGCTAGAAATAGCACCAACAAGTCACATTCTCTCTCCCCCCCCCCCCCCCCCCCCCCCGACAGCTGACAATGGGTGTGGAGAGTACACTGCAGTTAGTGCATGGTAATTAATGCAGGCTAACAACATAACATCCCATAACAGGAATATGACGACTCAAACATATTTAGGTCACTTTTTTGTGGCTTATTTGTTAATAAAACACTATAATCGTGGAGTGGAGTTACAAAACCATCAATCAAATACTCAAAGATCCACTTATTCACAAATGACTTAGTTTGAAGGAAAAAGGCCTCAAAGAGCTCCAAGACCAGATGTAATCTTACAGAGCTTAAACAGACCTTTACGGTCTTCTCTTCATCATCAGCGAAAAATCCTTCTAATGCCACAGATACAACCTTCTTACAATATCTGTGGTCAAAAATTATGAAGCGACTTGCCTACTTTTATATTTATCATGCAGGTGTAAATCACTTCTGTGCAATATCCACTATACATAATTGCACTTATCCTTTTTAGAAGTGGTGCATAATGGAACTGTGAAGCAACTGAGGCCTATCGAGACCAGATGTACCATGGATCCGATACTGGGTGTCAATGGGCATGACAGGGACCGACAGAGGGGACTCCCAGTTCATGACGAGGACTTCCTTGAGTACCTCGTAGAGAGGGACAGTCACAGCCTCCTTAGGAGGAGATGTATAGTCCAAGACCTCAAGCACTTGGCCCTGGGCTCATTCTCAACTTCCAAAGGAAATAGAATGGCCTCAGCCATTTCATTAACAGAAGATGGAAATGAAAGGTTCTTCGGCGGAGACTGTCTCCTTTCAGGTGGAGGGTTCAGAGGGAATCTCATAAAACACTTCTAAGGAAATGTACCTGGTATCCTCCTCTGAATCCCATGAGCGCTCCTCTTTGGTGTCATACAGTACCTCCCTATGGGACAGTTGAGACAACCTGCCTCAGTGCCGAGGAACCAAGTCCTCGAGAGCAGCATCGAGAAGTTGACTCCTGCCTCGACTCCGGCGGTTTCCTCCCCCGATGTCGAAGAGGTGCCGGCTTGGATGGCAGTCAACACCAGGGCAGAACCGCAAGCTGAGGGCCAGGTAGGGCCGCAACAGGAAGTAGGGTAGGCACAAGCACCCCCGGTATTGATGCAAACCATTGGATAAGCCTATCCAGCAGCATAGAGAGCAAGGCCCGTATGCGCTCATCGAGGGACACCACCAGGAAAAGCTGGGAGCTAGATCTTGGTGGCTAGGAGACAGGTACATCGGCACCTCCTGTATGGAGGGGGTGCGGTCCTCCCGGTGCCGACGCTTCTCGGGTGCCGAATCCTTTGACGACTTGGAGCTCCCAGCACCATATGTCAAGGGTGACTGATGACGATGCGTCTTGGCCCTCGCCCAAAGCGTGTCACTAAGGCTCCTCAGTAACGATGAGGATAACGTTGAATCCTCACGTCACCTCAGGGTCGGGTCAGACAATGGACTCAACACCTCACTGCTTCCAGTGTCTAAGGGTCTCGAAGCAGCCATGCTTACCGATGCTCCCAATACATTTGCAATACTCAACGTCGATACCGAGACCTCCGATGTCAATGCTGATGTCGAGGAACCAGACTTGGCTCCAAAACCTCTCTCTTGTTGAGCCTCTCGGGAAACCTGGGTCCTCTTCTTCATATGAAGACAGAGAACACAGTTAGCAGGGCTATGCCCAGGCCCAAGACACTGCAGACACCAAGAATGGGTGTCCTTTCCCAAGATAGTCCAACTGCACCAAATACAGCGCTTGAAGCCACTGGGAATCTTCACGGATATAGATGGAAAAACTCTGTTGATTAAATTAAATGACTCAATGGTGCCTGAAAAAGGAGCAAGGCATGGAGAAAAAGAAAGGGAAAGACCCAACCTAAGTCGGGGCCTAAAATTGGCCCAATGATGAAAGAAAATTTTTAAAAAAACTTTAAAACGGGCAAAATAAAACTAAGAAAAAAATAAAAGCTGGGTTAGAAAGACACAATTAAAGGATACACAAGAGAAGTCTAGAAAAAAAGACCGAAAGGCACTAACAGCTCTCAAAAAGCCGGGCGAGTGAGAGGAAAAAAAAATGCACCTTCTCCTTACATGGAAAAAAAAAAAGAGAACGGAGACCGCATTCATGCAACAGGCAGGAAGGAGCTCGCACTCCACAAAGTACACTTTTTTTACTATGGCAAAAGCCGGACCGTGCAACGTGGATCGGAGTCACCCACTTGTGATAAAGTAGAAGCCACTTCTGAGAAGATATAAGCCTGCTTGTCCTCAAAGAAAAGCAAGCTCCTCATGAAGTGAATATCTAAGGGCTGAGAAAGATGGTCTTACCCGTCTACACGATAAGCTCCAATCACACTAAGGTGAACTCTTACAGAGTTGGTGTTGAGACCTGACTCTGACAGATGTAGAAGATGCTTGAGCATTTTTGTGTAGGTCGAGAAAAGAGATCTAGGGCCTTGTCCTCACATCAGATCGCAAATGTCTTCCACTTGAAACTGTATGACCTCCGTCAAATCTCTCTTTAAAGCAAGCAGAACTCAGTAGGCACCCTCTGGCAAATCCAAGAAATCTGCTTCTAACCTTTCAACATCCAAGCCATGAGCATGAACTGGAGAATGGATGAAAGAGAAACCCTTCATTCTGAGTGATAAGGGTCGGAAAACATTCCAGTCTCCATGAGTCTTCAGAGGCTAGCTCAAGAAGTAGAGGGCACAAGATCTGTTGTAATCAGTATGGAGCAATGAGTATCAGGGATCCCCTATCTCACTTACGTTTCAGAAGAGTTTTCACTATAAGAGGAGTTAGAAGATATGCATACAGACCTCTCCCCAATCTAAAAAGGCATCTGAGGCTAGTACGCAATGTGATCCTAGTATGGAGAAAAACTGACAGACCTTGTTGTTGAGGTAAGTGATGAAAAGATATACCAAGGGGGTGCCCCACTCTTGGAAAATATTCTGGGCCACTAGTAATTGCAACACTCAGCTCAGTTTACCTGGCAGAGAAGAACAACTGTCTGGCAGACAAGGGCTCTAAGAACAACCTGACTGCTTTCCTGGCACAGGAGGATGAACCCGTGCCTCCCTTCTTGCTGACATAGTACACTGCAACCTGATTCTCCATTTGGATCAGAATAATTTGATTCTACAGTCAATATATGAAAGCCCTTAGAACATTCCAAATAGCTCTGGGAGACTGATCTGGTGTTGTCTCCCCTGAGCAGACCCTGGATGCAGAACCCATCTACATGAGCATCCCAGTCCAGATTGGATGTGTCCTTCATCGGTATTTTAAGGTGTTGGGGACTTTGGAATGGAAGTCCCTTGTCCAAATTAGCCAACAAGACAGAGATCTCTTGAGGGAAGGCATGACAGTAATTGCATCCCGAAGGCTCCCCTTGGACTCAGACAACTGGGAAGACAGGTCTGTTGAGCTATCCTCAAATTGAGGCATGCCACGTGTGTGTTACATGTGGCCATGTGGCCAAAACACTTCAATATATGTCACGCCAATACCTGCTGAATCTGGTGGACTCAATTCAGATTGAATCAATTGAGATGAGGGCCTCAATTCACTGGTCCAGAAGAAAGCCCTGGATCAAATCGTGTCTACCAGGGTTCCTAAACTCCAAATGCTTAGTCAGGCTAAGATGGAACTTGGGATAATTGATGACAAACCTTAGTAGCTCCAGCATCTGAATGGTTTTGTGCACTGATACTTTTGCCCCTTCCTGAGTAGTGCTTTTGATCAGTCAATCATCCAAGTAAAGAAACACGTACACCCCAGTCTGCATAGTGATGCTATAACTACTGCTAGGCATTTGGGGAACGCTCTGGACGTGGATACACAGCCAAATGGAAGTCCACAGTAATGGTAATGGTGTTTCCTTACATGAAATCTCAGATACTTCCTGTGAATGGGATGTATCTCTATGTGGGTACAAGTACCCTTCAAGTCCAAAGAGCATACCCAATCATTTGGAGTAGGGGGCCTAAGGAAACCATCCTGAACTTATGTTTTCCCAGGTATTTGTTCAGGGCCCTAAGGTCTATAATGGGACAAAATCCCTCTCTTCTTTGTGACCAGGATGTATTTGGAATAAAATCTATTCATTGTTTCCCCTGGTGGACTGGGTTACATAAGTACCTAAGTGTTGCCAAACTGGGACAAACCGAAGGTCCATCAAGCCCAGTATCCTGTTTTCAACAGTGACCAATCCAGGTCACAAGTACCTGGCAAGATCCCAAAAAGTACAATATATTTTATGCTGCTTACCCCAGAAATAAACAGTGGATTTTCCCCAAGTCCATTTTAATAATGGCTTATGGACTGCTCTGACCTGCAAAAGGGAAGAGTGTTCCTTTGTATGCAATTTCTGGTGCTGAGAGCTTAATTTGGATGCTCTTGGTGGTCAATCTGGAGTGGTGCATTCCAATTGCAGAGAGTATCCTGTCTGTACTATTTTAAGAACCTACTGGCCTGAGGTTACAAGGATCCAACTTGCTTGGAAAAAAATTCTACCTCCCTCCTACCAGGTCATCTGGAGAAGATATGGGAATTACAGCTATACTCTCCTGGAGCCAGTCAAAAGCTCATCCCTTGTTTTGACTACTACTACTATTTAACATTTCTAAAATGCTACCAGGGTTGCGCAGCGCTGTACAATTAACAAAGAAGGACAGTCCCTGCTCAAAGGAGCTTACAATCTAAAGGACAAAAAGTGCAGTCAATCAAATTGGGGGCAGTCTAGATTTCCTGGATAGAGGTACAATGGTTAGGTGCCGAAAGCAACATTGAAGAGGTGGGCTTTGAGCAAGGATTTGAAGATGGGTAGGGAGGGGGCTTGGCATATGGGCTCAGGGAGTTTATTCCAAGCATAGGGTGAGGCGAGGCAGAAAGGGCAGAGTCTGGAGTTGGCGGTGGTGGAGAAGGGTACTGAGAGGAGGGATTTGTCCTGTGAGCGGAGGTTACGGGTAGGAGCGTAAGGGAAAATGAGGGTAGAGAAGTAGTGAAGCGCTGCAGATTGAGTGCATTTGTAGGTTAGTAGGAGAAGCTTGAACTGTATGCGGTACCTGATCGGAAGCCAGTGAAGTGACTTGAGGAGAGGGGTGATATTAGCATATTGGTCTAGGCGGAAGATAAGACACGCAGCAGAGTTCTGAACGGATTGAAGGGGGAATAGATAGTTAAGTGAGAGGCCAGTGAGGAGTAGGTTGCAGTAGTCAAGGCGAGAGGTAATGAGAGAGTGGATGAGAGTTCGGGTGATGTGTTCAGAGAGGAAAGGGCGAATTTTGCTGATGTTATAGAGAAAGAAGTGACAGAAGAGCCCCTACGTCTTGCCCCATCCTTGGCCACCTTTAAATCTAAACTGAAAGCCCACCTCTTTAACATTGCTTTTGACTCGTAACCACTCGCCTCCACCTACCCTCCTCTCTTCCTTCCCGTTCACATTGATTGATTTGATTTGCTTACTTTATTTATTTTTTGTCTATTAGATTGTAAGCTCTTTGAGCAGGGACTGTCTTTCTTCTATGTTTGTGCAGCGCTGCGTATGCTTTGTAGCGCTATAGAAATGCTAAATAGTAGTAGTAGGTCTTGGCTGTCTGCTGGATATGGGCAGAGAAGGAGAGGGAGGAGTCGAAGATGACTCCGAGGTTGCGGGCAGATGAGACGGGGAGGATGAGGGTGTTATTGACTGAAATAAGAGAGTGGAGGGAGAGGAGAAGTGAGTTTGGATAGAAATACAATGAGCTCGGTCTTGGCCATGTTCAGTTTCAGGTGGCGGTTGGACATCCAGGCAGCAATGTCGGATAAGCAGGCCGATACTTTGGCCTGGGTTTCCGCAGTGATGTCTGGTGTGGAGAGATAAAGCTGGGTGTCGTCAGCATAAACATGATATTGGAAACCATGAGATGAGATCAGCGAGCCCAGGGAAGAGGTGTAGATTGAAAAAAGAAGGGGTTCAAGGACAGATCCCTGAGGAACTCCAACAGAGAGCGGGATGGGGGTGGAGGAAGATCCATGAGAATGTACTCTGAAGGTACGGTGGGAGAGATAAGAGGAGAACCAGGAGAGGACAGAGCCCTGGAACCCAAATGAGGATAGTGTAGCAAGAAGTAAATTATGATTGACAGTGTCAAAAGTGGCAGATAGGTCGAGGAGGATGAGGATGGAGTAGTGACCTTTGGATCTGGCAAGGAACAGGTCATTACAGACTTTAGTGAGTGCCGTTTCTGTCGAGTGTAGAGGGCGAAAACTGGATTGAAGCAGATCGAGGATGGCATGAGAGGAAAGAAAATCAAGGAGTGGCGGAGTGGCCTAGTGGTTAAGGTGGTGGACTTTGGTCCTGGGGAACTGAGCAACTGAGTTCGATTCCCACTTCAGGCACAGGCAGCTCCTTGTGACTCTGGGCAAGTCACTTAACCCTCCATTGCCCCAAGTAAGCTGCATTGAGCCTGCCATGAGTGGGGAAGCGTGGGGTACAAATGTAACAAAAAAAAAAAAAGGCAGCGGCTGTGAACGGCGTTCAAGTAGCTTGGAGAGGAAGGGTAGGAGGGAGATGGGGCGGTAGTTGGAAGGGCAGGTAGGGTCTAGTGATGTTTTTTTTGAGGAGTGGTGTGACTACAGCATGCTTGAAGGAGTCAGGGACAGTTGCAGTGGAGAGAGAGAGGTTGAGGATATGACAGATGGTGGGGTGACAGTAGGAGAGATGGTGTTTAGTAAGTTAGTGGGAATGGGATCAGAGGAACAGGTGGTGCATTTTGAGGAGGAAAGAACGTGGGCGGTTTCCTTCTCGGTGATATCAGGAAAAGAGGAGAAGGAGGCCTGGGTTGGTTGGTTGAGGAGTAGGTTAAAGGGTGAAGAGGAAGAGGTGCCTGAGATTTTTGAGCCTTCTGCTGCCTCTGGAAAGAGTGAGGATCATGTTATCTTGGGAAGGCTGGGGGGGGGGGGGGAGGAGGGAGAGGAAACCAACGCCTTTGAGAGTAGCAGTTCTTCCATTGCTCTCTGCCCGAGTACCTCCTGGAGTGGGCTGGGATACTGACAATGGGCCAGCTCTTTTTTTTATTTTTGTTACACTTGTACCCCGCGCTTTCCCACTCATGGCAGGCTCAATGCGGCTTACATGGGGCAATGGAGGGTTAAGTGACTTGCCCAGAGTCACAAGGAGCTGCCTGTGCCTGAAGTGGGACTCAAACTCAGTTCCTCAGGACCAAAGTCCACCACCCTAACCACTAGACCACTCCTCCACTCTTTCTGAATGATACTGCCTTTGTGGATGATATCAAACTCTGTAATAGGACAGACACTCCAGAGGGTGTGGACAGCATTAGGATGGATCTAGCAAAGCTTAAAGAATGATCCAACAATTGGCAACTAAGATTCAGCACTGCAAAAATCCATGGAGTGGCATAGTATAGAGGGTGAAGTACTTCTGTGTACGAAAGAAAAGTGGGCCATGAGGATAATCCTATCTGACAATCTTAAGATGGACACACAGGTAGAAAAGATGATAGCCAAAGCCAGAAGGATGCTTGGGTGAATAGGGATAGGAATGTCCAGAAGGGGAAAAAAAGGAGGTAACAACAGTGCCCTTCTATAAGTCTCTGGTGAGGCCCTGTTTAGAATACTGTGTGCAATTCTGGAGGTGATACCTTCAAAAAGATATATACAGGATGGAGTCGGTCCAGAAGGCAGCTACAAAACTGGTCAGTGGTCTCCATCATAAAACCTATCGGGACAGACTTATAGACCTCAATATGTATACACTGGAAGAAAGGCAGGATAAAGGGGTTATGATACAGATATTTAAATGCCTCTATGGTATCAATGTACAGGAAGCGAGTCTATTTCAACTGAAACAAAACTCCGGAATGAGAGGGCATAGGATGAAGTTACAAGGTTATAGGCTCAGGAGTAATCTAAGGAAATACTGTTTTTAAAGAAAGGGTGGTGGGTAAGTGGAACGGTCTCCTGGTAGAGATGGTAGAGACAAAGACTGAATATGAATTCAAGAAAGCATGGGACAAGTACCTGGGATCTCTTAGAGAGAGAGGAGATAATGGATGGTGTAGATGAGCAGACTGGACAGGCCACTTGCAGGCTTATTTTCGAAAGAGAAGGGCATCCATCTTTTGACAAATCGGGAGATGGGCGTCCTTCTCTCAGGGTCGCCCAAATCGGCATAATCGAAAGCCGATTTTGGGTGCCCCCAACTACTTTCCATCACGGGGACGACCAAAGTTCCCGGGGGCATGTTGGAGACGTAGCGAAGGCGGGACAGGGGCGCGTGCCTAACAGATGGGCATCCTCGAGCGATAATGGAAAAAAGAAGAGCGTCCCTGACGAGCACTTGGGCGACTACTTGGTCCATTTTTTCTTAGGACCAAGCCTCAAAAAGGTGTGCGAACTGATCAGATGACCACCGGAGGGAACCAAGGCTGACCTCCCCAGACTCCCCCAGTGGTCACTAACCACCTCCCACCTCCAAAAAAAAACAACTTTAAGAACTTTTGTTGTCAGCCTGAAATGTCATACTCAGGTCCATCGCAGCAGTATGCAGGTCCCTGGGAGGGAGGAGGTATGTGTGTATCAGCAGAGGCATAGCGAAGGCGTGGACGTCGTCCTTTCAAACATTTTGGATGTCCTGAACTGCCTCCCCTCCAATAGGGACAGCCAAATTTCAAGGGAGTGTGGAGTGGAGGAGCGGCCTAGTGGTTAGAGCACTGGTCTTGCAATCCACAGGTGGCCGATTCAAATCCCACTGCTGCTACTTGTGATCCAAAATCCAAACAAATAAAGGGTGTCAGAGGCATAGCAAAGGCATGGATGTCCTTCTCACAGAAACATCCATATTTTGGACGTCCTCAACTGCTATCACAGCAACGGAGGCATAGCGAAGGACATCCTTCAACCATACAAAAAAAAAAAAGAAGACATCCCTGACGAGCACTTGGACGTTTTCACCTGGACTCGTATTTTTCTAAGGTTGTAGACGGCTATTATACATGCAGCTTCTCTGCATGTATGAAGCCGTCTTTGGCATGCGCAGAGCAGCCACGCATAATGCTTGGCTGCTCGGCACTGGCTTCCCCTCCTTAGGAAGGAAATCGTGTGCAAATGAGCTAACAGCGAGCAGCTCATTTGCATGCGATTTCCTTCATGCATGCCCGTTCCTTTCCGAATCACTAAGGGATCAGTAAGGGAAAGGTTTCTTCCGTTCAGTTAGTGCATCAGTTAGTCCACTGCAGTGCCCCCTAAGGTGCCCGGTTGGTCTCCTGGCATGTTAGGGGGACCAGTGCACTACGAATTTGGTCGTTTTTGAGATGGGCATCCTCGGTTTCCATTATGGCCGAAAACTGGAGACGACCAACTCTAAGGTCGATCTAAATGTTGAGATTTGGGCGTCCCTGACCATATTATCAAAATGAAAGATGGACGCCCATCTTGCTTCAATAATACAGGTTTCCGTGCCCCTTTGCGGGGACGTCCTGTGAGGATGCCCTCAGGAAAACTTGGGCGCCCCGCCGTTCGATTATGCCCCTCCAGGTGTCCTTAAATAAAAGTAAAAATCAGACAAAATATTGCAAATTAATACTGTCAAGTACTGAGCATGATGTGAATAGGAACAACAGTTTGAAATGTCTATATGTGAATGCCAGGAACCTAACAAATAAGATGGGAGAGTTAGAATATATTGCACTAAAAGAAAAATAGATATAGTAGGCATCTCTGAGACCTGGTGGAAGGAGGATAACCAGTGGGACACTGTCATACCGGGGTACAAATTATATCATAGTGATAGGGTGGATCGAATTGGTGGAGGAGTAACATTATATATTAAAGAGAGCCTTGAAACAAATAGATTGAAAATTCTGCAGGAAACAAAATACATCTTGGAATCACTATGGATTGAATTTCCAAGTGTAAGGGGAAAAGGATAGTGATAGGAGGGGACTATCGTCTGCCTGGTCAGGATGAACAGACGGGTGCAGAAATGTTAAAGGAAATTAAGGACAAAAACAAACTAGGCAACATAATAGTAATGGGTTATTTCAATTACCCCGATATTGAGTGGGAAAATGTAACATCAGTGCACGGTAGGGAGATAAAATTCCTTGACGAAATCAAGGACTGCTTTATGGAGCAGCTGGTACAGGAGCCGACGAGAGAAGGAAAATTTCTAGACCTAGTCCTTAATGGAGCACATGATCTGGTGCGGGAGGTAATGGTGCTGGGGCCGCTTGATAACAGCAATCATAAAATGACTGGATTTGATATTAGCTTTGAAGTATACATAGGAAATCAAATATGTTGGCGTTTAACTTTAAAAAAGGAGACTATGATAAAATGAGAAGAACGGTGAATTAAAAAAAAAAAAAAAAACTTAGAGGAGGGGCTGCGAGGGTCAAAAATTTACATCAGGCATGGATGCTGTTCAAAAACACCATCCTGGAAACCCAGGCCAAATATATTCCGCGTATTAAAAAAGGAGGACGGAAGACCAAATGATGGCCAGCATGGTTAAAAAATGAGCTGAAGGAAGATATTAGAGCTAAAAGAAAATCCTTTAGAAAATGGAAGACAGAACCGACAAAATAATAAGAAACAGCATAAGGAATGTCAAGTCAAATGCAAAGCACAGATAAGGAAGGCTAAGAGGGACTACGAAAAAAATATTGCGTTGGAGGCAAAAACACATAGTAAAAAAAGTTTTTAGGTATATTAAAATGCAGGAAGCCGGCAAAAGAATCGGTTGGACCATTAAATGACCGAGGGGTAAAAGGGGTGATCAGGAAAGACAAAGCCGTAGCGGAGAGATTAAATGAATTCTTTGCTTCGGTCTTCACCAAGGAAGATTTGGGAGAGATACAAGTGCCAGAAATGGTATTCAGAGCTGACGAGTCGGAGAAACTGAATGAATTCTCTATAAATCTGGAGGATGTAATGGGGCAGTTCTACAAACTGAAGAGTAGCAAATCTCCTGGACTGGATGGTATTTATCCCAGAGTACTGATAGAACTAAAAACTGAAATTGCGAGCTACTGTTAATAATATGTAATTTATCCTTAAAATCGAGCATGGTACCGGAAGATTGGAGGGTGGCCAATGTAACACCGATTTTTAAAAAAGGTTCCAGAGGAGATCTGGGAAATTATAGACTGGTGAGTCTGACATCAATGCCGGGCAAAATGGTGGAGACTATTGTGTAGAACAAAATTAAAGAGCATACTTGAAAGCATGGCTTAATGAGACAAAGTCAACATGGATTTAGTAACATAAGTGACAGCAGAAAAAGACCTGTATAGTCCACCCAGGCTGCCCAACAAGATATTAGGGAAATTTTGCCTCACCAATCTAATACATTTCTTTGAAAGGGTGAACAAACATGTGGATAAAGGTGAGCTGGTTGATTGTGTGTCTGGATTTTCAGAAGGCGTTTGACAAAGTACCTCATGAAAGACTCCAGAGGAAATTGGAGAGTCATGGGATAGGAGGTAGTGTTCTATTGTGGATTAAAAACTGGTTAAAAGATAGAAAACAGAGAGTGGGGTTAAATGGTCAGTATTCTCAATGGAGAAGGGTAGTTAGTGGGGTTCCCCAGGGGTCTGTGCGGGGACCGCTGGTTTTTATCATATTTATAAATGATCTAGAGATGGGAGTAACTATTGAGGTAATTAAATCTGCTGATGACACAAAGTTATTCAAAGTCGTTAAATTGCGGGAGGATTGTGAAAAATTATAATAGGACCGTACGAAACTGGAAGACTGGGCATCTAAATAGCAAATGACGTTTAATGTGAGCAAGTGCAAAATGATGCATGTGGGAAAGAGGAACCCGAATTATAGCTACGTAATGCAAGGTTCCACATTAGGAGTCACGGACCAAGAAAGGGATCTAGGTGGTGTCGTTGTTGATGATACGTTGAAACCTTCTGCTCAGTGTGCTGCTGTAGCTAAGAAAGCAAATAGAATGTTAGGTATTATTAGGAAAGGAATGGAAAACAAAAATGAGGTTAATGCAGTATCATTTTGTTTTAAGTCCTTAACTTGCAGGAGCTCTTGCAGCACGTGCTAGAGAGTGATATTGGCTTCCCTTAGTGTAGCCGATTTGTTAGGAGATGGCTGATCTTATTTTGCTCTCTTGACACCAACTGTCAAGAAGTTTATATGATTTATAAGGTTTTCAGTGTGAATGTTCAACTATGGTCTGTACACTAATATTCATTTTTTTTCCCATTTGCTACATCTATGGAGAATGCACTTGTGTACATATTTGGACAGGGTCCATATGTGGATATTGCAAAATAGGTGCTGCCGAATATGGCAAAGACTGAAGTGATGTGGTTAGTCAGTCATTTGTTCTGACTATACTCTCTTTTGTTGATTTTCAAAGTGTTCAATTAAATTTCTGTGAGAGAATTTGTCTTGGAGTTATTTTGGACTGGTATCATTTTACGACCAGGTAATGAATGTTGTGAAGACGTCTTATTATTGCTTGCAGATACTTGATCTGCTCAAGTTGATTCCTTTTTCTGATTTCAGGGTGGTGCTGCAGAGTCTGGTTATGACCAGGATGGACTACTGCAATGCTTTATATTTGGGGCTTCCACAGGTGCGACTGAAGGCATTGCAGTTGGTCTAGAACTCTGCTGCTCATGTGCTTTTTGGCTGTTCAAGACTGTCATGTTACTTCATATTTGCAGAGAATACATTGATTGCCTGTTTCATTTAGAGTAAGGTTTAAATTGTGTTGGTACAGCATGCATTATATCATGGGGCACCATTGTATATGCAGCAGGTGCTTAGTTTTCTACTGACCTACATGACTGTTGAGATCAGAGGGCTCATATCAGCTTGTTGAACCTTCGTTGTTATACTCCTAGTGGAAATTAGGGAGTCTGCATCATTTTCTATGATAGGACCTATTGAATGGAATAAATTTCCAATGGGGTTGCAGCAGGATAAAGACAGCATTAGTTTCAAAAACAGATTGAAAACTATTTTTTTGCACAGAGATATAACAGAGTGAATAATATTGAGGGGGTGAAAAGGTGCCAATAGTGATTTTGCATATGTTTTAGTTTATTTTACATATTTCTGTGTGTTTATTGTAACCATCTTAGTTTTTAGGCGGTCTAGAAATATGCAATAAAAATACATTAAGTTACCAAAATCTGACTTGGTTGATAGGTTTGAAGCTGCTACTGTTAGAAATAATTTCAACTTGCAACTCTTTCAGCAGCATAAAAGGTGCTGTAATGATGAAGAAAAATGCTGGGTTTAGCAAGAGACTCTCCTAAATTGCCATTTTGGCTGGTGGTCACCAGCACTCCCCCCCCCCCCCCCCCCCCCCCCCCCGTGTGTATTTTACCTTAGAAAATGATATTGAAGCCTTAGGATATTCTAAGGTTTTATCCAATTCTTTCAGCTACATCGAGATTTGCCTTTCAAAGTAGGAAAAATCTAAAAGATTTGTTAATTCATTCAATGTTGCTCCATCTATGTGCAGCATCTCCTCATCCATTTAGGTGCAACATCTCCTCCCACTCTACTCCCTTCTCCTCCTCTCCATTCACATGCAGTATTTCCTCCCTCTCCCTTCAAGCCACGTGCAACATCTATTCTCTCTCTCTTCTCCTCCCTTCCAACCACCTGTGGGTCCAGCATCTCTCCCCCTCCCTTAGTCCAGTCTAATCTCTCTCCCCCTCCATTTCCTACCCCTCTCATGGGTCCAGTATCTCTCCCTACTTTCTTCTCCCACGATCCCAGCCCACTGTCTTCCAAACTTTTTGTCTTCGCCAGCAGCAATTGTGCTAGGCTGCCTCCAGTCTGCCCTGGGGACCTTCCCTCTGAGGCATCCTGCCCGCACTGCAACAGGAAGTTGTTATAGAGGGACCTTGGGGCTGGTCAGAGTCAGCCTGGAATAATCACTGACAGTGAAGACAACAGAAGGGGAGGCCGGAGTTGGGGTAGGAATAGGGAAGGAAGTAGGAACAGATGCTGGACCAAAGGGGAGGAGGTGGTAGTGGTAAGAGTTGCTGGAGCCTCCACTGCAGCTCCTAACATAGCATTCTGCAATGCAACACCTGTGGCCTCATTAATTAGGAAAATAAATCCCAGAATGACAGCAGGGGCTACCATTGTCCCGCAGACCTTGTACTGCAGAAATTACCAGCTTCAGTTAGCCAGGGACTTGCTGCCTTCTGCACATATGGTGCGCGGGATTGGCCAGTGAAACAGACTGCTAGGAGTACAGATTGGAGATTATTACAGAGAACTGCAAGGTGCCTTTTTCAGGCTAAGCAAAGTATACCTGAAAAAGGTTGCCACCAGTCTGTCAAGACCCAGCTAAATTTTAAGTCAGTAACTTGTGACCTGGATTAGTCACTCTTAGGTAAGATTCTGGGCTCAATGGACCCCAGTATGTCACATCTCACATTCTTGTATTTCGTAAGATTTTCAATAATAAAGCCCTTAAATTAAAAAAAAATCTAAATAAAACTAGCTTCCCAAGAAATATCCATCTGCTGGGATTTTATTAATTACCCCCAAAACAGCTAGTAATTAAATACAAACATGCTAAAACAATTTTTAAAACCATATCGTGCAGACAGGTGGAAACAAGAATAGAAGTAACACAAAGAATAAGTAATAAGTAGAAAAATGCATGCTAGAGGCAATTGTGTATAGCCACATTTCCCAGCTTACACCCTTTCCTTCCTTCCTTCTTTTCTATACTCCCTTCCCTCATATGCCCCTTTACCTTCTCTTTACTTCCCTCATCACCAGTCTGCTATCACTAGATTCTTCTTCTGCCAGTGAGGGCTGCGAACCAAACCAACCCTTTATGCGTTTGTATACTTCTGAATGGGTCTTCCTTTCTGACATGAATATGCATGACTGCATCAGTAAAGCTACATGGCCATCACACATGTGCACATCCTCTAATTTTATACAGATGAACAAACCATACAGAACAGCCACTGTCTGCTTGTTGCAAAACATGATTAAAAACAAAATAAATCAATTCCCTTTCTATTTATTTATGACATTTTTATCTCACATTAGCCCAAGAAGAGTTCACGTTAAAAGTGGCTTACATTACAAACATCAGAAGAATGGTACATATAATAACTATTTTATTTCAAATATGGCACCATTCTAAAATTATGGAATTAAATGATCACAAAATGTACACAATACCTGCATTATATTAATTAATTGTAGCTTTAACCTATTTTTCAACTTACTTTTTCAGTTGATGTCCCAACCCAAATCTTTCCTTGGTAGAGATCTGAAACACATCAACAGTGGGCACTGTGGAAAATAACACACTACATATAAGCATGCACGCACTTCAAAACTCACTTAGAATTTCTGGAAGAATGTGATGTTTACATATGGAAATATCTGTATGCTAACAGTTCAAAGAATGTGATGTTTACATATGGAAATATCTGTATGCTAACAGTTCAAAAGGATAGAAATTGGTATTAACCTGAATATTCTTTGAAAGTAAATATTTTGACCTTTGTTGTATTTTGTAAGACCAAACAAGACGGGTTAACATACCAATACTTCCAAATTTATTCAAAATACAAATTTCTTAGGGTTTTAGACCTCACTCTTCTGATCATAATCTTGTCTTTTCTTTTATGCTTTCCAGTATAAAGTTTGAAAAAATCATATAAAAAGTTCAGTCTATCTGTAAAAAAAACTCCTGAAAGAATTAATTTAGGGGCCCTTTTACTAAACTGTGCTAAGGGACTTTGTGGTAATTTAGCAATTATCACACATTAAACTGTGTGATAAGTGCTTTTTGCGTCAGGGGGCATGACATGGGGGGAGAGTGGGTATGAAAGGCATTTGGTAGTTAATACGATGTACTTATTTAACATGGGCTCACTTTTGGCCTCCTAAATAAGGCGCTAAGTTCTTCCATATTAACAGGGAGCAGGTGGAACACATTAATAAGAATGTTAATGCATGACCTGCAATAGTAAATGCTGAGAATGTCTCCAACAGGTGCCACATTAAGGACTCCTTTTACAAAATCATGGTAATGATTCCCGACGCGGCAAATTTGACGGAGAATCTGGAGTCTGTTTTAAAGGTGCATTCATTAGAATTGTGTGTTGAATCTACACTGCCAGAGACTTAATTCAATCAATTTGGTTACATAGCATCTGGTGACTTATAGCTCTGGAGGAGCGGCAATTTGTATAGAGCTGTGTGGTAGAACTTAAGTTTACCTTGTGAGCTGTGAGCAACACCGGGCATTTTCAGACTTGGTTTGATTGCTAACTGACATTACCTGTGTCCTAGTCCCACCCACCCCTAGGTAAAATCCCTTTATATAGGGCAATCTAGGGACAAGTATCTTGATTACACTGAATTGGTCGATCCTAATTCTTGTTATTCCCTATCATAGTTCACACCTTTTCACAATTGTGAATCACATCATTATGACCTTCATTCAGTGCAATACATGTTCTGCTTTAATCCCAAGGCAAACTATTTGGAACCTTACAGCTTGTCCTATCTGTCTCCAAATATCAGCTTTGAAAGATGAGATCAACAAACTCAAGAAGGAATTAGCTACAATTAAAGAACCATCCTGGATTACTCATTTCCCAGCTAATCTACCACCACCACCACTGCCTCATAGAATGAAACAACAGAGGAATAGATGGGTCACAGTAGGCTCTGGTAGACTAAGATCCGTGACACAGGAACACTTGCCCTTCCAAGCTTTGCCCCTGTCAAATTCTTTTGCATCATTATCATGCTGAAAAAAGAAGTACTGTGGTGGACCAGAGGCAATGAAAGCAGCACAACCCAAGAAACATCCCCCAAATAATGACAGAATGGTGAAAAGCAGAAAATTCTTACTGCTCGGAGACTCCATTATCAGAGGCATTAACTTAGGAACACAGTTCAGGGGTTCCAACCTAGTGAAATTTCTTCCAGGATCTTCAGCTACAAGATGTACAGACCAAATACTGAAAGTGATCTGAGAAGAGAGCAAAGCTTCAAACATTGATGTTAACTACTTTCCATATACTTTCCACAATGTGATTTTCCGGATTTAATTTGTGATGTGCTATCTCTCACTGTTACCAATAACCTACCCTTCAATTATGGGCTGCTCATGTCTTTGTCAGTGGGCAAACTTACAAAATCAGCAAGGGATCAAATACTTATTTCCACCACTGTATACAGACCTCCGGCACAAACGGAGAAACTAGACAAGGATCTGATACAAGATATTCAAAAGATTAATATGAAAGGGGAGTTGCTACTGTTGGGAGATTTCAATTTGTCTGACGTGGATTGGAACGTCCCATCTGTGGAATTGGAAAGAAGTAGGGAGATTGTGGATGCCTGTCAAAGTGCCTTGCTCAGACAAATGGTGATGGAACCCACGAGGTAAAGATTGATGCTGGATCTAGTGCTCACGAATGGAATGTTTCCAATATCCGGGTGGGTGCCCACCTATGTAATAGTGATCATCACACCATATGGTTTGATAAAAAGGCGAAAGCGGAGTGCGGATGCACAAAACTCAAAGTAAAGGATTTCAGACATACTGATTTTGATAAAATGGGGGAAAACCTGAAGGAGCTGTTGGCGTGGGAAGGCGTAGAAGATGTGGAAAAACAGTGGTTCAAGCTAAAGGCTGCTATAAATATGGCGACTGATCTTTATGCGAGGAAAGTAAACAGAGAAGCAGGAAGCCTATATGGTTCTCCAAACAAGTAGCTGAAAAAAATAAGAGCAAAAGAGGCTTTGTTCAAGACAGGGGCGTAGCCACGAGTTGGCCTGGGCCCACTCAATTTGGGGTAAGGCCCTCCCAGCAGCAGTGTTCCCGTAAGTAGCTTTCTTCCACTGGTGACGGTCGCAGGCTCGCAGCGATTCCCACACGCTGCCTGCCTCTCAACAATCTCCTTGCAGCCGCTAAGCACTAACCCGGAAGCCTCTCCTCTGTCACAACTTCCGGTTTCTGCCCAGTCAAGATGCGGCAGAGGAGAGGCTTCCGGCTTAGTCGCTCCAAGGAGGTCATTGAGCGGCAACCAGTGTGCTGCTGGTGCTGCTGGCGACCAGAAGAGAAGGGAAGGGGACGAAAGATCCTACACGGGGGTGAGGGAAGATGGGGGGAAAGATGCTGCACGGAGGGAGGGATGATGGGGAAAAGATGTTGCACGGGGGAGGGAAGATGTTGCATGGGGGAGGGAAGATGCTGCACGGGAGTGAGAGAAGATGGAAGGAAAGATGGAAGGAAAGATGCTGCACGGAGGGAGGAAAGATGGGGGGAAGGGAGGGATGATGGAAAGATGCTGCATGGTGGAGGAGAAAAGATGCTGCACGGGGAAGAAGGGAGAGATGCAGCAAAGGGGTGGAGGGGTGAGGAAGGGAGAAATCTTGGCTGTACATGAGGTGGAGGGGAGGGAGACATGCTGCATAGATAGGAGATGGGGGAGAAATGTTGAACATAGGGGTGGAGGAGGGAGAAATGTTGGGCATAGGGGTGGAGGCAAGGGAGAAATGTTGGACATGATAGTAGAGGGGAGGAAGGGAGAGATGCTGCATGGGAAGGGGAGAGAGATGTTGGACCCAGAACACAAGGAAGAGGGAGAGAGAGATGGTGGACAGTGGGAATGAAGAAAAAATGGACATGGGGGTGGATGAGAGGGAGGGAGAGGTACATAGTAGGTGGTGAGGAGAGAAAGAGGGAAAATGCTGGGCCATGGGGGAGAGGGCAGGAAGGAAGAGAAGGGACAGGAAAATGTCAGGCTACCAGGGTGGGGTGGGGAGGAGAAGAAGAGGGATCAGATGCTGGTTAGAAGGGTGGAGGGAGGAAGACAATGGAAATGGTGGAACCCTGTGGGAGAGGCCAAGAGGGGGAGGAGGGGGTGGCAAGGAAATGATTGAGATAGTGATTACAGAGGGTAGAAATATGGTAATGGGGAGTAGATTATAGATGAAAGAGAAAGTAGGGCTGGGAAGAAGTAAGATGGGGAATGGGAGAGCTAGTGGGTGAAAGAAGAAGATGGAAATTTGATATGTAGTTGAAAAGTTAAAAGGAGGAGAAGAAGGGTGAGAGAGGCAGAAAACAGCTAAAAGGGAATGATCAATGTGTCAGAGGCAGGAATAGTGAGGGAACAGACAGGAGTGAGGAGAAAAGACAAATGGACTGCAGCCGCTTGAAGAAGAATTAGCAGACGACAGAGAGGAAAGCAGAAGAGAGAAACTGGAACCAGCAAGATGGAAAAATAAAATGTCCAGACAACAAAGGTAGACACAAAGCATTTTATTTTGAATGTTTTAAATGGAATATGGAAAAAATAATTACCTGATAATTTTCTTTCCATTGGTCCCAACAGATCAATCCAGAGACATGTGGGTTGTGACCCTCTACAAGCAGGTGGAGGTAGAGAGAACCTCCGAGGTTTGCTATATGTGGACCTGTGCAACCAAGTAAACCTCAGTATGAATACCAAAGCAGTGGAATGGAAACAATAGAAAACTCTCCTGACATTGTCAGACAAAATGCCCAACATACTTCCACCACTTCCAAATTTATTTGTTTTTATTATTTAAATCAAATGAAGGCACATTCAGAACAACGAAACTCGAAAAAACTAACCAACCGAAACAAAATGGCAGACAGTAAATCCAGGGGAGGGGCCTCTGGATTGATCTGTTGGGAATAATTCAAAGAAAATTATCAGGTAAGAATTAAATTTGTCCTTTCATAGCGTCCCACAGACCAATCCAGAGACTTGTGGGATGTACCCAAGCAGTACTCAAGTAGGGCAGAACACCCCCAAACCCAGCAGAAATCACCGACGAGTCAAACACCGCATCCTGCCGAGCTGCCACATCTACCCGATAATGATGAGTGAACGTATGGACCGAAGCCCATGTAGCAGCTCTGCAGATATCTTCCGGAGAAACCAAACGGGACTCTGCATAAGAGGAAGCCTGAGCTTGCGTAGAATGAGCACGAATTTGCGCAGGGGCTTGCCTGTCCAATGCTACATAGGCCGAAGTGATGGCCTCCCACACCCAATGGGCTATGGTGGCCTTGGAAGCCATATGATCCTTCTTACTGCCTCCAAAAAGGACAAAGAGATGGTGAGAAAGACAAAATTCATTCATCACCTCCAAATACCTGAGAACAGCCCGCCTCACGTCGAGGCAGCGAAGAGCCTACTTCAACAAGGCTCCTTCCCCTCCGAACACGGCAATATCCTACTTACACCAATACCGAAAAACCCCAAGAAACCAGCGAATGACATCACTAATTACTGACCTGTGGCCTCCATCCCTCTTCTAATTAAACTGATGGAAAATAGAGTGACCTCCCAACTTAACGAATTCACTCAAAAGTTCTCCATATTACATGAATCACAATCGGGTTTTCGACCTGTACACAGCACAGAATCAGTACTGCTCACCCTGATATCCAGATTCAAACAGGAAATTTCATTTGGCAACAAAATACTTCTTCTGCAGTTTGACTTATCCAGCGCATTTGACATGGTAGACCATACTATTTTCACAAAACTACTGGACAAACTAGGGATTTTATTTATTTATTTATTTATTGCATTTGTATCCCACATTTTCCCACCTTTTTGCGGGCTCAGTGTGGCTTACAATAGGATATGAATAATAGAAATACATTTGTTACAATTTGGTTATGGATTACATTGTGCAAAGGAAATTTCATTTGGCAACAAAATACTTCTTCTGCAGTTTGACTTATCCAGCGCATTTGACATGGTAGACCATACTATTTTCACAAAACTACTGGACAAACTAGGGATTTTATTTATTTATTTATTTATTGCATTTGTATCCCACATTTTCCCACCTTTTTGCGGGCTCAGTGTGGCTTACAATAGGATATGAATAATAGAAATACATTTGTTACAATTTGGTTATGGATTACATTGTGCAAAGGTATAAGAGACATTCAAATATCAGATTTGGAATATGACAATGGGATATCAACATAGAAGTAATTGGAAGGGGGCAATGGGAAGCTAAAGGGTAGTGTTAGACAAAGACATATGGTGTCCATAGTTCCGTGGATAGGTGCGTGATAGATTGGGGTGCGGGATGAGGGATCAAAGTGGATGTAAAATGCATTGATGAATAGTGAGTGTGGACTCTATGTGAGTTGGCTCTTTCCGTAAGTTTGTTCAAACAGGTGAGTCTTTAGTAGTTTACGGAAGGAAGCTTGATCGTCAATCCTTCTCAGGTTACGCGGTAGTGTATTCCATGCCTGCGTGCTCTTGTGGGAGAAGGTTGACGCGTGCAACGTCTTGTATTTCATGCCTTTGCAAGTGGGGAAGTGGAGGTTTAGGTGTGTTCGGGATGATCTTTTAGCGTTTCTGGGTGGTAGGTCTATTAGATCAGACATGTACGCTGGGGCTTCGCCGTAGATGATCTTATGGACTAGTGTACAAACTTTAAAAGTAACGCGTTCCTTGAGTGGAAGCCAATGTAATTTTTCTCGTAGTGGTTGTACCCTTTCATATCTTGGTTTTCCGAAGATGAGCCTGGCTGCTGTATTTTGGGCTGTTTGAAGTTTCCTCAGTATTTGCTCTTTGCAGCCCGCGTATAGTGAGTTGCAGTAGTCCAGGTGGCTGAGGACGAGGGATTGCACTAGGCTGCGGAAGACGTATCTTGGGAAGAATGGTCTTATTCTTTTCAATTTCCACATGCAGTAGAACATCTTCTTGGTTGTGTTGTTTGCGTGGGTTTCGAGTGTTAAGTGGCGGTCGATGGTGACTCCAAGGATTTTTAGCGTTTCTGAGACTGGAAGGTTTAGGGTTGGTGTGTTTATTGCGTTGAATTCATTTGTGTTATATTGGGAGGTGAGTATCAGGCATTGGGTTTTTTCTGCATTTAGTTTCAGGCGGAATGCATCTGCCCATGTGTTCATGATGTGTAGACTTTGATTGATTTCGTTGGAGATTTCTTTGGTATCTTGTTTGAATGGGATATATATTGTCACATCGTCGGCGTATATGTATGGGTTGAGGTTGTGGTTTGATAGGAGTTTGGCTAAAGGGATCATCATTAGGTTGAATATAGTTGGTGATAGAGGCGATCCTTGTGGGACTCCACATTCAGGTGTCCATGCTTTGGACGTGGTTGTATTTGATGTGACTTGATACGAGCGCATGGTTAAGAACCCCTTGAACCAGTTCAGGACATTTCCTCCTATGCCAAAGTATTCAAGTATGTGTAGTAGGATTCCATGATCAACCATGTCGAAGGCGCTTGACATGTCGAATTGTAAGAGGAGTATATTGTTACCAGTTGCAATTATTTGTTTGAATTTGGTCATGAGAGTGACTAATGCTGTTTCTGTGCTGTGATTCGAACGGAATCCTGATTGGGCATCATGGAGTATTGAATGTTTGTCTAGATAGTTTGTGAGCTGTTTAGTTACCATACCTTCAGTTATCTTGGTTATTAGTGGTATGGATGCTATTGGCCTGTAGTTGGTTATTTCGCTCGTGTTTTTCTTTGTATCTTTAGGAATTGGGGTGAGTAAGATTTTTCCTTTTTCCTTTGGGAAGAGTCCATTTTGTAGCATGTGATTTATATGGTTTGTTAGGTCTAGTATGAATTGTTGAGGAGCAGATTTCATGAGGCTATTTGGGCATATGTCTAGTTTGCAGTTGGATTTGGCATATCTTTTGAGAGTTATCGAGATGAGGTCTTCTGACAGTAGTTCAAATTCGGTCCAGGTTCTGTCTGCTGGGTGTGTTCCTTCTTCTGGATCTAGACAGTCTAGAAGAGTGGTGTATTCTGTAGGGCTGGCGGGTATTTTGTGTCGTAGTAGTATAATTTTCTCCTTGAAGTATGTCGCAAGGTTGTCAACACTTGGTGTATCTTTGCCGTTGGTTGTAACTGGTGTGGTGTCTAACAGTTTGTTCACGAGGTTGAAGAGTTTATGTGTGTCTTTGTAGTTTGGTCCTATTAGTGTTTTGTAGTGTAGTCTTTTTGTTTGTTTTATGGTATATTTGTATTTTCTTCGGAGTAGTTTCCAGTCGTTTCGTGTTTGTTCGTCTCTTTTTTTGTTCCAAGCTCGTTCTAGTCTCCTGACTTGTGTTTTTAGTTTTTTCAGCTCTTCGGTGAACCATGGATTTGCATTTTTCCTGTGTGATGTTCTTGTTTGGACTGGGGCAATTTTGTCTAATGTTCTTGTGCTTATATCGTCCCATTCTTGGAGGAATTGGGTGGTGTCTGCGTTTGTAGTCCATTCGTTCTGGTAGATCTGTTGCCAGAATGTTGTGGGGTCTATTTTTCCTCTCGTGGTGTAGGTTGTTCGTTTATGTTTGGTGTTTGTGTTTAGTTTTTTTTTCGCCAGTAAAGAGTGACATTTGCTTTATGGTGGTCTGACCATAATGTGGGTGTCCATGTTACGTTAGCGAGTATGATAGATGAGTCCGGTTCGAATCTATTCGTTATGATATCTAGTGTGTGTCCTTTTTCGTGAGTTGGTTGTATGTTAGGTGTTTGCAGATCCCAGAGTTTTAGGAATTCTTTGAATTCTCGTGTATTTGGTAAGGTGTCAACTTCTAGGTGTAAGTTGATGTCGCCTAGTATGAGGATGTTTGAGGCTGATACGCAGGTATTCGAGATGAAATCCACGAGTTGTGTTTGGGCGTCTTGCCATTTTCCTGGTGGTCTGTAGAATAGGATTGTGCTGAGGTGTCCTGTTAGGCTTGGATGGTTGATTCTAGTCGATGCAATTTCAAGTTGTGGTGAGGTGGATTCGCCTGTGATTGTGATGGTGAATTCAGGTTTGTATATAATAGCTATTCCGCCTCCTCTTTTTTTTCCATTTCTTGTCCAGTGCGTGATTTTGTATTCTGGTGGGCACGTTTGTAAGATGGTAGGGTCTGTGGGACTATGGAACCAGGTTTCTGTGATGAATAGGAGGTCCAATTTGTCTGTGATGATCCAATCTAGTATGTCTACTGCGTTGCGTACTGCTGATCTTGCATTGATGTATCCTAGTTGGATTGAGTGATGTGGTTCCAGGGTGGGGTGTGACATGTTTATTTTTATTAGTTGTCTGCTTCTTCTGTAGTTGGATTTGTTGTTGTCATTGTTTTCCTCATTTTGTCGGTGGTGTTTATGTCCGGAGGTTATTGCGATTGGTTGGTTGTTGAGTCTTTGATTTGGTAGGTTGTTTAAAGGTTGTGCATAGGATTGGTGAGATGTAAGCGGGTTGTTGTGGTTGTTGTTTTGGGCGTGCATTGTGTGTATGTGAGTGTTATGCGGTTTGTGAGTAGTAGGGTTGTTGTTGACTAGGCTGTGGGTTGTGAGTGCGTGTAGCAGTATAGTGAGACACTGGATAGTTAGGAGTGCACTGCTGGTGTTCATGTCTATGTACTAGGCGTTGTGGCAAATATGTATCAGGTGTATTTTTAGTGAGTCAAGTTTACAATTGTATTCGAGCTTGGCTACAATTCAAGTGAGGTACAGAGGTTTACAGTTGCATTCGAGCTTGGCTACAATTCAAGTGAGGTACAAAGGTATACAATTGCATTTGTGCTTGGCTACAATTTAAGCGAGTTAAAGTTTACAATTGCATTTAAGCTTGGCTACAATTCAAGCGAGGTAGTGCTGGCAATTGCTATTAGTTTAGCAACAATTAATTTAAAGCTGGTAGCAGTTCCGTACTAGGCAGGTTAGGTGGTGTTTGTATTTGTATTTACGCTTGGCAAGCTTGGCCACAATTTAATTTAATTTGAAGCTTGGCAACAGTTTATTGCAGGCCAGCTTGCACTTACTACTTGATAACAGTTCATTAGTAGGCAAACGGAGTAGAGCAAAGCAAATAAAGCAAATCAAGCGAGCATTTTTAAGTAATGCTAAGGCAGTGCATGCATGTTGCTTTCACTTTAAGGTGTGCAGAGCAAAGCAGATGTAGCGAGGGTTTTTTAAATCATGCGAAATCAGTGCATGCATGTGGTTAAGGTGAGCAGGCATTTAATTACTCTGTTCATTCACGGCGGTGCGACTTCTGTTCCTTGGTTGTGGTGCTGAGCAGGTTAGTCTTCCCGGTCAGTCTTGGGCTTCAACGGTCGGCTGGAGCTTAGCGGGTGAGGTTCTGCGGTCTTGCGGGGGGGTTCTGAGAGTCGGGTTCTGCAGGCAGGTCCGTGGCTCTTAGCCCGGTAGCGTTCCTCTCTGCGAGCCGCTTGAGTCTCCAGATTAGTTGCGGCTTACCCGTCTGTCTTCTCCGACGCCGATCGATCTCCGAATCGTGGCCCGGAAGGTCGGATCCAGCGTCTGCCTCCGGGTCAGATCAGGTCTCCCAAATCAGCAAGGCTGGGTGATTCGGAATGAGGCCCTCGGCTCCAGTGGTGTCCGAACCCTTCCGGTTCGGTCAGGGCACTCGCCTCTCCTTAAGCGACCCCGCGAGTTCGGCTGCTCTGGGTCTGGTCGTTTTCAGGTAGATGGGCCGCGTGGCGCGGTTCGCTCCTCTGGAACTCGCCGGTTGCCCTTTGCGTCCTCGCCTGGTCCTCGGCTTCGGTGGTGTCCGAACCCTTCCGGTCCGGTCAGGGCACTCGCCTCTCTTTTTGGATGACCCCGCGAGTTCAGCCGCTCTGGGTCTTGGTCGTTTATGGGCGGATGGGCCGCGTGGCGCGGTCAGCTCCTGCCCTCCAAATCCTCGCTTGGTCGGGTCGATGATCAGTGCGGCACGATTCAGCCGTGGTTCAGTTCTCTCCCGGCCCGTTCCGGTCCGGTCGAGGGTGGTCGAGGGCGGCCCGGGTGGTCTGCTCCTCTGGGATTTTCGGGAGCTCGGTGAGGGAGCTTCCTATCTGTCGGCCATCTGTCGGCGGAAACATCATTAAGTGGATAAAAAGCTTTATCACCAACAGATCATATCAGGTCAAATCAACCTCATCAACATCACCTGCGTGGTCATCAAAATGCAGAGTCCCCCAAGGCTCACCTCTATCCCCAATCCTCTTCAACCTTATGATGATTCCTTTGGCCAAATCCCTATCCAAATCCAGTAGAGTAGCGTGTTGTGATGAAAGGATTAGGCATTGAGTTTTTTCTTTGTTCATTTTCATCTTGAAGGTGTTGGCCCAGGTTGCTAGGATGTTCATGGCCGTGATTATTTTCTCCGAGATTTCTGTAAGGTTGGATTTGAAAGGGATGAATATTGTGACCTCATCAGCACAGATGAAGGGGTTGAGGTCACAATATTCATCCCTTTCAAATCCAACCTTACAGAAATCTCGGAGAAAATAATCACGGCCATGAACATCCTAGCAACCTGGGCCAACACCTTCAAGATGAAAATGAACAAAGAAAAAACTCAATGCCTAATCCTTTCATCACAACACGCTACTCTACTCCCAACCACCCTGACTACCCCAGACGTTACAATCCCAATCTCTGACCATCTAAAAATCCTAGGAGAAACATTACATAAACACCTAACTTTAGATACTCATGCAAAAGCCACAACGAAGATGATGTTCAACATGATGTGGGTACTGAAAAGAGGAAAACCATTCCTCCCACAGAAAACTTTCCGCAACCTAAAGACTCCTGAAGAAATTGCAGAGTCATGGAATCGGAGGTAGGGTATTATTATGGATTAAGAACTGGTTGAAAGATAGGAAGCAGAGAGTAGGATTGCGTGGCCAGTATTCTCAGTGGAGGAGGGTAGTTAGTGGGGTCCCGCAGGGGTCTGTGCTGGGTCCGTTGCTTTTTAATGTATTTATAAATGACCTAGAGATGGGAATAACTAGTGAGGTAATTAAATTCGCCGATGACACAAAATTATTCAGGGTCGTCAAGTCGCAGGAGGAATGTGAACGATTACAGGAGGACCTTGCGAGACTGGGAGAATGGGCGTGCAAGTGGCAGATGAAGTTCAATGTTGACAAGTGCAAAGTGATGCATGTGGGTAAGAGGAACCCGAATTATAGCTACGTCTTGCAAGGTTCCGCGTTAGGAGTTACGGATCAAGAAAGGGATCTGGGTGTCGTCGTCGATGATACGCTGAAACCTTCTGCTCAGTGTGCTGCTGCGGCTAGGAAAGCGAATAGAATGTTGGGTGTTATTAAGAAGGGTATGGAGTCCAGGTGTGCGGATGTTATAATGCCGTTGTATCGCTCCATGGTGCGACCGCACCTGGAGTATTGTGTTCAGTACTGGTCTCCGTATCTCAAAAAAAGATATAGTAGAATTGGAAAAGGTACAGCGAAGGGCGACGAAAATGATAGTGGGGATGGGACGACTTTCCTACGAAGAGAGGCTGAGAAGGCTAGGGCTTTTCAGCTTGGAGAAGAGACGGCTGAGGGGAGATATGATAGAAGTGTATAAAATAATGAGTGGAATGGATCGGGTGGATGTGAAGCGACTGTTCACGCTATCCAAAAATACTAGGACTAGAGGGCATGAGTTGAAGCTACAGTGTGGTAAATTTAAAACGAATCGGAGAAAATTTTTCTTCACCCAACGTGTAATTAGACTCTGGAATTCATTGCCGGAGAACGTGGTACGGGCGGTTAGCTTGACGGAGTTTAAAAAGGGGTTAGATAGATTCCTAAAGGACAAGTCCATAGACCGCTATTAAATGGACTGGAAAAAATCCTCATTTTTAGGTATAACTTGTCTGGAATGTTTTTACGTTTGGGGAGCGTGCCAGGTGCCCTTGACCTGGATTGGCCACTGTCGGTGACAGGATGCTGGGCTAGATGGACCTTTGGTCTTTCCCAGTATGGCACTACTTATGTACTTATGTACTAACCTAGTACAATCCACAGTACTCACCCATGCCGACTACTGCAACAGCATCTTCATGGGTTGCAAAGCCCAAATCATTAAAAAAACTCCAAACTGCCCAAAACACAGCAGCCATACTCATTTTTGGCAAATCACGATTTTATTATTATTATTATTTATTGCATTTGTACCCCACATTATCCCACCTATTTGCAGGCTCAATGTGGCTTACAGAGTGTTGTTATGACAAAGTCATGACAGGATCTTAGATACAATCGGTAGTAATCAGAAGATGTATGAGGGATTAGAGAGGTAGGTGATTAGGTAGGGTGGTTTAAGAGGTATTTTAGTCCTTGAGTGGGTTGGGTGGTGAGTTGAGTCATTAAGGGTTCTTTTTGTAAGCTTTGTTGAAGAGATGTGTCTTCAAAGATTTGCGAAAGTTGGTTAGATTGTCCATGGTTTTCAAGGCTGTGGGTAGTGCATTCCATAGCTGTGTACTTCTGTACGAGAAGGTAGTAGCGTAAGCCTGCTTATATTTAAGTTCTTTGCAGCTGGGGAAATTCAGATTGAGGAATTTGCGGGCTGATCTTTTGGCATTTCGGGGTGGTAGGTCCACTAGGTTTAGCGTGTAGAGTGGGGCATCTGCGTGTATGATTTTGTGTACGGTCGTGCAGATCTTAAACTCAGTGCGTTCCTTGAGAGGGAGCCAGTGTAGTTTCTCTCTTAAGGGTTTCGCACTTTCGTATTTAGTTTTCCCGAATATGAGTCTGGCTGCAGTATTCTGAGCTGTTTGGAGTTTTTTAATAGTCTGCTCTTTGCAGCCAGAGTACAACGTTACAGTAGTCCAGATGACTTATTACCATTGACTGTACCAGGGTGCGGAAAATGTTTCTCGGGAAGAAAGGTTTCACTCTTTTGAGTTTCCACATCGAGGAAAACATCTTTTTCGTCGTGTTCTTCGCATGGGTGTCAAGTGTGAGGTTTCGATCGATAGTGATTCCAAGAATCTTCAGATTTTCTAAAATGGGAGGAGTGCAGTATGGAGTGGTTATGGTGGAGTAGTTGCTTGTGTTGTACTGGGAAGTAAGAACTAGGCATTGAGTTTTTTCCGCATTGAGTTTGCATGATTTGGAGGCTTTGGTTGATCTCGTTGGTGATTTCATTTAGGTCGTGTTTGAACGGGATGTAGATTGTGACATCATCTGCATATATGTATGGGTTAAGGTTTTGATTGGCTAAAAGTCTGGCTAATGGAGTCATCATTAAGCTGAAAAGAGTTGGAGAGAGGGGGGATCCTTGAGGAACTCCGCATTCCGGTCTCCATGGAGGTGATCTTTCAGCGTTCGTTGTTACTTGGTAAGATCTGGTGGTGAGAAATCCCTCGAACCATTTGAGAACTGGACCTCCGACTCCCAAGTATTCTAGTATATGAAGTAATATTCCGTGATCAACCATGTCGAAGGCGCTAGACATGTCAAATTGTAATAGGAGTATGTTCTTACCATTTGCAATTGTTTTTCTGAATGAATTCATAGCAGACACTAATACCGTTTCGGTGCCATGATTTGATCGAAATCCTGATTGGGACTCCTGTAGAATTGAGTGTTTAGTTAGGTATTCAGTAAGTTGTTTCGTCACTATGCCCTCCATCAGTTTGGTTATGAGTGGGATGGAAGCAACTGGGCGATAATTGGTTAGGTCCATTGTGTTTTTCTTGGCATCTTTTGGTATCGGGGTGAGTAGGATGTTTCCTTGATCCGTGGGAAAGAGCCCATTTTGGAGTCTGTGGTTTACCTGGTTCGTGAGGTCTATTTTGAATTGTTTAGGGGCGGCTCTTATTAGGCTAGCAGGGCAAATGTCCAATTTGCATTGAGACTTGGTATATTTTCTAAGCCATTGTGAGAGTTCATCTACTGAGATCTTTTTGAAGTTGGTCCATAGTCGATCAGCTGGGTATTCCGCAGGTTTTGGATCTAGGCATTCGAGGATGGTTGTGTAGTCGATGGGTTTGGTGGGCATCATGCGTCGGAGCTTTGTAATTTTTTCGTTGAAGTATTTCGCTAAGTCGGTAGCGGATTTGAAAGTGCAACACCACTGGCTCCCTATCAAAGAACGCATAAAACTTCAAAGCCCACACTATGATCCACAAGATCCTCCATGGCGAATCTCCAAGCTACATGACCAACTTGATCCATCTTCCAGACAGGAACGGGTCCAAATCTTCTTGAACATATCTTAATCTTCATCTTCCCAACTGCAAAGGCCTCAAATACAAAACCTACTATGCGTCCAACTTCTCCGTTATAGGCAGCCAAATCTGGAACGCAAAACCCCGTCACATCAGAACAACCAATGAACACCTACCCTTCCGAAAGCTGCTGAAAACTTACCTCTTCAAACAAGCTTACCCAAACAACCCAACTTAATTCCTCACAATCAATACTACCTACACTCCAATCCTCTCCTTCACATCTCTTCATATTGTTCTACTCTTTATAACTGAACATCGCTTGATACTTTGTACCTTACTTTGTGTCATCTATGTGAAACTTTGTACCATACTTGTGTAACCTCTGTGATTCTTTGTAACACAACTTGTAAGCCGCACTGAACTTGCTATTGAGCGGGAAAGAGCGGGGTATAAATGCTATAAAATAAATAAATAAATAAATTGCTCGGGAAAGGGAAATGGGACTTGATATACTGCCTTTCTGAGATTTTTACAACTACATTCAAAGCGGTTTACATATATTCAGGTACTTATTTTGTATCAGGGGCAATGGAGGGTTATGTGACTTGCCCAGTCACAAGGAGCTGCAGTGGGAATCGAACTCAGTTCCCCAGGATCAAAGTCCACTACACTAACCACTAGGCCACTACTTCATGGTAATCTTTCCGGCGAAAAGTCAGCAAATGCAGAGACTGCTCCAAATGGAAACGAGAAACCACCTTGGGCAAAAACGAAGGAATTGTCCTAATCGATACCCCCGCCTCCATAAAACGCAGGAAGGGGTCTCTACAAGAAAGAGCCTACAACTCTGAAATTCTCCGAGCCGAAGTAGTGGCTACTAGGAAAATTGCCTTCAAGGTAAGATCATTAACTGTAATCCCCGATAAGGGTTCCAAAGGAGGATGGTGAAGCGCTTTGAGAACTAGATTAAGGTTCCAGGATGGCAGAACTGGCATGTGCAGAGAACACAACCGATTTACGCCCCTCAAAAAATGAACCACATCCATGTGGGAGGCGATAGATGCCCCCTGAAGCCGGCCTCTAAAGAATGCCAGAGCTGCCACCTGCACCTTAAGAGAACTCAACGAGAGTGATTTCTATACACCCTCCTGAAGAAACGCGAGGATAACCGATACCGAAGCCGCTGACAATCCCGAACTCGCACACAACGAATCGAAGGTACGCCACACCCTAGCATAAGCTATCAAGTTGGATGTTTTCCGAGCCTGAAGCATCGTAGCGATAACCGCGTCCAGATACCCTTTCCTTCTCAACTTCGCACTTTCAAGGGCCGGGCCATAAGACCAAAGGGGGAGGGATCCTCCATCATGACTTGTCCCTGGAGCAAGAGACTGTCCTACGCCTGGAGCTGGAGAAGATGATCGAACAGGAGCCTGACCATATCCGCGTACCAGGGATGTCTGGGCCAATCCGGGGCCACCAGGATCACTCGACCGGGATGACTGGCAATGCGAGTCAGTAACCTGCCCACCATAGGCCACAGGGGAAAGGCATAGAGCAGGCCCCTGGGCCAAGGTTGTAGAAGAGTATCGATGCCTTCCGAGCCTAGCTTTCTTCCCCTGCTGAAGAAACGGGGAACCTTCGCATTGAATGAGGTGGCCATTAAGTCCATCACCAGTATCCCCAATGGGCAGCTATCTGATCAAAGGCCAGAGGGGAGAGTGTCCATTCCCCCGGCTCCAATTGGTGGTGACTGAGAAAGTCCGCTTGCACATTCTGTGACCTCGCTATATGAGCCGCCATCGACAGAGATGAGTCTCTGCCCAACAGCAGATCAGGGCCACATTGCACGCAAGTGGTGCACTCCTGGTGCCCCCCTGATGATTCACATAGGCAACCGCCGTCGCTTTGTCTGAGAGAACTCGAACTGGGCAATCACGGAGAAGAGACAGAAACTCCCAAAGGGCAAGATGAATCGCCCGGAACTCCAAGCGGTTGATGGACCAAGACACCTCCCGTCGAGGTCCAAATGCCCTGGGCTGTCTGTTGGAGGCAATGAGCCCCCCAACCAGACAGCGACACATCCGTGGTCACGATCTTCCATTCCGGGGTTTGCAGAGGAATGCCCGACACCAGATTCTTTTGAATGAACCACCAGTGCATGATTGTGTGCAGATGGGTCAAACATGGCACCCGAACCTCGTAATCCTCCGAGGAGACCAACGGCTCAGAAGGTGCCATTGCAGAGGGCGCATGTGAGCTCTGGCCCACTTTACGACGTCTAAGGTGGATGCCATGGAACCCAGAACTTGTGCATAGTCCCAAGCCCGTGGGTTCGGAGTTTGGAACAGAGCTCGCAACTGACTCTGCAACCGCTGTGCTCGAGCTGAAGGAAGAGAAACTATCCCTGTTCGGGTATTGAAGCACACTCCCAAGTATTCCAGCGTCTGGGAGGGCGTAAGGCGTTGATCACCCAACCACGCGATTGAAGCAACCTGACCACTCTGTCGGTTGCCCATCGACTCTCCTCAAAAGAAGACACCCGCACAAGCCAGTCGTCTAGATAAGGATGAACTTGAATCCCTTCCTTTGTGAGATAGGCCACCACTACGACAAGGACCTTGGAAAAAGTCTGAGGTGCTAGGTCGAAGGGCATCACTTTGAATTGAAAATGACGACCGAGCACTGCAAAGCGAAGAAAATGCCTGTGGGGAGGCCAAATTGGAATGTGTAAATAGGCCTCAGATCAAGAGACGTCAAAAACTCCCCTGGCTGTACTGCTGCGATCACCAAGCGGAGGGTTTCCATGCGGAAATGCCAAACCTGTAAGGACCTGTTGATGCACTTGAGATCTAGGACGGGTCGCCAAGAACCGCCCTTTTTTTGGCACCAAAAACTAAATGGAGCCTCGACCGCATCCTCTTTCTGTTGGGGGTACAGGCTGGATGGCTCCCAGTCCTTGTAAGTTGAGGAGGGTGTGACGAACTGCCCGCACCTTGGCGGGAGATTTGCAAGGAGATTCCAGTCCAATGTCGCAACCACAGCCAGTGACGCGCGGTGACTGCTAGGGAAACCTCCTTCACCGAAGCCCTCAAAAGATCATAAAGAAGATCCGCAAGGAAGACTAAAACGAACTCCAAGGCCGGCAAAACAGCCACGAGGTCCTTCAGAGAGGAGGCTTTCTGTACCTATGATAAGCATGCCCGCGCCACACAGGAGCCACAAACTGAAGCTTGCAGGGAAAGGGCCGCTATTTCAAAGGACAGCTTCAAGCAAGTCTCCAACTTACGATCCTGAGGGTCCTTGAGCGCCGTGCCACCCTCCAAAGGGAGAGTGGTTTTCTTTGTGACCACTGTGATTAATGAATCCACCGTAGGAACCTTCATCAAGTCTAAGTGAGAAGCAGGCAGCGCGTAAAGACGCAACATAGCTCTAGCAACCTTAAGCCCACTGTCCGGCGTATCCCACTGCGCCTAAATAAGGATTTTCATGGCCTCATGCACATGAAAGGAACGAGGTGGGCATTTGGTGCCAGACATAATAGAGAGCACCGGACCTGTTCCCCCAAATGATTGAGAGGGTGAAATGGCCAAAACCTAAAAAGCCCTAATAATCAAAGAGGGAAGCTCTGCCCTGCGAAAAAGGTGGGCAGCCGTTGGGTCATCCCCCTCCTCAGACGGCAGGGTGACCTCATCTGCCAAATCCAATGATTCTGAGGGAGAGCCCGGAGACAAAAACGGGCCATCTGTGTCAGATAGCTCTTCGGGATCCAAAATCTCCACCCGGGGACGTTTTGGCAGGGAAGACAGAGGCTGCAGCAACCGAAGTTTGCTGAGGAAGAAACGGGGCTGCCTGAAGAGAAGCTCCTGACTTCTTCAGAAGAAAGGCATTGTGCATTAATAAAACAAAATCTGGGGAAAAAGGAACTAAAAGGGACTCCCCTGCTCCCTCTAAATTGCTTTCCTCCATCAGAGACTGTGCCACAGAAGCTCGCTGTGCCTCCTGTCTGTCAACCGCTATGTGCAGAGCTGCTTGCGCCTGAGAGGAAAAAATGGCACCCACCGAAGCGCGGCTGCACTAACTGCCCCGAGGAAACTGCCGAAACTATCCCCTGCGTTTCCGACTCGCACTCCCCCGACGCTGCTCTCCAGCCCCCACACCGGGAGCATCGCTTAGCTGCCAAAGAAGGCATTGACATGCTCCACAAACGCCTGCCCCTCAAACAGACTCGACAGCCTGTCTAGCTCCTCTGCATAATTAAACAAAAACTCTTTTAAAGAGACGCTTACTTTTTTTCTTTTTTTTTTACTCAGGAGAGAAAGGCAACACCTGATCAGGCCCAAAGCCCCGGGCAATGGAGGAAAGGTAGGGGGAGACCGGGAGGGTCCTGGCACCACCAGGTGTACACCAGAAGCTACAAACAGCCTCTCAACCCCTGACTGCTAAACTAGGCCCAAAGGACACCAGTAGCCAGATCAAACCAGAGCTACACAGACATGTCCCTCTACCTGCTAGATAGAATACATACTGAGGTTTACTTGGCTGCACAGGTCCACATATAGCAAACCTCAGAGGTTCTATCTCCACCTGCTGGTAGAGGGACACAACCCATAAGTCTCTGTATTGATCTGTGTGATACTATGGAAGTTAGCTTTTGGAAATGTGCATAGCAAATGTCTTTGTATTGTGTACTGTAGAAAAGAAAATGCATCTCTGTTTTATGTCTCCAGTGTTGCAGTAATGTTAAGTTTAACTTCTTGGGGTTCCCTTTCCATTTTTGTCTAAATATTTTTATTTCTGATTTGTGATCCCTTTTTCTGTATTTGCTGAGGGTATGTTGGTGTGATAGTAATGGCAGGTGGGAAATTGGAGTGGAGGTAGAGAGGGCCCAAGCAGGTCTAACACCAGTCCTGACCCTTGCTGTATAGCTGGTGAGGATCCCCAAGCATCCCCAGCTAAGGACCACTTCCAAAGGTGGCCAGAACTCCCTTCTATCAAGCTCTGCAGTTGGCAACAGCATCCTTGAGCCATCGACAGCTAAGCACGTGTGGGGTGCCGGCATCAGTGGCTTAGGGTCATTGCTGCTGCCTGCCAAGCTTGGTAAAAGAGAGTTCTGTCCACCTTCAGAGAAAGTCTTCAGCTAACAGAGCATGGGGATCCTCATTAGCTAAAGTATTTATATTTGGAGGTAGGGGTAGGGCGGGGCAGAGAAAATTTTGTGCACACTCTGGGCTCAGGCCCACCCAAAACTGGCTGTCTGGCTACGCCACTGGTTCAAGAAATACAAGAGAATGCAATGAGAGGATCAAGGAAAAGATTATCGGATTAACTCAAAGAAGTGACGAGGGAAGGCTAGCGAAAGCGCGAGCGGAAGAAAAAATGGCTAAATATGTAAACATAGTAACATAGTAGATGACGGCAGAAAAAGACCTGCATGGTCCATCCAGTCTGCCCAAGACAAACTCATATGTGTATACCTTACCTTGAATTTGTACCTGTCCTTTTCAGGGCACAGACCGTATAAGTCTGCCCAGCAGTATTTCCCGCCTCCCAACCACCAGTCCCGCCTCCCATCATCGGCTCTGGTACAGACCGTATAAGTCTGCCCTCCCCTATCCTAGCCTCCCAACCACCAACCCCTCTTCCCCCCACCTGCTCCGCCACCCAATTTCAGCTAAACTTCTGAGGATCCATTCCTTCTGCACAGGATTCCTTTATGCATATCCCACGCATGTTTGAACTCCGTTACCGTTTTCATCTCCACCACCTCCCGCGGGAGGGCATTCCAAGCGTCCACCACCCTCTCCGTGACAAGACCTTTTTCAGATATATTGGAGAAAGGAGAAGAGATAGGAATGGAATTGCGAGACTGAAAGATAATGAGAATGGCTATGTGGAGAGTGATGAAGATAAAGCGAATGTGCTCTTCAGTGTTCACAGAGGAAAATCCTGGTGAAGGACCGCGGTCGGCTGCCGAGGGAACATCTGGGAATGGAGCGGATACTGCATTGTTTACAGAAGAAAGAGGTTATAAACAGCTGGAGAATCTGAAGATGGACAAAGCTATGGGCCGGATGGGATTCAACCCAAGATACTGAGGGAGCTCTGAAAGGTCCTGGCGGGACCTCTTAAAGATTTATTTAATAGATCATTAGAGACGGGAGAGATTCCAAGGGATTGGAGACGAGCGGATGTGGTCCCTCTTCACAAAAATGGAGACAGGGAAGAAGAGGGAAACTACAGACCGGTAAGTCTCATGTCAGTGGTAGGAAAAATAATGGAGTCGCTGCTGAAAGGATAATTAACTTTCTAGAAGCCGACGGGTTACAGGACCCAAGACAACATGGCTTTACCAAAAACAAATCCTGCCAAACGAATCTTATTGACTTCTTTAATTGGGTGACCAAAGAACTGGATGAAGGACGTGCACTAGATGTAATCTACTTGGATTTCAGCAAAGCCTTTAATATGGTCCCCCACAGAAGACTCGTGAATAAGCTGAAAGGGTTGAAATGAGGACCAAAAGTGGTGACTGGATATGAAACTGGTTGACCGACAGGTGGCAGAGGGTGGTGGTAAATGGAAACCACTCAGAGGAAAGGAAGGTGAGCAGTGGAGTTCCTCAGGGGTTGGTGCTGGGGCCTACTGTTTAATATATTTGTGGGAGATATTGCTGAAGGGTTGGAAGGAAAGGTGTGCCTTTTTGCGGATGACACGAAAATAGCCAAGAGAGTGGATACCCTGGAGGGAGTAGAAACAATTAGAAGGGATCTCCAAAGCTTAGAAGAATGGTCAAGGGACTGGCAGTTAAAATGTAATTACTTATTGCTCACAGAGATCAACATGCACCTGCAAGGCCAATTATATCACACAATAATTAAACAATCAGACCTCACTTATATAATTCAAATGCACAATAATCTTTTACTTCATAAACAGTAGTTAACAGAGATATTTGTGTGTATACATATCCGCTTGTGAACAATGTCATCCAGTAACATCTAACTGTTTAATACATCATTGTGCTATCTCTCTAATTATCCATCTTTCAGTCCATTCTTATTGCGCTATTTTTCTCCATCTCCTTTGTAATAAAATGTCCTTGCTATAACCAGCGCTAATAATATTGATCCCTTCTTTGATTCCTTGTCTTCTTATCCCAAGCACAAGCACAGACCTCACAGTTCACTGCTCTTCTAAGTGTTCTCCTTTTCATTCAGCAGGTCATTCCCTAGTGCCTCCCAACACAGGTAACACTTCCCATATATTGACACTGTTACACCTTTAAATAACACTTCCTTAGCTTCTCGATGCGGGACCACATTTCGATAACCATCTTCTTCAGAGTACACTGCTCTATGTTCAGTAATGCTTGCTTGATATCATCCTCCCTCTCCATTTTCAGCTGAGATACAACCACAAATTTGACATGGTCTATTGTATGACCTTTCTCACCCCAGTGGGTGATTTCTTTCGTTCATTCGTGTGCAGCTCACATTTGAGCTGTTCCATTTAAAAATAATAATAATAATAATAGTTTTCCTTCATTTCTTAGTTTATCCCTAGTAAGTTTACTTTTGTTTCCATGTGCAGCCTTTTTGTCCGCCCATACGGGTTTTCTCCCTTTTTGTGCCCTTCTTTTGGCACCATCGCGAGTTTTGATTTCGCCGCCACTATCTTTCCGTCGAGGACATCGAGGATCGCCAGCGGCTTCAAGAAATGCACTCAGTGCAACCAGGAAATCTCAGGCCCCGACCCTCACACGTGGTGTATCCAGTGACTTGGGGCCAAACATCGCCCCGACACGTGTAAGTTGTGTCTTTGCCTTAAAAAGCAGACACAAGCGTCGAGAAAAGCTCAACAGGAACGTCTGTTTGGAGCTTTGCCCGGTACTTCGGCGTTGATAGCGGTTCCGAGATCGGCTGCGCTGTCGATCTCGGCCTCAGGAGCGCAGGTAATGGCTGTCCAGAGACCATCTCACGCTGGAAGCAGTGAGCCATCGAGTGGGTCTCCGCCTGCCTCGAGGGCTCCAGCAGTGCAGGCCCATCGGGACCGACCCCTTTCGGACCCGACCCCGAGGAGGTATGTGGATTCCACGTCCTCCTCATCGGTACCAAGGGGTACCGGTGACGTGTCTCAAGCGAAGCCGAAGAAGCACCGTCATCGGTCCCCTTCTAGTCACGGTACCGAGAGCTCCAGAACGTCGAGGGATTCGGCACCCATGAAACGTCGACACCCCCACAGCCTTTCTCGACAGACACTCTTGAAAAGCGCCTCCGAGCTATTCTTCCAGGGATCCTGGAAGGGCTGCTGCGACCATCTGTTCCAGTACCAGGAGTGCTTGCACTGACGCTACCGTCGATAGATGCGGAGGCTGGCTCCCTGCCTGTGGTGAGGCCTCCGACGTCAGTGTCGCTTGCGGCAGCGGCCTCGGCTGCCACCCAAGTTGACTCCCCGTCGACATTGATGGAGGAAGCTTCATCACCGCCGACACGGGAGTCGACTTCTTGACATCGCCAATGGGGACATAGCTCCTCGGCGTCTAGACGGGCTCAGCTTCGGACTGCAGTCAGAGAACTCCTGTCCGATACCGAGGGAGAGGCCTCGTGGGAGGCAGAGGAAGACCAAAGATATTTCTCTTCTGATGAATCTTGTGGCCTTCTCTCTGACCCCACTCCTTTGCCAGAGAGAAAGCTTTCTCCCCCGGAGAGTTTGTCTTTCTCGTCCTTTGTGCGGGAAATGTCTACGGCCATTCCCTTCCCTGTGGTAACTGAAGATGAGCCTACGGCCGAGATGTTCGAGGTCTTGGACTATCCTTCGCCACCTAAGGAGTCATCCACTGTCCCTCTACATAATGTCCTCAAACAAACAATGTACAGGAACTGGATGAAACCATTATCTAATTCCACCATTCCTAAGATGGTTGAGTCCCAGTATCGGATTCACAGGGACCCGGAGTTGATGAAGTCCCAGTTGCATCATGACTCTGCGGTCGTGGATTCCACGGTCAAGAGAGCCAAAAGTATGAGAGATTTTGCCTCAGCGCCCCTGAAGCGAGAAGCTCGGACTTTGGACTCTTTTGGGAGGAAGGCCTACCAGTCCTCTATGCTCGTGTCCAAAATTCAGTTCTACCAGCTCTACACGAGCATCCACTTGCAGAATAATGTGAAGCAACTGGCGGACTTGGTCGATCAGCTCCCTTCGGAGCAGGCATCCAGGGCCGCTGCGCAAAGTATAGTGATGCACAGACTCCCATGGCTACGTGCCTCTGACCTGGAAAATCGAGTCCAGCAGCGGCTTGCAGATATTCCTTGCCGGGGGATAATATTTTCGGCGAGAAGGTCGAGCAGGTGGTAGAGCAGTTCCACCAGCGGGAAACTGCACTTGACAAACTCTCCCACCGGGCGCATTCAGCATCTACCTCATCAGGTAGAGGTTTTTATGAGGGAAGGAGGAATGCTCCCTATACTTATCATAAGCTTAGGTACAATCCGCCTTCCTGCCAGCCTGCTCAGGCTCAACCCCAGCGCACGCCTCGACAGGCCCCTGCAGCTCCCCAGCAAAAGCAAGGGACGGGCTTTTGACTGGTTCCAGGCAAGCATAGCTGAGATAAACGTGTCCGTGCCGGACGATCTGCTGGTAGGAGGGAGGTTAAAGTTTTTTCACCAAAGGTGGCCTCTTGTAACCTCCGACTGGTGGGTTCTTCAAATAGTCCGGTGGGGATACTCCCTCAATTTGATCTCCCAACCTCCAAATTGTCCACCTGGAGCTCAGTTCTTCAGCTTCCAGCACATGCAGGTACTTGCAAAGGAACTCTCCGCTCTTCTCAGCGCCAATGCGGTCGAGCCCATGCCACCGGGGAAAGAAGGGCTGGGATTCTATTCCAGGTACTTCCTTGTGGAAAAGAAAACAGGGGGGGGGATGCGTCCCATCCTAGACCTAAGGGCACTGAACAAATATCTGATTCGAGAAAAGTTCAAGATGCTTTCCCTGGGCACCCTTCTTCCCATGATTCAGAGAAATGACTAGCTATGCTCCCTGGACTTAAAGGATGCTTATACACACATCTCGATACTGCCAGCTCACAGGCAGTATCTTAAATTCCGTCTGGGAACACAGCACTTTCAGTATTGTGTGCTGCCCTTTGGGCTCACCTCTGCGCCCCGGGTGTTCACCAAATGCCTGGCAGTTGTTGCAGCGTTGCTACGCAGGCTGGGAGTGCAAGTGTTCCCTTATCTCGACGATTGGCTGGTGAAAAACACCTCGCAGGCAGGAGCTCTACAGTCCATGCAGATGACTATTCAACTCCTGGAGCTACTGGGGTTTGTCATAAATTACCCAAAGTCCCATCTTCTTCCGGTTCAGAGACTAGAGTTCATAGGAGCCCTGTTGGACTCGCAGACGGCTCATGCCTACCTCCCCCAAGCAAGGGCACACAATCTTCTGTCGTTGGTTTCCTTGGCCAGAGCGTCTCAGCAGATCACAGCTCGGCAGATGTTGAGGCTTCTGGGCCATATGGCCTCCACAGTTCATGTGACTCCCATGGCCCGTCTTCATATGAGATCAGCTCAATGGACCCTAGCGTCCCAGTGGTATCAAGCTGCAGGGGAGCTGGAGGATGCAATCCAGTTGTCCACTGCTTTTCACAACTCCCTGCTATGGTGGACAATTCGATCCAATTTGACCTTGGGACGTCCCTTTCAAATTCCTCAGCCACAAAATGTGCAGACAACGGATTCATCTCTCCTGGGGTGGGGAGCCCATGTAGATGGGCTTCACACTCAAGGACTTGGGTCCCTCCAGGAAACAGGTCTTCAGATCAATCTTCTGGAGTTGAGAGAAGTCTGGAACGCTCCAAAGGCTTTCAGAGATCGGCTGTCCAATCAAATCATTCAAATTGGGACAAACAGGTTGCCATGTATTACATCAACAAGCAGGGGGGCACCGGATCTCGCCCCATGTGTCGGGAAGCTGTCCGGATGTGGCTTTGGGCTCGCCGTCACGGCATGTTTCTCCAGGCCACGTATCTGGTGGGCGTAAACAACAGTCTGGCCGACAGGCTGAGCAGGATTATGCAACCTCACGAGTGGTCACTGACTATGGCTGTAGTACGCAAGATCCTCCGAGTGTGGGGCACCCCCTCGGTGGATCTTTTTGCCACTCAGATCAATCACAAGGTCCCTCACTTCTGTTCCAGACTTCAGGCCCACGACAAACTAGTGTCAGATGCTTTTCTCCTTCATTGGGGGAAGGGCCTCTGTATGCATATCCTCCCATACCTCTGGTGGGGAAGGCTTTGCTGAAACTCAGGCAAGACTGTGGAACCATGATTCTGATTGCTACTTTCTGGCTGCGTCAGATTTGGTTCTCTCTTCTTCTGGAGCTACCCTCCGAAGAACCGTGGATTGGAGTGTTTTCCAACCCTCATCACTCAGAACGAGGGGGCGCTTCTGCATCCCAACCTCCAATCTCTGGCTCTCACGGCCTGGATGTTGAGAGCGTAGACTTTGCTTCCTTGGGTCTTTCTGAGGGTGTCTCCCGAGTCGTGCTTGCTTCCAGAAAAGATTCCACGAAGAGGTGTTACTCTTTTAAATGGAGAAAGTTTGCCGTCTGGTGTGATAGAAACGCCTAAGATCTTCATTCTTGTCCTACACAGACCCTGTTTGAATACCTTCTGCACTTGTCAGAGTCTGGTCTTAAGACCAACTCTGTAAGGGTACACCTTAGTGCTATTAGTGTTTATCATTATCGTGTGGAGGGTAAGCCTATCTCTGGACAGACTTTAGTTGTTCGATTCATGTGAGGTTTTCTTTTGTCAAAGCCCCCTGTCAAACCTCCTATGGTGTCATGAGATCTCAAAGTCATTCTCACCCAGCTGATGAAAGCTCCTTTTGAGCCACTGAATTCCTGCCATCTGAAGTACTTGACTTTGGAAGGTCATTTTCTTGGTGCCTGTTACTTCAGCTCGTAGAGTCAGTGAGCTTCAAGCCTTGGTAATCCATGCTCCTTATACTATATTTCATCATAACAGAATAGTTCTCCACACTCACCCTAAGTTCTTGCCAAAGGTGGTGTCGGAGTTCCATTTGAACCAGTCAATTGTCTTGCCAACAGTCTTTCCCTGTCCTCATACCCGCCCTGCTGAAAGTCAGCTGCACACATTGGACTGCAAGAGAGCATTGGCCTTCTATATGGAGCGGACAAGCCCCTTCAGATAGTCTGCCCAAATGTTTGTTTCTTTCAACCCTAACAGAAGGGGAGTGGCTGTTGGGAAACGCACCATTTCCAATTGGCTAGCAGATTGCATTTCCTTCACTTACGCCCAAGCTGGGCTCTCTCTTGAGGGTCATGTCACGGCTCATAGTGTTAGAGCTATGGCAGTGTCAGTGGCCCACTTGAAGTCAGCTTCTATAGAAGAGATTTGCAAGGCTGCGACGTGGTCATCAGTCCACACATTCACATCTCATTACTGCCTTCAGCAGGATAGCCGACGCGACAGTCGGTTTGGGCAGTCAGTGCTGCAGAATCTGTTTGGGGTTTAAAATCCAACTCCACCCCCCTAGGCCCATTTTATTCTGTTCCAGGCTGCACTCTCAGTTAGATGTTTACTTCGTAGGTCAATCTTTGTTATGTCCTAGCTGTTGCGGGGCCCAATTGACCCTGTTTATTGTTTTTTAGTGAGCCTGGGGGCTAGGGATACCCCACATGTGAGAACAAGCAGCCTGCTTGTCCTCGGAGAAAGCGGTTACATACCTGTAGCAGGTATTCTTCGAGGACAGAAGGCTGATTGTTCTCACAAACCCGCCCTCCTCCCCTTTGGAGCTGTTCCTTTTCTTTGGTTTTGCTTCTTAAGTTGACTGAAGCAGGACTCTCGCACGACGGGCAGGAAGATGGCCACGCACCTGCATGCTCGAAGGCTCTAGCAAGCTTTGATGCTAGGAAGATTTTCCGGACCTGGGGCTGCCATGGACGTCACCCACATGAGATCAGCCTGCTGTCCTCGGAGAATACCTGCTACAGGTAAGTAACTTCACTTTATCTTGTTGGGAAGACTGGATGGACCATACAGGTCTTTATCTGCCATCATTTACTATGTTACTATTCAATTCCTATGGGCTTTGTAACATTTGCCGTTCAGGAATCACTACCACAGCTTTGTAAAAGATGTCCTAAATTAGCAGCAACCACACAGTAAAGTCTCACATTAAGGCACAGTAAGTGCAAATTTTACTTTTTTTTTTTTTTTTTGTTACATTTGTACCCCGCGCTTTTCCACTCATGGCAGGCTCAATGCAGCTTACATGGGGCAATGGAGGGTTAAGTGACTTGCCCAGAGTCACAAGGAGCTGCCTGTGCCTGAAGTGGGAATCGAACTTAGTTCCTCAGTTCCCCAGGACCAAAGTCCACCACCCTAACCACTAGGCCACTCCTCCAGCAAAAGAGCCCCTTAATTTATTTTAAACAGACATTTATACTCTGCCCATACCCAGTATTGGGATTTAAGATACAATGGTGATTATTTAGACGCTCTATTCTTGTTTTAGACATCTAAAAACTGGCATTTAGACATCCATATTGCATGGATGTCCAAATCCCAATTTTACAAAGGCAGGATATGGACATCTAACTACTACTACTACTTAGCATTTCTATAGCGCTGCCAGGGTTACGCAGCGCTGTACAAGTTTAAACATGGGGAAGGACAGTCCCTGCTCAAGAGAGCTTACAATCTAAAGGTAACAAACTATGCAGTCAGTGTAGGTAACATGAATGGGGAGGTGGTTAGGCGCCAAAGGCAAGGGAGAAGAGATGGGCTTTGAGTAAGGACTTGAAAATGGGCAGGGAGGGCGCATGGCGTATGGGCTCGGGAAGTCTGTTCCAGGCATAAGGTGATGCGAGGCAGAAGGGGCGGAGTCTGGAGTTAGCGGTGGTGGAGAAGGGTACAGATAGGAATGATTTGTCCTGAGAGCGGAGGTTACGGGTGGGAACATAGTGGGAGAAGAGGGTAGAGAGGTAATGGGGGGCTGCAGATTGAGTACACTTGAAGGTCAATAGGAGAAGCTTGAACTGTATATGGTAGCGGATCGGGAGCCAATAAAGCGACTTGAGGAGAGGGGTGATATGAGAGTATCGGTTCACGCGGTAGATAAGACGTGGGGCGGAATTTTGGACGGATTGAAGTGGGGATAGGTGGCTAAGCAGGAGACCAGCGAGAAGGTTGCAACAGTCAAGACAAGAGGTAACGAGCGAGTGGACGAGGGTTCAGGTGGTCTGTTCAGAGAGGAATGGGCGAATTTTGCTGATATTATAGAGGAAGAAGCGACAGGTCTTAGCTGTCTGCTGGATATGGGCAGAGAAGGAGAGGGAGGAGTCGAAAATGACTCCGAGATTGCGGGCTGAAGAGATGGGGAGGATGAGGGCATTGTCAACAGAGACAGAAAGTGGGGGAAGAGGAGAGGAGGGTTTGGGTGGAAAGACAAGGAGCTCAGTCTTTGCCATGTTCAGTTTCAGATGCCCGTTGGACATCCAGGCAGCGATGTCTGAAAGGCAGGCCGAGACTTTGGCCTGGGTTTCGACTGTGATGTCGGGAGTGGAGAGGTAAAGCTGGGTGTCATCGGCATAGAGATGGTACTGGAAACCATGTGATGAGATCAGCGAACCCAGGGAAGAGGTGTATATCGAGAAAAGAAGCGGTCCAAGGACAGATCCTTGAGGAACCCCAAAAGAGAGCAGGATGGGGGTGGAAGAAGAGCCATTAGAAAATACTCTGAAGGTGCGTTGGGAAAGATACGAGGAGAACCAGGAGAGGACGGAGCCCTGGAATCCGAATGAGGACAGTGTGTCAAGAAGTAAATTATGATTGACGGTGTCAAAGGCGGCAGATAGGTCGAGGAGGATGAGGATGGAATAGTGACCTTTGGATTTGGCAAGGAACAGGTCATTGCAGACTTTAGAGAGTGCTGTTTCTGTCGAGTGTAGTGGGCGAAAGCTGGATTGAAGCGGATCGAGGACGGCCTGAGAGGAGAGGAAATCAAGGCAGAGGCTGTGGACAGCGCGTTCAAGTAATTTGGAGAGGAAGGGTAGAAGGGAGATGGGGCGGTAATTGGAGGGACAGGTGGGGTCAAGTGATGTTTTTTTGAGAAGTGGTGTGACTACAGCGTGCTTGAAGGTGTCAGGGACAGTAGCAGTGGAGAGAGAGAGGTTGAGGATGTGACAGATTGAAGGGTTAACTGTAGGAGAGATGTTGATAAGCAGATTGGTGGGAATGGGATCAGAGGAACAGGTGGTGCACTTAGAGGAAGAAAGAAGGCGAGCAGTTTCCTCTTCGGTGATCTCGGGGAAGGAGGAGAAGGAGGCCAGGTTAGGTTGGTTGAGGGAGTGGGTTAAGAAGTCACAGGGAGGAGAAGGCTTGGAAGTGAATTCGAGGTTTATCTTCTGCACTTTATCGCGGAAGTAGTCAGCTAGTGTTTGAGGAGAGAGTGAGGGGGGGGGTGGGAGTGGAGGGCACCTTAAGTAGAGAGTTGAGGGTGGCGAAGAGGCGACGAGGGTTGGAGCTAAGAGAATTGGTTAATTGAGAATAGTATTCCTGTTTGGCAAGGAATAGGGAGGACTGGAAGGAGGATAGCATGAATTTGTAATGGGTGAATTCTGACAGGGTGCGAGATTTCCTCCAGAGTCGTTCAGCAGATCGGGTGCAGGAGCAGAGGTAACGGATGCAAGGGGTTAACCAGGGCTGGGGATTAATGCGCTTAGTGGGGCGAGAGACAGATGGTGCTAGGGTATCCAGAGCAGTGGAGAGAATTTCATTGTAGGTAGAGACAGCCGTGTCGACAGATTCAGAAGACGAGATGGAAGGGAAGAGATTGGAGATGTGAGAGGATAGGGTAGGGGGGTCGACAGCTTGGAGATTCCTGAAGGCAGTGGTTATAGTTGGGCGAGGTTGAGGGGGAGGATGATGAAGTGTGAGGGTGATTAGGTGATCCGAGATAGGAAGGACTGAGGTGCAGAAATCACCTAATCACCGTGATCTGAGATAGGAAGGACTGAGGTGCAGAAATTGGAAGGTGAGCAGGAAGAGAAGAGAACGAGGTCGAGACAATGGCCATCACGGTGAGTAGGGGTGGTCGAGCATAGTCGGAGGTTAAAGGAGGATATCAGAGTAAGGAATTTAGAAGCGTAGGAGTTGGATGGGTTGTCAACGTGAATGTTAAAATCACCAAGAATGAGGGATGGAGATGCGGGATCAAGAAAGACAGTGAGCCAAGCGTCGGAGTCAGTAAGGAATGAAGAGAGGGGCTTATCAGGGGGGCGGTAAATGACTGCAACTCTGAGTGGTAATGGGTAGAATAGCCGAATGGAGTGTGCTTCAAAGGACGAGAAGCAGTGAGACTGCGGTAGGAGGAGGGGTTGGAAACTACAGGAGGGCGAGAGAAGTAGCCCGTCGCCTCCACCGCGGCCATCTGGGCGGGGAGTGTGGGAGAAGAGATAACCTCCATGACAAAGGGCCGCGACTGAGGCAGAGTCGTCAGGGGAGAGCCAGGTTTCAGTTAGGGCGAGCAGTTGAAGGGAACGAGAGATCATGGGTGAAGGGCAGTTTGTTGCAGACCGAGTGGGCATTCCACAAGGCACATGAGAAGGGGAGGGAAGAGGGGGGGGAGGAGGGGGGGCCTGGATTAGGATTAATGTCTCCCGCGGATAGTAGGAGGAGGAGGAGCAGGAGAGTGCGGAGGATGGTGGGGGAGGCCTGTCGACGAAGGCGACGAAGACGGGGTGCACTCAGGAGGAATGGTGAAGGGTTAATGGCAGGAAGGAGATGTTGAAGATTAAGGGCTAGGAAGGAGGAGGGGGACAAGAGAGATGGTGAGGTGGTGAGGGATGGGGGTGAATAGGGTATTGCCAAAGCGGGCAGGGCGGGAGGGAACACAGGTGGGCAATGAGTTCCAGCGGTAGACAGCGGTAAGGGGAGGGGAAAAAGATTAGGAAGGGACAGGGTAAGGAAGAGGATGTGGACAGGGGCCATAAGTAGTGATTGCGGTGTAACAGGTGTAAGTGTAGTGACTGGGGTGAGAAGCAGATAGAGCGGAGAGCCGGAGGCTTGGAATTGGAGGGGTAGATGGACTGGAGAGCAGGTAAGTCAATGGCTGACAAGTTAGCAGGCAGGCAAGTGAGGAAGTGGCTGCCAAGCTTGCAGGTGGGCTGGAGCAAGCTGGTGCGGATGGACAGGGACGAGCCGGGAGAGGCTGGGGGGCAGGTAAGTCAATGGCTGACAAGTTAGCAGGTAGGCAAGTAAATCAATGGGTGACAAGCTAGCAGGCGGGTTGAGGCATGCTGGAGCCGATGGACAGTAACGAGCAGGGAGATGCTGGAGAGCAGGTAAGACAAGGGCTGACAAGTTAGCAGGCAGGCAAGTCAATGGCTGACAAGCTAGTAGGCGGGCTGGAGCTAGCTGGCTCGGGTGGACCAGGGAAAGCTAGAGCAGCTGGGCTGCTCTCAGAGCAACCGATCTGGGCTGCCCTCAAGCAGCAGAGCAATCAGGGCGCTTGTGGAAGACAGCCTTGCGCCACCCCAACAGCCCAGTCAGGAAGACTCGTAGTGCAGGCAGGCGAACTCACTCCGACTCCCAGCCGACACGGTCCCGGGCAGTTCCTGCCGGGGAGCGCGTCGGCCGAGGGTGAGCTTTCAGAACGGCGAGCTCAGTGCCAACCTCCGGGTCTTTTGCTGTCGTAATTCCCTCTCTGACGCGCCTATTGGGATCACTTCGGCGGCTTGATGGTGCAGCGCGCCTCACGCTAGGCCTTCCACTCATGCGATGTGCTTTAAACTCTTAGTCATCCGATGTACCCCAGACTCTACACAGCCTGTGTTTCGCTACATCCGCGTCATCAGGAGTCGGGTCTGTGTAAACTTGTAAATCCCTTATGGCTGCAAGACGGTGGGGATTCCACTTCCACCTCACATCTGCCTACCAAACGCTGGCCCATGCCATCTAACACTGCAGTACATCCATATGGTAAAGGAACATGGTCTGGGAAGCCCCAAAATATGGATGTCCAACTCCAATCATAGAAGGAGAAGGGACAGTCCAACCATAAAAAGATGGATGTTGTTATTAAGACCCAGTACTTGTCACGTCCAGATTGCAGAAAGGTGCTCCAATTGCATGTCACCTCATTATTCCCTCAGTGGTTGCTGTCCTCCTCCCTCTCCCCTGAATGTGAAACCAGATAGATATCAGGTTCTAGGACAGCTTCAGATACTATGGACATTCTTAACAGAGCAGGATGTAGGTCTGAGGAGTAGACTAATGGTAAGTGCAGGTAATGGTAAGGGACCCACTTCAATCAACCTGAAATTATATACATACTAGCTATGTAGGTGCAGCCTGGAACAGAATAAAATGGGGCCTAGGGGGGGAGTTAGATTATAGGCAATGACCAAATCCTGCAGAACTACCTGTCCAAACCGACTGATGTGTCAGGTGTCCTGATCCAAACAGTAGTGGGATGTGAATGTGTGGACTGAAGACCATGTTGCAGCATTTCAAATCGGGAGGCTGATCTCAAGTGGGCTACTCAGGTGCAGCCCAAGGCAAGATGCCACATGAGACAGAGATGAGATGCCGTCACCCCCCCCCCCCCCCCCCGTTCCCGCCAGGCCAAGTTCTGGCATCTCCCCTCCCCTTCTATCTTCCACCCTGTTCCCCAATTCCCACATACTGCCCTGCCACTGGCACCGGCCTCTTCTCTACTGTGGCCACTTCTGAGGAAACAGGAAATTACATCAGAGATGCAGCCGAAGTAAAGGAATGAGGTGGGTGCCAGCAGAAGGGTAGCGTATGGAAATTGCTGCCACTGCCGGCTTTTAAAATACATAAAAAGAAGGTACAATTGAGGAACAGAGTGGAGGAAGGAAAGAGAGGAGAGATGTCGCTCCCGAAAGAGTACCGCCCAAGACCCCCACCTCAGGTGACCTAATGGTTGGGCCACCCCTGGCTACTGACGAAGCCATGGCTCTGAAATTATGAGTTGCAGTATGTCCCCCACAAGTCAGCCCAGCCTGGGCATAAGCAAAGGAGAAGCAGTCTGGTATCCAATTTGAAAGTGTGTGTTTGCTGATGGCCACCCCCAACCTCTTCGGGGGTCAAAAGAATCAAAAAGCTGGGTGGACTGTCTATGGGCTTTAGTCCGCTCCAGGCAGAAGGCTAAGGCTCACTTGCAATCTAATGTATATAGAACACTTTCACCAGGATGGGCACAAGGTGATGGAGATGCAAACGGTAACGGAGTTCAAAAATACGTGGGACAAACAGAAAGGAATCCTGTATATAAGGAAAGGATGCAAAGAAGCTTAGCAGTGATTAGGTAGGAAAGCCAGTATAGGGCAGACTTCTACATCTGTGCCCTGATCGAGGATGAATAGATTTGGTTACACTAGGTGGAGTTTTTCAGAGGCTTTGACACCAACTTCAGAAATTTTAGAAGGCGGCCAGTGCCGGGCAGACTTCTACAGTCTATGCACTAAAAATGGCAAGGATAAATCAAGATCAGGAATACATATGATGTATCACATCATACCATATGTAATGAATTTATCTTGTTTGGCAGACTGGATGGACCATACAGGTCTTTATCTGACGTCATCTATGTTACTAGTTAAGATGGAACTCCGACACGACCTTGGGAAGGAACTTGGGGTGCGTGCAGAGGACTCCTCTGCTGTGATGAAATTTAATATACGGTGGGTGAGCTACTAGAGCTTGGAGATCACAGACTGCAAGATGAAGTGACCGTCACTAGAAATACAATTTTCCAGGTCAAAAACTTCAGATGGCAGGTATCCAGAGGCTCAAAAGGAGCTTTCATCAGCTCATTGAGGACTATATTGAGATCCCATGACACAACTGGAGGTTTGGTAAGGGGTTTTGACAACAACAAACCTCTCATAAAGTGAACTAAAGGTTGTACAGAGATGGAAACACCTTCTACACACTGATAAGCACCAATTGCACTAAGATGAACTGTTACAGAGTTGGTTTTCAAACCAAACTCAGAGAAGTGCAGGAGGTACTCAAGCAGTTTTTGTGTATTTAAGAGAGTAACACCTCTTAGTGGAGCCTTTCCGGGAAGCCCACAAGATACGGAAGACACCCTCAGGCAATCCTAGGGATTTGAGTTATACGCTCTCAACATCCAAGTCATGAGGGCCAGAGATTGGAGAATAGGATTCAGAAGGGACCCCCACGTTATGAGTGATGAGGGTCAGAAAACAGTCCCATCTCTACGGATCTTCTGAAGACAATTCTAGAAGAAGGAACCATATCTGTTGCGGCCAGTGAAGAGCAGTCAGTATCATGGTGCCTCGGTCTTGCCTGAGTTTCAGCAAGGTCTTCTCTATCAGAGGTAAAGGAGGATATGCAAACCGAAGTCCTCTTCCTCAATGTAGGGAGAAAGGCATCTGACACTAGTTAGCGTGCGATTCAAGCCTGGAGAAGACGAGGGACCTTCCTGTTAAGATGAGCTGCGAAAAGATCCACAGACGAGGTGCCCACTCTCAGAAGATCTTTCAGGCTGTGTCCATAATGACAGACCACTTGTATGGTTGTTCTTGCTGGAAAAATATATGGCACAGAGGCTCATCCCGTGAAGGAGAGTCTATTGCCACATACCTACTGCTTCCTGACATTAGGGGTAGGATCCCATACCCTCTTGCTCGCTGACATAAAACATCACAACCTGGCTGTCTGTCTGAATTTGGATAATGTGGTCTTGAAGTCAATCTCTGAAAGCATTTAGAGCATTCCAAATGCCCGTAGCTTGAGGAGACGTTTTGAAGATGAGCCTCCTGAGTGGACCACTGACCCTGAGTGTGAAGCCCATCCACATGAGCTCCCCAACCCAGGTTAGATGTATCAATTATCAACACCTTTTGATGTGATGAAATTTGGAATGAAAGTCCCAGAGTCAAACTGGACCAGATAGTCCACCACTCCGACAGGACACGAATGACATCCATTAGGTTCCCTGTGGCTTGAGATTACTGGGAGGCTAAGGTCCACTGGGTCGCTCAAATGGAGCAGTGCCATGGGAGTAACATGCACTGTGGAGGCCATCAGGCTTATTTTCGAAAGAGAAGGGTGCCCATCTTTTGACAAATCGCAACACGGGCGTCCTTCTCACAGGGTCGCCCAAATCGACATAATTGAAAGCCGACTTTGGGCATCCTCAACTGCTTTCCATCGCGGGGACAACCAAAGTTCATGGGGGCGTGTCGGAAGCATACCAAAGGCGGGACTGTGGCGTGCCTAACTCATGGGCGTCCTCAACCGATAATGGAAAAAAGAAGGGCATCCCTAACAAGCACTTGGGCAACTTTACTTGGTCCATTTTTTTTTATGACCAAGCCTCAAAAAGGTGCCCGAACTGACCAGATGACCACCAGAGGAAATTGGGGATTACCTCCCTTACTCCCCCAGTGGTCACCAACCCCCTCCCACCCTCAAATTTCATACCCAGTTCCCTGACAGAAGTATGTAGGTCCCTGGAGCAGTTTTAGTGGGTGCAGTGCACTTCAGGCAGGCGGACCCAGGACCATCCCCCCCACCTGTTATACTTGTAGTGGTAAATGTGAGCACTTCAAAACCCACCACAAACCCACTGCACCCACATCTAGGTGCCCCCCATCACCCCTTAGGGTTATGGTAGTGGTGTACAGTTGTGGGGAGTGGGTTTTGGGGGGGGGGGGTTTGGGGGGCTCAGCACACAAGGTAAGGGAGCTATGCACCTGGGAGCAATTTCTAAAGTCCATGCAGTGCCCCCTAGGGTGCCCGGTTGGTGTCCTGGCATGTCAGGGGGACCAGTGCACTACGAATGCTGGCTCCTCCCATGACCAAATGGCTTGGATTTGGTCGTTTCTGAGATGGGCGTCCTCGGTTTCCATTATTGCCAAAATTCAGGGACGACCATCTCTAAGGACGACCTAAATATTGAGATTTGGGCGTCCCTCCCTCCGAGGGACACCATCTCGCAATGGTGGAGGGGTTTCTGTGTTTCAATGACTCAGAGGGCTATGCTGAAAGGTTACCCATATCAGACAGGCCTCTGAGGAGAAACCAGACAAAAAGTGTCCCAAACTAGGGAGAGTGGAAAGATGGCGACCTGAAGCTCATACGCTCAGTGGCCCACCTGTCCTCTGAAGTTTTGTCTTTGTTTACTTGAAATTTCCTCCCTGCAACTGCAGTTACCTTAACTGAGAGGAAGGGGACAATCGGGGGTCAGCCGCCAATGGCCAGAGTTTTGTCCCCTGTGCAGCAAGTGTTGGAACGCTGCACGACGAGCTGCCCACAGATGACTGGGTTGGCGAGTCCTTTGATTAGTGGGAATTAGATTAGAGACAAGTGTTCGCATTGTTAAATAATTTCTGGTTTTAAAAGAGAAAAAATGAAATTAGGTGTATTATTTCTACTAATATTGGACAATAAGTATGTTTCCAACAAAATTAATTGAATATACACCGTTTTTGGGTTTGAAGAAGCCAACCAGATGATCAATGTGGAATAATGATTCAGATAAATAATAACTGGGGATAATCAGGTTAATACCACATTTTTTTCTGTCTACTGTTTAATTGATATCCTTGTCTTGTTTCACTCTCCCTATTTTGTGGTCTAAGGAAGAGTGTATTTGCATGCTCAATGTGGCTTACAAGGGCCTCTTATAGCATTGCCATTCCAGGGTAGCAGGTACAACTGGTGTTACAAAAAGATCAAGGATGAGAAAAGAGATCTAAGCAGACAGTTATAGAAAGATGACATTCAGAATGAGGATGGAGTGGTGAAGTGTTATAATTAAGCTATAGGTTCTCGTTGTAGGCCTTGTTGAAGAGAGAGGTTTTCAGAGACTTGCAAAAATTAGTTATTTCGTTAATTGTTTTCAAGTCAGTTGGTAGTGCATTCCACAACTGCGTGCTCATGTAAGAGAAGCTAGTAGCATGTGTTAGCTTGTATTTTAGTCCTTCACAGCTGGGGAAGTTTAGAGTAAGAACTTTGCGGGATGATCTTTTAGCATTTCTGGGAGGCAGGTCCACGAGGTCTAGCATGTAGGTCGGGGCATCTCCGTGAATGATTTTATGAACAATCGTGCAGATCTTGAACACGATACGTTCTTTAAGTGGGAGCCAGTGAACTTTCTCTCTTAGGGGTTTTGCACTTTCCTATTTTGTTTTTCCAAATATGAGTCTGGCTGCAGTATTCTGGGCTGTTTGAAGTTTCTTGATAGTTTGTTCTTTGCAGCCAGTGTACAGTGCATTGCAATAGTCCAGGTGACTTAGCACCACTGACTGTACCAGGTTGCAGAAAATGGATCTCGGGAAGAAAGGTTTTACTCTTTTGAGTTTCCACATGGAGTGGAACATCTTTTTCGTTGTATTCTTCAGGTGTGTTTCGAGTGTGAGATTCCGATCAATGGTGACTCCAAGAATTTTCAGATTGTTTGAGACGGGAAGAGAAAAGTTTGGTGTAGTTATGGTGGTGAAGTTACTTGTGTTGTGTTGTGAGGTGAGTATGAGACATTGTGTTTTTTCTGCATTAAGTTTTAGCTGGAATGCATCCGCCTACGAGTGCATGATTTGGAGGCGTTGGTTGATCTTGTTGGTGATTTCTTTTAGGTCATGTTTAAATGGGATATAAATCATGACATCATCTGCATAAATGTAGGGGTTGAGGTTTTGATTGGCTAGTAGCTTGGCTAAGGGTATCACCATTAGGTTGAAGAGAAATGGTGAGAGGGGGGATCCTTGGGGGATTCCACATTCAGGTGTATAGAATTACCTGATTGAAATAATTCTTGTGTATTACTTTCTCTGTATTTCTGGCAAGTTATTTTATTGCTTGTAAATTTAAATTCTAATAAATTAAAAAAAAAAATAAAAAAAAAAAAAGAGAGAGAGATTTGAGCATCCCCGATCGTATTATCGAAATGAAAGATGGACACCCATCTTGTTTCGATAATACAGGTTTCCCCGCCCCTTCACGGGGACGTCCTGCGAGGACGTCCTCAAGAAAACTTAGGCGCCCCATCAGTCTCATCATTTGCCAAGCTGAAACCTGCTGGCTGCTGTAGATCTTCAATGCAAGCACAATCCGGTATCCGCTCTCACTAGAGAAGGAAGGCCCAGCCTGTGCTGTGTCTAGCAGGGCTCCTATGTACTCCAATTGTCATACTGGATGGAGATGGGACTTGGGATAATTTATGACAAACCCCAGTAGCTCTAGCACCTGAATAGTCAACCACATACACTTGATTGCCCCCTCCTGAGATGTGCTCTTCATCAGCCAATTGTCCAGGTAAGGAAACATATACACTCACAGTCTGCGTAGATATGCTGCAACTATCACCAAAAGCACTTGGTGAAAACTTTGGGGGCATATGCTAGGCCAAATTGTAGAACGTGATACTGGAAATGGCATTTCCCCACTCAAAATCTGAGATATTTCCTGTGACTGGGAAGTATCAAAATATGGATTATAGGCATCCTTTAAGTCCAAAGAGCATAGCCAATCATTTTACTGAATGAGAAGTAGGGTGCACAGGGAAATCATCCTGAACTTTTCTGTCATCAAAAGTTTGTTCAGGGCCCTTAGGTCTTGGATGGGCTGGAATGCCTCCATTTTCTTAATCACCAGAAAGTACCTGGAATAGAATCCCTGCCCCTCCTCCCCTGGTGGTAAGGGTTTGACCGCTCAGGCCTGCAGAAGGTGGAGATTTCCTGTACAAGTACTTACTTGTGCTGAGAGCTGATGCAAGACTCTCTCGGTGGGCAATTTGGAGGTCACCGATGCCAATTTAGAGCGTACCCACAATAGACTATTTGAAGCACCCACTGGTCTGAGGTTATAAGGGGCAATCTGTGGTGGTAAAAAATCCCTCTGACCAGTAGGTCATCCGGAACAGATACTCTCTGCGCAACTATGCTCTGCTAGATCCAGTCAAAAGCCCGTGCCCTGCTTTGACTGGGGAGCCAGCTGGGATTTCTGGAGATGGGGCTAATGAGACCAGGGATGGAGGCCCTGAGTCACTTGAGTAGACTGAGTAGAAAGTTGGTACCTAAGCCTTTGAAAGTAGTAGGACCTGCGCCTCTGCCCAGTCGAAAATCTTCTTCTTAAAGAAGATGCAGATGGAGATGGAGGTTGCCAAGAGCGTGTGGATAGTATCATTATGATTTTTAATGAGGTCAGCAGCGTCTTCTACTTTCTCTCCAAATAAGTTGTTCCCTCAGCAGGGTACGTACGCCAACCTCTCCTGAACAGCCTGTTCCAGTTCAGAGACACGCAACCATGAGAGTCTGCCCATCCCCATACCCATTCTAGAGAGTCTGGATGCAATATCAAAAGTGTCTTAACAGCCCCTGGCCAAATAATACTGACACTCCATCTGCTTATTGGCCAACTGGCAAAGCTCGGCGGCCTGCTCCACAGGGAGAGAATCCACCAGATTAAGTGTACTATTAGCTAGATGTCGGGTTCTCGAGGCAGAATCGGAATTCGTGAGCCCTTGGACCACTGCCGAGAAGCGGCAGAGGCCGGCAAGACCACCCTGGAACCGGATACAAGGAAGAGCAGGACTGGAACTCTGGACTGCAGTTGCAACTGAGGCAGGCAAATAGAACAGGCAAGACAGGAACAGCTTCACCTGTGCTTGACCACCGTTCCTCAGGAGTTGAGCCCGAATGCTGGCGGCTGGCAGGAATTGCAGGACAGGGCAGGAACTGAAGACCCAGAGGACCCACCCTGGGTCTAGGATACATGAGGGAGGCTAGGCTAGGCACTAGACTAGGACTGAAGGCTGCCACACTGCCACTAGGCAAGAACACAAGACGGACTAAGCAGACAGGGTAAACACAAGGCGGAAGCAGAGGTTAGGAGGTACATACAAGCTTGACAGAAGCAGGGGTCAGGACACACATACAAGCTTGGCTGAAGCGGGTTCAGAATATGCAGACAAGCTTGGCAGAAACAGGGTTCAGAATAAGCATGCAAGCTTGGCAGAAACAGGGTTCAGGATATACAAGCAAGCTTGGCAGAAACAGGGTTCAGGATATACAGGCAAGCTTGGCAGAAACAGGGTTCAGGATATACAGGCAAGCTTGGCAGAAACAGGGTTCAGGATTAACACACAAGCTGGACAGAAACAAGGGACAGGATATACACAAGCTGGGCAGAAGCGGGAATCAGGATATACATACAAGCTGGGCAAAGCAGGGCTCAGGCTATACACACAAGCTGGGCAGAAGCAGGGTTCAGGATATACATACGAGCTAGGTAGAAGCAGGACTCAGGACAAAGACATAAGCTGGTCAGAAGCAGGATTCAGGATTTACATACCAGCTAGGCAGAAGCACACAGAGAGTATTTGGGTTCAGGCAATAGTCAGAGACAGGCAGCAAGCAGAGAATAGCCGGGTTCAGGCAATAGTCAGAGACAGGCAGCAAGCAGAGAATAGCCGGGTTCAGGCAATAGTCAGAGACAGGCAGCAAGCAGAGAATAGCCGGGTTCAGGCAATAGTCAGACAGGCAGCAAGCAGAGAATAGCCGGGTTCAGGCAATAGTCAGAGACAGGCAGCAAGCAGAGAATAAACCAGGCATTAGCAGAGGTCAGGGCACTGGCTGAAGCTACAGTAGCTAACAACCACCGACAGGGAACAAACAAAGGCTGGAAGCTGAATAGCTCCAAACACAGACAGGGAACAAAGGCTGAAGCTTCAGTAGCTCCCCACACAGACAGAAAAGAAGAAGATAACCTGCAGGGGAAGGCACTCGTGATAGCAAAAAAAACTGTTTGAAAAGCGCAGCGTGAGGAGAAGACTACACGAATGCATCCTCTCAGCTCCACGGAAAAAAAAAAGAGACTGAGTGACCCGCATTCGAGTGTCGAGAGGGAAGGCACCAGTGCATGCATGGCGGATGCTACTAGAACTTTCTCTAGTGCTAATGATTCAGCATCCACATTTGGACTCCGTCGGATGATGTCACCCACATGTGGGAATAGCACAGCCTATTTGTCCTCGGAGAACACAGACACTCCTATACTACCACACAGATGTCCATGTCTCTTGTTTTCCCCATTCATAGATTTGGGCATTTCAGTTTTTAAAATGGATGTTCACACTTGACATTTCCAGTACATGAATGTCCGTTTCACATGTATTTTAGAAAAGGCTGTATCAATTTGTGAAATTCTGACTTGGAAGTCCATATTCTGAGTTGGATATCCTTTCTAAAATGCCGCTTCACACAACAATCATAAAAGTACAAACACTACGAAATACTGATTATGGAATACCAGAGCTACATAAATAAAATCTTTTTTTTTTTTAATCTTGCCCGTCACCTCAAAACCTAACCAGAAAAAAACTGGTACAACAGACACTTATAAATCATGTAAGAAAGCGCTGGAAATGGTTACTCATACATAACTGGCTACAACGTTCTGATGGTAGATCATTTTTATACAGAAAGACACAAAAAGAGTGGCATCTCTCATCCATTGGAAAGACTGTAAATATTACAACACTGATGTACTGGAAAAGCATTGGGATCACGGCCCTGTGAAAATTATGGAGAACTAGCAAAAAAAGGCCCGTTTCTGACACAAATGAAACGGGTGCTAGCAAGGTTTTCCTTGGCTCCCCTGCAGCCACCCATGTCCAGCGACCCTCCTCACCCCTGCGCCCACTGCAGTCACCCATGTCCAGCAAACCTCCTCTCTCCCCTGCCCCCCCTCCTGCCACCCATGTCCAGCGACCTCATGCCCCCCCTGCAGCCACCCAATGTCCAGCGACCCTCCTCTCTCCTCTGCCCCCCCTCTAGCCACCCATGTCCAGCGACCCTCCTCTCTCCCCTGCCCCCCTCCAGCCACCCATGTCCAGCGACCCTCCTCTCTCCCCTACCCCCCTCCAGCCACCCATGTCCAGCGACCCTCCTCTGGACATGGATCAGCTGTGAGGCATTTTTGTTTTCCCCCCAGGCTGTTAATCATAAGAGAAGCTCCTCAAGTACCAAGAAATGCAATCAGAGTCCAAGAAAACGTGACAGAAATATAAATATTTCCCATTATTTTGTGTACTTCAGGACTGATTAAAATAAATTTTCAAGTACACCTAGATAGGCTGCCTACACACTTTACAACTTATGAACTCCAGAAGGAAGCATACAATGAAAGTATTATAACAAGCATTAGCAGTAAATTTGACAGACTGAGATCATACGCCTCATATCCTGGCTTAGGAGTGACATTTATTATTGGCGTAATATGTGCAAAACTAACCCATTCGGAGACACTGTCCCACATAACTATGCATAGTTTCATAGGTCCCCCGTATGCATCGATACACACATCTGCATCTGTCTCTAATTGAAATGCAACAGCCTAAACCATCTCCTAAATAAAATCAATGACAGAGACAATGACAATGGTGGGGATTTTCATCTCTCATGTGGTAGGGAGGGATCTGACAGGAGATCAGTGGACCTCTTCTCTGAGAAGCTCCCTGGTTCCTCATCAGAATCCCAAGAGCCCTCTGATTCAGATTCACTGAGCAAGTCAACTGGTGTAGTCTGAGTTCTGCCTGTCTCACTGGACTGACATAACAATCAGGCCTCCTATGGCATTGAGATACCAATGATTTTCCTCCCCCAGTGCACTAGAAATAGCCATTGGTGCAGTTGACTTCAACTCCAAGCACCCTCCAGGCTGATCGGCTCTGCAGAAAAAATTAGACTGAGGAGGTACTGCACAACCGCAGCAGCTGTGAATGGGCATGCATATGCAGTAAGACTATACAAATCCTTCAAGAAAAAGTTGCCAGTTTCCCACACTGGGTTCCATCAGTGACAACACCTATGAATGAGGATTCACAGTCCTAATTTTCTAGGAGAAAAGCAAGCTATGCTACAGCGAAGCAGCATAGTCCAACCCTGCTAATTTAATGTTCATGTCTTTGTCATAGAACCACAAAAGAAAAGTACAGTAAAAAACAAACAGATGCACATCACATTGTCCTTATACTATGCAGGTAAACCTAATTTAATGTGATAAGGAATTTAATTAAATTTGAAATTCAAAGGCTTTTAAGTGATCAGATCTGGAAAAAAAAAAAAAAAAAACATAGTAAACCACTACCAGTGGTTCCCAAACCTGGTCCTGGAGGCACCCCAGCCAGTCTGGTTTTCAGGTTATCCACAATGAATATTCATGAGAGAGATTTACATGCAGTGCAAGCAGTGCATGCAAATCTCTCTCATGAATATTCATTGTAGATATACTGAAAAACTGACTGGCTTGTTGGGTGCCTCAAGGACCAGGTTCAGGAACCACTACATTATAATGAGACAGAACATAAGTTATTTTTCTATATACCATATCAATCTGGACAATATTTCATTAAGGTGCATACATTAATCATTCTAAATTATGCAAATCAGGAAAATATACTGTATCAGAAAATGCTGAATCTCTTCTTCAAACAGTTGTCTTGGTAACCTAGCAACCAATATTCTTGGCACCAAATCATAAAGTTCCACTAAGGATGAGACTGTGTGTCTATAATAGAACATGAAGTTAATGCAAGCAAAGGAAAAAAAAAACAATTAGTCTCACCTGGACCATTTAGATATTGTGTTAGAGAACAGTGCAGGCGCACAATTATGGGCTCTGTGCGAATTACATCCCAAGCAACAGCAATCTCTTCCTATGGAACATTAAAAAAACAAAAACTACAATAATCAAAATGGAGGGACTATAAAAGATATTTCTAAACCTCTATTTAGACTGCATTACATGTTGTCTGCAAATTTTTATCAGCTACAATCTTTTTCTGCTGTCATTTTCCATGCTCCTATATGTATAATAATGTCATCCAATGGAGCCTGTGACAAAGGAAAAATAAACAAAGCTATCAAAGGTGTTAGAACTTTTTTGGAGCTTTGAAGAGGACCCCCGAGACACAAACCTGGGACTGGGACAAACAATCTTAAGGGACCCCCACCACAGCCTCCCCCAGTCCACAGATGGTTAATAAAAAGAGTATTTTATTCTATTAACAATTAATAATGTGGCTTCTGAATAAAATTACCTTTTAAAACAGCAGTTCTTCACTGTCAGCGAGCAGAAACAGCCAGTGACTGATACACATTGCTCCCACCAGCCCCACAGCCTTCCCTCTGGTAAGGTTCCCGCTTATGTGGAAATAGGAAGTTGGTGCAAGCAGTGTGTATCAGTCACTGGCTCCTCATGTTTGATGCCAGAGAAGAACTGCTTTTTAAAAGGTATGTGGGGGGGGGGGGGGGGCTCGATTTTTACAAAAACAAATCAATTCAAATCATGAATTAGACAGCACTAGCAACAGGCCCAAGGAAATCTTGCCCCCCCCCCCCCCAGGCAGCCCTGGCTTTGAAATGTACATATGCAAGTGTCCCCCCATGTCCACATTGTCATAAGGGGTTACCCTCAGTTCATACAAACTTCGAAATCAGGAAAAACTAGGGGCGTTTCATGCAGACTAATATTCGATCCTCACAAACCACCTGTTACAAGTAAGCAACTTCACTTCTCCAAGTACAAGCAGGCCATCGCGCACTCATGCACGAGTACCAACCTACAGGTTACCTGTAACAAAAAAAGAATATAAAATGGAAAAAAAAAAAAACAGAGTGCCAATGGGCAACAACAAATATTTTTTTTATTGGCAACAGGCCATTTTGTCATTTACTCACATTTTCAAAGGTAAGGCAGCATGGAAAATAAATTTAAAAGTGGGCAGCAAAAGGAATAAATTTAGATATTAAAGTCTACAGAGATTCTACAAGACTGGTTGACCATGATGGGAATCCATCTCCAAACAAAAACGGGTAATGTGTGCACAGTAGCCCACATTGCAATTTTTCAGATTTCTTCCACAGAAGTCAACTTCAGGTTGGCTACCAATGCCACCATAGCCAGGGCTGCCGAGAGGAGGGAGCAGGGGGGACTACATTCCCCGGGTCCAGGGTCAGGCCGGCGCTGCAGTCCCCGGGCTCACCTGCCTGCCCTCTACTCCGTCCGCCACCGGCCCCCCTGCATTAAAATCCCTCACTGTGTCCCGCCCTCATCTGATTTAACTTCCGGTTTCCACGAGGGCGGGACACAGGGATGGCCCGAAGCGAAGGGAGGTGATCTGCCTTTCCAAACGGAGCTCAGCTGAGGCGCTGCCAATTTTAATGCAGGAGGCCTGGTGGCAGATGGAGCCGAGGGCAGGCATGCGAGACCGGGAACTGCAGCAGCGATGGGGGGGGGGGGGGGCCTTGCCCCGGACTGGGCTTACTCTCTCGGCAGCCCTGACCATAACTCTGATCTTACAAGCTTTAACATGCCCTTCCAGAATCAAAGCTGCACGAGCGTAAGAAAAAGACACTGAATCTGGTACCCAACTGGAGAGTGTCGGCAGCCGCTAGAGCTAGTAAACGGGGGGTAATTCTGCTATATCTTTTACGGCAAGAAGAATTACACACAATACTCAAGGTGTCGTTGCACCATAGAGCGATACAGAGGCATTATAATATTCTTTGTCTTATTTTCTCTTTCCTAATAATTCCTACCATCCTGTTTGATTTTTTGGGCCGCCGCCACTCATTGGGCAGAAGATTTCAGTGTATTGTCTACGACACCTAGATCTTTTTCTTGCGTGCCGACTCCTAAGGTGGATCTAAGCATCAAGTAACTATGATTTGGATTATTATTTCAATGTGCATCACTTTGCATTTGTCAACATTAAATCTCATCTGCCATTTAGATGTCCAGTCTTCCAATTTTCTAAGGTCTTCCTGCAATTTTTCACAATCTACACGCATTCTAACAACTTTGAATAGTTTTGTCTCATCCACAAATCTAATTACCTCACTTGTCATTCCCATTTCCAGATCATTAATAAATATGTTAAATAGAACTGGTCCCAGTAGAGATCCTTGGGGAACTCCACTATTCACCCTTCTCCACTGAGAGAATTGGCCTTTTAACTCTACCTCTGTTTTCTATCAATCAACCAATTCCTAATCCACAACAGAACATTGCCTCCTATCCCATGACTCTAATTTTCTCAGGAGTCTCTCATGAGAGTCGTTGTCAAACACTTTCTGAAAGGTAAAATTATGTCTTACCTGATAATTTTCTTTCCTTTAACGCAGCAGATGAATCCAGGAACTAGTGGGTTAAGTCCGCCTACCAGCAGATAGAGATAGAGCTAAACAAACTAAAGGCAGTGATGACAGACGGCCAGCTCCTTCCTCAGTTAGTATGTCATTCGTAAGCATTTGCCAAGGCCAAAAATATGAAACCAACAACAACCAGAAACCATCCTCACTATGAAAAACAGAGAACCAAATAAGAACTTCTAAATAACTGCAACTTGATCCAGAAATCGGAATCCTTTCCATGTTCCCATATCTGTCTGAACTCTGCAAAAGAGTACCCGGAAAGAAAAAATAGTCACACTGCGCGGAAAAAGTGAAAGATACATACCTGTAGCAGGTATTCTCAGAGGACAGCAGGCTGATTGTTCTCACTGATGGGTGACGTCCGTCGGCAGCCCCAGGATCGAAAGATCTTCCTAGCAACAAAGTTTGCTAGCTCTCGCGAGAACATGCACGCACCGCGCATGCACGACCATCTTCCTGCCCGAACGCGAGCGTACTCCTCAGTCAAGTAGAAAGCAAAAGACAAGGGAAGACACAACTCCAAAGGGGAGGTGGGCGGTTTTGTGAGAACAATCAGCCTGCTGTCCAAGGAGAATACCTGCTACAGGTATGTATCTTTCGCTTTCTCCGAGGACAAGCAGGCTGCTTCTTCTCACTGATGGGGCATCCATAGCCCCCAGGCTCACTCAAAACAATAAACATTGGTCAATTGGGCCTCGCAATGGCGAGGAAATAACCGAGACTGACCTAAATAGAACAACTAACAGAGTGCAGCCTGGAACAGAATAAAAATGGGCCGGGGGGGTGGGGGGGGGGGAGTTGGATTCCAAACCCTGAACAGATTCTGTAGCACCGACTGCCCGAACTGACTGACACTGCCATGGCTCGAACACTATGAGCCATGACATGACCCTGTTGAATAAAAGCATGAAAGTTGAGGAGTGGAAGGCTCCATGATTACAACTAGCTGTTTCAACACTAAAATCTCCAGGGACATGAGAAAAGAATGTGGCCCACATCAGCCGAAGGCACGGCTCCAGAAAGTCTGGCAAGAAGGGGGGCCAATAAGGGGAAGCAGATGTAGCATGTTCTGCACAATAGCGTTGTGGTATTCAGAGACTTGTACAGGAATGTTGTATGAGAGAATTGGTCAGATGCCAAAGAAGAACGATATAAAAACAGATTGGAACAAAGAGGTAGCAAGCATTCTAATTTCTTTGTCTGTCTATAGCATTCTGATCTCTTTGTCTGTATATAGCATTCTGATTTATTCGCTGTACATTGTTTTTTTAATCATTCATTCTGACTTGTATATTACTTATCAAGAAATGCTTCCTGTAATAGCCCATTGAGCTATTCAGCCAATTCTGAACCAAGAATAAACTTTATATTAAATAGGAAATTCGTCTGGCATCCTCTACAAAAGTGGCGAGCCAGCCAGGAGCGCAGATTTATGCCGCACACGGAAAAGAGAAGGCGAGACGAATGACAAATTAAGTGTTTGTTGTTAATGAAGTTTTTTACAGGATTTTGAGAGAGAGCAAGCGTTGTTTACGCCTGATTTCTGTGTACCACGGATTTGGGAGTGATCAAACTATTGAAGTGGACATACGGGTGACGACTCCTGGGCTTGCTAAAGAGAATAAGAAGACGCGTGAGTAAGCTTACATTGTGGACTTATTAGTAGTATATTTGTTTAGTTTTGTAGTTTTCTTTTTTGTATATTTTCTTTGTTTAAGTGCATTAGTATATTTTTGTAGGTTGTGGCTCTATAGGAGAAATTGTAATAGTCAGAATAAAATGGAAGGGAAAGGGGCAGAGAAGAAAGAAACTCCTGTATTTACTTTGTATTTAGATTTAGATAGTCAAAAAAAATGCACCCCTTTGCAGCATGTCATAGAATTATTCCAGTTAGAAAAAAAACAGATTGAAAAAATACATGAGAAATGGGTCAAATATGATGCAAACTGGTCTCAGTATGGATCGTTTGATCGTCCAAAATTATTATCTCTCCTGACATACATACAAGAAAATAAGAAAAAGAAGAAAAGCTTAGAGAAGCATCTTACAATTTGGAATTTATTTTCTGTAGCAGCAGATCTTTTTCATGCTGATGTAGATAGGATACAACAAGAGGCAGAAATGTATAAAAGAAATAATCCCCCGTCGTATGAATCTAGCAGGGACACGTTGTGCCCCCTAAGGGCGACTGATAAAATGAAGGAATCAAAGCCAAAGCGCTCTGTGCCATGCGCTGGGTATTCGGCTCTTGATGACCCCCCCAGTGATTCAGAAAGTGAAAAGGGAGGGGATAATGAGGACAGTGATGTGGGGACTAGGGAACAGAAAAAGGAGAAAAAACGGGTGAGGCAGAAAGAAAAAGGAAAATCTAGTGCAGAATCAGGCACTTACCCTGATTTGAAAACCCTAATTACATCAGAACAATATGACCTGGCAACTCAATTTGAAATTGAGGGACGACTGCGGATGTATTCCGAGCCTCCCATGACCATGTCAACCCCAACTCATAAGCGAACAAAAACTATGCCAACATCTTTAACCCCAGGGCCCCCCAGGCCAATTTTTCGAGGCACGCATGTGGCTGCAGAGCTTATGAGACTGAATAATACTAGATATGGTGAGGAATGGTGGGGGGCTACTAGACACTTGTTAGATGTAAAACGGCTCCCCTTGCCGTGCGATGAAAATGGTCCTAGTACACATGAGGACATTCAGGAATTATTAAAGGCTGTCCACAAAAATTGCCCGGGTATAGGGACTGGAACATTTGTAAAAGAGGGATTGGAATTCTGGGATAATTGGTTCCACAAAATAAAACGTGATTTGGAAGAAGAGGTGGAAGAGGAAGGTAAACAGGAGATTTGCAGCGCTTTAGATAGTAGTTCTTTACACATGCCAGTTATGACGCGCTTAGACGCAGCTGGCAATCGAATACGTCATTACAAACCATACACCCCCGTAGATGTTACAACTTTAGTTGCAAAAATTCCCAGTATAGTGAAAGGAGCTCGTATGTGGTTAGATGGGATAGAACAGGCAACTGCAGGGACTCAATTGACTATTGGAGATTTTAAAGCCCTGTGTGCAGCGTCAGGTATTAGTATATCTCAACTGGCAGTGCAGTGTGGATATCAGCGCCTGCCATCACATACTGTGGATGGGGATGTATACGCAGGGAATAGTAAGGCTGCTCTTTCTGCAGCTCTGCATGTGATGTATCCAACACCGATTGATTTTTCAGCCATAACAGCAAATAAATGGGACCCTAAAACTGATTTTTCGGCACATTTGACAAAATGTATAAATTTGTATAAGGCTCAAACAGGGCAAGATGCAGATGTGGATCATAATGTAGCAGTATTTTTACACCTATTCATGTCCACACTGCCTGATAATATGCGTAAGAATTTAGATGCTGTCATTGCCCTGTCCTCAAAGCCTTGGCCAGAAATAAGAGAGACATTGATGCATTTTAGTAATGTGCATCGTAAACTGATAGAGACCCCACAGAAAGAACAGGCTAAATTAACTTCTAAGTTAATGACTATGCAGTTAAAGGATTTGGAAAGCAAGGAACAGGATAGAAACAAAAAACAGGAAACAATTGTACCTCCACAGGTCATTTACTATGTACAACCGGGATATAGCCGGCCGTACCAACCAAGGGGACGAGGCATGGTTAGAGGCAGGGGTAGAGGTCGAGGGATGCAAGGATCAGGACCATCACCTAATAGAAGGACGCATGTACAATGTTGGGGCTGTAATCAATTTGGTCACTATGCTTCAGAATGTTATCAGAATGCAGGAATGCCCCAAGTACAAATGCAGACGCAGCAAGGATTAATGCCACAAGTAGTAGGAATGCCTGTGAGTGCTCCGCAGACTGCAATACAGCAGCCGGTGACGCAATCACAGGGACCAGGAGCTGCAGTACAGAGACAGGGTACTGTGAATGCCTTTCCAACTTGGCAGAATATTCCAGACCAATGCTATTGACTGGAAGCAGACCAGTGTCAGGAAGAGGGAATGATTTTCAGGTTAGACACAAGGGAGCCCTTTATTACATTGACAATTGGAAAATATGGAACTCCTGTGAGATTTTTGATAGATACAGGGGCGAGTACCTCTGTGTTATGTGCAAAACCGCAGGGAGTTAAGCTTTCAAATCAGTATAGAACAACAGTGGGATTTACGGGGATAGAACAAAGAAAAAGGCTAACGGAACCGACTCTGGTGCGCTTGGAATGCCAACCGCACGGTTCAAGGGAGGCTGTGGTACCCTTCTTAGTGGCACCTGATTGCCCAGTAAATTTGTGTGGTAGAGACTTGTTGTCTCAATTAGGACTGTGTTTAGATTTTGGAAATAAAGAAATACCAAGTTTGCTCACTATGGTCCAACAGTTGAATAATGAAAATAAAGTAAAGGTTATGGAAAAATTACCACAACATATTTGGAGTACAAGTGATTCACCATATGGACTAGCCGTAAATGCAAAACCCCACAAGATAGAATTAATAGAAGGGGCAAAGGGGCCGAAGCAAGACCCTTACCCCATACGACCTAAATTAGTATCCAAAACCCTGGAACACATTGGTAAATTATTGAAATGTGGTATTATTGAACCTTCAGTATCCCCGTACAATACCCCATTGTTTCCGGTTCCAAAAGGGGAAAACAATGTAAGGATAGTACATGATTTAAGAGAGCTAAATGAGATTACAAGAAATCAATTTCCGATTTGTGCGAATCCTGCTACTCTTTTGCATACCCAGAATATATATGCATATAACACTGTTATTGACTTGTCTAATGCATTCTTTTCAATACCTCTTCATCCAGAGTCTAGGGATTTGACGTCATTTATAGTACAGAATGAGGCATACAGGTGGACTAGGATGCCGCAAGGCTTTACTGATAGTCCATCGGTATTCTCAAAACAACTAATGATGGATTTAAAGGATTTCAGGAGTCAATTGCCTGACACGGTGTCATTGTTTGTCTATGTAGATGATATTCTACTGTCTGCTGAGACTGAAACAGAATGCCTAGAATGGACTAGAAAATTATTTTTGTTATTAGGAGAGTTAGGATATAAATGTAACAAGGAAAAATGTGTTATAGCTCAGTCTACTGTCACCTTTTTAGGACAAAATGTTTCAGCAGAACATAAGGTCATTATACCGGAAGTTATATCTATTTTAAATGAGACTCCGGTACCGCAAACAGTTACCCAGTTACGTGCTGTTTTGGGAATGTTAAATTACTGCAGACAATGGATACCAAATTATACACAAAAAGTAATGAGACTTTATAAACATTTGAAACTGCCCGCAGCCACACCAAAGAATACATTAATTGTGTTGGAAGAGCAGGATAAGATGGTACTGGCTAAGATTGTGAGGGATTTGTTATCCCCAGGACCCTTAGCAGTAATAGATATACAATCACCTGTGCATTTGTGGATAAAAGACATGGGAAACAGTTGGGCAGCTATGATTAATCAAAATAATGAAGTAAATGCACCAGTAGCTTTTTTGTCAGGCTCTTTTAATCATGTGGAAAAGGGAATGAAAGAAATACCAAAGTTATTGACAGCTATTGTGGCAGCAATAGGCAAATGGAGAGCACAAATGCCTTTTGTTCCTATTGTAATACATACCAACCACACGATTAAAACGCTGTTGAGCCCTAGCCAGACGGCACTGACAGCCACTAGATTTGGAAAATATCAAGCAGTACTTTTAGGACAAGATATAAGAATAATACCATTAACTAAAGAACAAAGAAATAAGATAGATCTGCTTTTTCCTGTCGATCAAGAGGGTGAGATCGATACTATAGAAATCCCTACATTTCACTGTCTTACTTTTGAACCCTTATCTGATGGGTTAATATGGTTTACAGATGGAGCTTGTGAAAGGACTGTTGCAGGCTTTGCCTGCGTGCAGGTAGATGAGAATCTAAGAAAGATAATGCAAGTACAATATAAAACCCCTCCTGACCAAACTGCACAGCATGCTGAACTTTTAGCCGTTATTACGGCCTTACAACACACTGATATGACTCAAAATGTCACTATATATACTGATAGTGGTTACGTTGCAAGTTCACTACAGTATCATATATTAAAATGGCAGCGTAGGGGGATGATAACCAGTGCAGGTAAAAATTTACAACATTACACATATTAGAAATTGCTGTTTGACATTTTGGCCAGAAGGGAACGTGAAGGTAGAAAAACTGCAGTTGTGTGGACCCTGGCCCACACTGAAAGGCCAACCTTTGAGGCACTAGGTAATGCAATGGCTGATGCAGCAGCAACGGAGGTGGTTAAGCAAAGTGAAAAGATTTTGTATAATACTAGACAGACACAGGAAGGGCCACTTACGAATGTAGATAAGATTGAAATGTGGCAGCCAGAGGGACAGGAAAGTGAAAAATGGTTGAAGAGAGGATGTATGAAATTGGGAAGTGAATGGTTTAATGCAGAAGAAGGATTACCTTGTATGCCAATGAGTCAGGTGATTAAGGTATTAACTGAGTGGCATGCAACCATGCATTGGAATAAGGAAACAATGAAAACAATTTGAGCAAAGATTTTGGACTTTAAAAATTGATAACTTGATTCAACAGGTTGTGCAAAATTGCATGGTATGTAATATTAACATACCTAAAAGAGGTCCTAAAATATCGCCTGGGACACTTCCAATACCAGAAGGCCCAGCAAAAGAATGGTATATTGATTTCACTGATATGATTGTTCCAGTGCAGGGAAAAAGGTATTTGTTTGTTTGGGTGGATGCTTTCTCAAGGTGGATAGAAGCATTTCCATGTAAAAGGGAGACAGCACATGAGGTGGTACAATGTCTGATAACTCATATTATGCCAAGCCATGGGTGTCCGTCTAGAATAATTTCTGATAACGGGACGCATTTTAATAACAGTGTTTTGAAAGAAATGGAAACGATTATGGGTTTAACACACAGGAAAGTATCAGTGTATCGCCCCACCTCCAATGGTTTGGTGGAGCGCTACAATGGTATTTTAAAAACAAAATTGAGAGTCTTATTAAAATCTCTCAATAAAGAAATGGTGGGAAAATTATATACATGGCTTGATGTATTGCCATTAGCATTAATGACAATAAGGGCCCAACCTAATGGGCGTACAAAATTGACCCCATTCCAAATTCAGACAGGACGTCATTTCTTCCCGATGCAGACAGCAAGTACTGATAGCACAGCTCAGTACTGGCAAAAGCTACAACCAATGTTGAACCTGACAAGTGATATGATCCGAACAAATGTAGCATCACAGGCAGGGACTACTAATGATGTTTGTGCTTTTAAAGTAGGTGATTTAGTACTACGAAAGAACTTTACACATAAAACGTGGAAGGATCCTGTGTATGTAGGGCCTTTTGCTATCACGGCCCTTACTCAGACCGCTGCTCGTCTGGAAGGTCATACTTCTTGGATACATTTATCAGATATTCGACGAACTAATAATATTGAAATGGACAAAGAATAAACAAACATCATGTCCCTAAACATGATGGTATTGGGATGTTGTTGTTTGTTAATGGACAATGAACACATATGAGAATAGACTTGTTACAGTGGCCAAGATGTTGAATTTGACTGATTGTATCATATGTGCCCACTGACTGACATCATCCTTGTCCTTGCCAGCTATGATATATGGGACTACAATGATTAAAATCATGTCTGTTATCCCAATAATACCTGTGTAAGGGATGATGGAAACCTTCATTGGACAAATGAGACTATTCATAAGCAAGCCTTGCTTATCCACAGACATCATTTTGGTGTCTAATCAATAGTATGACAACTGAAAACATTCCCCTGATAAAGTGCAATTACACGCACAATGTTGTAACAGGTAATTGGTCTATAGAAGGAAATACAGTGATTGTAAATGTCACAACCACCAAAGAAAAGTGTGGCAATAAAACAAGCTGCAATAAGACTTTAACTCAATGATATGTAACAACTGATTCAATGAATGTTAACACTTTGGAATATGCTTTTAATTTGTGTAATTTTTAAGGCCACATCAGCTAATGAAAAGTAAGAATGAATGACAGTATATTCTCCTTTGATGAAGCTCACTGTCCTATAAATTATATACCTCAAGAGAGATAAATTTTGTACCCTAGTACAATTGAATCTTAATGCTGTGTAACATGTGTATTAGCATGTTTGCAAAGATGTACCAGGATGCTTTTAAAATGACAATGGTAACTGAAATCAAGAATGAATAGAACTTTAATATGTCAGCCAAAAATATTGAAAAAGCGTGCAGAAACTGAATGCCACAAACAGGGGGGAGGAGATTTAGAAGGGAGGTAAAAAGAAACAGACTGGAGCTGAAACAGATGTGTGAGGCCTGAAACAATCAGTCCTCAAAGGGAGGAATTTGTTGAATAAAAGCATGAAAGTTGAGGAGTGGAAGGCTCCATGATTACAACTAGCTGTTTCAACACTAAAATCTCCAGGGACATGAGAAAAGAATGTGGCCCACATCAGCCAAAGGCACGGCTCCAGAAAGTCTGGCAAGAAGGGGGGCCAATAAGGGGAAGCGGATGTAGCATGTTCTGCACAATAGCGTTGTGGTATTCAGAGACTTGTACAGGAATGTTGTATGAGAGAATTGGTCAGATGCCAAAGAAGAACGATATAAAAACAGATTGGAACAAAGAGGTAGCAAGCATTCTAATTTCTTTGTCTGTCTATAGCATTCTGATCTCTTTGTCTGTATATAGCATTCTGATTTATTCGCTGTACATTGTTTTTTTAATCATTCATTCTGACTTGTATATTACTTATCAAGAAATGCTTCCTGTAATAGCCCATTGAGCTATTCAGCCAATTCTGAACCAAGAATAAACTTTATATTAAATAGGAAATTCGTCTGGCATCCTCTACAACCCTCAAGAGTCAGCCCAGCCTGGGTGTAAGTGAAGGAAATGCAATCTGCTAGCCAATTGGAGATGGTGCGTTTCCCGACAGCCACTCCCCTTCTGTTGGGATCAAAAGAAACAAACATTTGGGCGGACTGTCTGAATGGGCTTGTCCGCTCCAGATAGAAGGCCAATGCTCGCTTGCAGTCCAACGTGTGCAACTGACGTTCAGCAGGGCGGGTATGAGGACGGGGAAAGAATGTTGGCAAGACAATTGATTGGTTAAGATGGAACTCCGACACCACCTTCGGCAACAACTTAGGGTGAGTGCGGAGGACTACTCTGCTATGATGAAATTTAGTATAAGGAGCATGGGCTACCAAGCCTTGAAGCTTACTGACTCTACGAGCTGAAGTGACTGCCACCAAAAAAATGATCTTCCAAAGTCAAGTACTTCAGATGGCAGGAATTCATGGCTCAAAAGGAGCTTTCATCAGATGGGTAAGAACGACATTGAGATCCCATGACAGAATAGGAGGCTTTGACAAAAGCAAACCTCTCATGAAGCAAACAACTAAAGGCTGTCCAGAGATAGGCTTACCTTCTACAGGATAATGAAAAGCACTAATTGCACTAAGGTGAACCCTTACAGAGTTGGTCTTGAGACCAGACTCGGATAAGTGCAGAAGGTATTCAAGCAGGGTCTGTATAGGACAAGAACGAGGATCTAGGGGCCTTGCTGTCACACCAGACGGCAAACCCGTGGAATCTTTTCTGGAAGCAAGCAAGACTCGGGAGACACCCTCAGAAAGACCCAAGGAGGCAAAGTCTACGCTCTCAACATCCAGGCCGTGAGAGCAAGGGACTGGAAGTTAGGATGCAGAAGCACCCCCTCATTCTGAGTGATGAGGGTTGGGAAACACTCCAATCTCCACGGTTCTTCTGAGGACAACTCCAGAAGAAGAGGGAACCAGATCTGTCACGGACAGAAGGGAGCGATCAGAATCATGGTTCCACGATTCTGCCTGAGTTTCAGCAAAGTCTTCCCTACCAAGGGTATGGGAGGATACGCATACAGGAGGCCCTTCCCCCAATAAAGGAGTAAGGCATCCGACCCTAGTCTGCCATGGGCCTGAAGTCTGGAACAGAACTGAGGGACCTTGTGATTGATCTGAGTGGCAAAAAGATCTACCAAGGGGGTGCCCCACGCTTGGAAGATCTTGCATATGACTCTCGAGTTGAGAGACCACTTGTGAGTTTGCATTATCCTGCTCAACCTGTCGGCCAGACTGTTGTTTATGCCTGCCAGGTATGTGGCTTGGAGAAACATGCCGTGACGGCGAGCCCAAAGCCACATCTTGACGGCTTCCTGACACAGGAGGCGAGATCTGGTGCCCCCTGCTTGTTGATGTAATGCTTGGCAACCTGATTGTCTGTCTGAATTTGAACAATTTGATAAGACAGCCGATCTCTGAAAGCCTTTAGTGCGTTCCAGACCGCTCGTAACTCCAGGAGATTGATCTGAAAACCTGCTTCCTGGAGGGACCAACATCCTTGAGTGTGGAGCCCATCGACATGAGCTCCCCACCCCAGGAGGGACGCATCCGTAGTCAGCACTTTTTGCGGCTGAGGAATTTGAAAGGGGCGTCCCAAGGTCAAATTGGAGCGAACTGTCCACCAATATAGGGAGTTGAGAAAAACTGTGGACAGCTGGATCATGTCCTCTAGACTTCCCGCAGCTTGGTACCATTGGGAAGCTAGAGTCCATTTAGTTGATCTCATGTGAAGACGGGCATGGGAATCATATGAACTGTGGAGGCCATGTGGCCAAGCAATCTCAACATCTGCCGAGCTGTGATCTGCTGAGACGCTCATACCCAAGAGACAGAAGATTGTCTGCCCTCGCCTTGGGGAGGTACACATGAGCTGTCTGGGAATCCAGCAGAGCTCCTATGAATTCTAGTCTTTGAACTGGAAGAAGGTGGGACTTTGGACAATTTATCACAAACCCTAGTAGCTCCAGGAGTCGAATAGTCATTTGCATGGATTGTAGAGCTCCTGCCTACGAGGTATTCGTCACAAGCCAATCGTCGAGATAAGGGAACACATGCACTCCCAGTCTGCGTAAGGACGCCACCACTACTGCCAGGCATTTTGTAAACACTCTGGGCGCAGAGGCGCGATCAAAGGGTAGCACACAATACTGAAAATGCCGTGTTCTCAGACGGAATCGAAGATACTGCCTGTGAGCTTGTAGTATCGGGATGTGAGTATAAGCATCCTTTAAGTCCAGAGAGCATAGCCAATCGTTTTTCTGAATCATGGGAAGAAGGGTGCCCAGGGAAAGCATCCTGAACTTTTCTCGGACCAGATATTTGTTCAGGGCCCTTAGGTCTAGGATGGGACGCATCCCCCCTGTTTTCTTTTCCACAAGGAAGTACCTGGAATAGAATCCCAGCCCTTCTTTCCCCGGTGGCACGGGCTCGACCGCATTGGCGCTGAGAAGGGCGGAGTGTTCCTCTGCAAGTACCTGCTTGTGCTGGAAGCTGAAGGACTGAGCTCCCGGAAGGCAATTTGGAGGTTTTGAAATCAAATTGAGGGAGTATCCTAGCCGGACTATTTGAAGAACCCACCGGTCGGAGGTTACAAGAGGCCACCTTTGGTGAAAAAACTTTAACCTCCCTCCTACCGGCAGATCGTCCGGCACGGACACGTTTATCTCGGCTATGCTTGCCTGGAGCCAGTCAAAAGCCCGTCCCTTGCTTTTGCTGGGGAGCTGCAGGGGCCTGTCGAGGCGCACGCTGTTGACGTGAACGAGCGCACTGGGGCTTAGCCTGAGCAGGCTGGCGGGCAGGTGGATTGTATCTATACTTATTATCAGCATAGGGAGCATTCCTCCTTCCCCCATAAAAACATCTACCTGAGTAGGTAAACATAGTAGATGACGGCAGAAAAAGACCTGCACGGTCCATCCAGTCTGCCCAAGAAGATAAATTCATATGTGCTACTTTTTTTATTTGTACTGTCCTCTTCAGTGCACAGACCGTATAAGTCTGGCCAGCCCTATCCCCGCCTCCCAACCACCAGCTCTGGAACAGACCCTATAAGTCTGCCCAGCACTATCCCTGCCTCCCACCACCAGCTCTGGCACAGACCGTATAAGTCTGCCCAGCACTAGTCCCGCCTCCCAACCACCAGCTCTGCCACCCATTCTAGGCTAAGCTCCTGAGGATCCCTTCCTTCTGCACAGGATTCCTTTATGTTTATCCCACGCATGTTTGAATTCCGTTACCGTTTTCATCTCCACCACCTCCCGCAGGAGGGCATTCCAAGCATCCACCACCCTCGCCATGAAAAAATACTTCCTGACATTCTTCTTGAGTCTGCCCCCCTTCAATCTCATTTCATGCCTTCTTGTTCTACCGCCTTCCCATCTCCGGAAAAGGTTTGTTTGCGGATTAATACCTTTCAAATATTTGAACGTCTGTATCATATCACCCCTGTTTCTTCTTTCCTCCAGGATATACATGTTCAGGTCCGCAAGTCTCTCCTCATACGTCTTGTAACGCAAATCCCATACCATTTTTGTTGCTTTTCTTTGCACCGCTTCAATTCTTTTTACATCCTTAGCAAGATACGGCCTCCAAAACTGAACACAATATTCCAGGTGGGGCCTCACCAACGACTTGTACAGGGGCATCCACACCTCTTTTCTTCTGGTCACACCTCTCTCTATACAGCCTAGTAACCTTCTAGCTACGGCCACCGCCTTGTCACACTGTTTCATCGCCTTCAGATCCTCAGATACTATGACCCCAAGATCCCTCTCCCCATCCGTACCTAGCAGACTCTCACCGCCTAACACATACGCCTCTCTTGGATTTCTAATCCCTAAGTGCATCACTTTGCATTTCTTCACATAGAATTTTAATTGCCAAACCTTAGACCATTCTTCTAGCTTTTTCAGATCCTTTTTCATGTTTTCCACTCCCTCTGGGGTGTCCACTGTGTTACAAATCTTAGTATCATCCGCAAATAGGCAAACTTTACCTTCTAACCCTTCGGCAAGGTCACTCACAAATATATTGAACAGAATCAGCCCCAGCACCGACCCTTGAGGCACTCCACTACTCACCTTTCCCTCCTCCGAGCGAACTCCATTCACCACCACCCTCTGGCGCCTGTCCGTCAACCAGTTCACCACTTTGGGTCCTATCTTCAGCCCATCCAGTTTATTTAAGAGCCTCCTGTGGGCAGGGCCGTGCCTAGGGTCTCTGGCGCCCCCCTGCAGACTATCAGTTCCCCCCCCCCCCCCCCCCCGTGAAAATGATCGCTCACCACTTGCCACACTGACAGGAATTGTCAGCAATATTCTTAGAAACAGATTGCTATACATTGCAAAATAAGATAGCAGATGTAAATTCTCAAAGTGGACATATTCCAAACACTAAAATGAAAATAAAATGATTTTTTTCTACCTTTGTTATCTGGTGACTTTCTTTTTCTGATCATGCTGGCCCAGTATCTGATTCTGCTGCTATCTGTCCTCTTAACTCCGTTTCCAGGGCTTCCTTTCCATTTATTTCTTTCCTTTCCTCCTTTCTTCTTCATTTCTGGTCCTCAGCTTCTGCCTATTTTCTTCATCCATGTGCAGTTTTTCTCCTCTCTTCCTTTTCCCTCATTTCATCTCCTTCATCTTTCTTCCCTCCCCTCTATGTCCAGCAATTTCTCCTCTCTCCCTGAGCCCTGCCCTCCCCATTCACGTCTAGTCTGTAATGCTTCGCAGAAGTATGACCAGACGCCCAAGTAGCCGGCCGACAAACCTCTTCCAGAGATAAGGCCGACGTCTCCACCCAAGAAGCCGCCTGTACCCGAGTAGAATGCGCCTTCAGGGCCACTGGAGACGCCCGCCCTTGTAGCAGATATGCCACTCCAATGGCTTCCCTAATCCAGCGAGCAATGGAAGTCTTAGAAGCCATCTCACCTCTTTTCAATCCCGACAAGAGTACAAAGAGATGATCTGAGTGTCGAAACTCAGAGATCTGCAAGTACCGAAACAAGGCTCTCCGCACGTCAAGGAAACGTAGCAAGGCAAACTCCCCCGGATAATCCTCTCTTCGAAAAGACGGAAGATAAACCGCCTGATTGCCATGGAAAGCTGAAACTACTTAGGTAGAAATGACAGAACTGTCGGGATCGACACCCCTGCTTCAGAAAAGTGCAAAAAAAGGATCTCTGGAAGACAAAGCCTGAATTTTAGAAATCCTCATAGCCGAAGCAATGGCCACCAAAAACATTATCTTAAGTGTTAGATCCTTCTCAGAAACCTTATTCAACGGCTCAAACGGTGGGGCCTGGAGGGCTCGCAGTACCACATTCAAATGCCATGCCGGGAACGGCTGCCTCAGAGGAGGCCAAAGCCGAAGAGCCCCGCGGAGGAAACGGACCACATCAGAGTGAGCTGCTAAAAAGGATCCGTCCAGTTTGCCCCTAAAACAAGCTAGCGCGGGCACCTGCACTCGAAGGGAATTATATGACAATCCCTTTTGAAGACCTCCTGAAGGATCTCCAGAATAACCAGAATGTCCGTCCGAAAAGGCGATTCAGTACGCAAAGCACACCACGCCGAGAAAGCTTTCCACACTCGTGTGTACGCTGCTGATGTAGACTGCTTCGGTGCCCCCAAAAGAGTGGCAATGACTGGTCCTGAAAATCCCTTCTTCCTCAGCTGCCACCTCTCAATAGCCAGGACGTGAGACCAAAGCGGGAGGGATTTACCATCTGAACTGGCCCTTGATGCAGCAGATCGGGAGTCACTGGAAGTCACAATGGTGACTCAGAGTGCTCGAACGAGATCTGCACACCACGGCCATCGGGGCCAGCCTGGGGCCACTAGAATGACCGGCCCCCGATGCCACCCTATGCAGCAAAGAACTCTCCCTATCAGAGGCCACGAAGGAACTGGTTGAGACCATTATCTAATCCCACCATCCCCAAGAAAGCGGAGTCCCAATACAGGATCCACTCGGACCCAGAGTTAATGCGGCCTCAACTGCCTCATGACTCAGCGGTCGTGGACTCTGCTCTCAAGAGGGCACGGAGTTCGAGGGATACCGCCTCGGCGCCCCCGGGGCGGGAGTCTCGCACTCTGGACTCGTTTGGGAGGAAGGCTTACCAATCTTCAATGCTCGTGACCCGCATCCAGTCCTACCAGCTCTACACGAGCATACACATGCGGAATAATGTGAAGCAACTGGCGGACCTGGTTGACAAGCTCCCCCCGGAGCAGTCCAGGCCTTTTCAGGAGGTGGTCAGGCAGCTGAAGGCGTGTAGAAAGTTCCTGTCCAGGGGTGTATATATGACACCTGTGATGTAGCATCTCGTGCTGCGGCCCAAGGTATAGTGATGCGCAGGCTCTCATGGCTGCGTGCCTCTGACCTGGACAACCACACCCAGCAGAGGCTGGCTGATGTCCCTTGCCGGGGGGGATAATATTTTTGGTGAGAAAGTCGAGCAGTTGGTGGACCATCAGCGGGAACAGCGTCCAATCCTGCGGATCCTGACTGCCGTTTGCGGCTGAAGAACTGGGGAACTTTGGCATTGCAAGCCATGGCCATGAGATCCATTACTGGTCTTCCCCAATGTTGACAAATCAGCCGAAAAGCCGAGTCCGACAGCGTCCATTCCTCTGCGACCAAAAGAGTCCGGCTGAGAAAATCCACTTGAACATTGTCTTGACCCGCAATGTGCACTGCCGACAGACTCTGAACATGCGCTTCCGTCCATACTAGAAGAGGAGATGCTTCCACTGCCAAGGGAAGACTGCGAGAGCCCCCCTGCCGATTGATGTAGGCCACCGTCGTGTTGTTGTCCGAGAATACACGAACCGCCTGCCCCTGTTGAAGGTCCTGAAAACTCTGCAGCGCGTTCATGACTGCTCGCAACTCCAGATGATTTATCGGCCAAGTTGCTTCGAGAGGGGTCCACGATCCCTGGGCTACTCAATGAAGACAATGGGCTCCCCAGCCCGCAAGGTTGGCATCCGTCACGACTACCACCCAATTGGGAGATGCAAGAGAAACACCCTTCTGCAAAATGGCTGACTGGAGCCACCACGCGAGTGTCTCTGGCAAGGCTCAACCAAGGAAGGCATCGTTGAAAATCCAGTGACGTCAGTGACCATCTGCTCAAAAGGAAATTCTGAAGAGGCCACATGTGAGCCCTTGCCCATGGAATGACCTCCAACAAGGTCGCCGTCATGGAACTAAGGAGCTGAACTTAGTCCCACACTCGGGGAGCACGACGACTCAATAAGGTCCGTACCTGAGAAAGCAATTTGATCCTTCGCCCCTCGGGGAGAAACACCTTCCCCCGCTTCGTATCGAATTGCACTCCAAGATACTCCAGACTCTGAGTACGAACCAGATGCTTGTCCATTGAGCCTGCCATGAGTGGGAAAGCGCGGGGTACAAATGTAACAAAAAAATTAAAAAAAAATATTGACCACCCAACCTAAGGATTGCAACACCACAATCACTCGGTCTGTGACCACTCGACTCTCCTCTGCTGTCATCACCCGAATCAGCCAGTCGTCGAGATATGGATGCACTCGAAACCCCTCCTTCCGCAGGAACGCCGCCACCACCACCACCACAACCTTGGAAAAAGTGCGTGGGGCAGGGGCCATTCCGAAAGGAAGGGCCTGAAACTGGAAGTGCTGACCCAGCACTGCAAATCTGAGAAATCTCTGATGGGGCTGCCAAATGGGAATGTGCAGGTAAGCTTCCCTCAAACCGAGAGCCGTCAAAAACTCGCCTGGTTGAACAGCAGCAATAACTGCCCTTAATGTCTCCATGCGTAAGTGACAAACCCGCAAAAACTGGTTTACTTTTCTGAGATTGAGAATAGGCCGAAAAGCCCCTCCCTTCTTTGGAACCACAAAGAAGATGGAGCACCGATCTGTGCACCTTTCGAGAGGAGGAACAGGCACGATAGCCCCTATCCTTAGCAGGTCTCGCAAACACTGCAGAACCACTGCCTTCTTGGCGATACACAGCGGGACTCCAGAAAAAAAGTCTGTGATGGGAGAGAAGAATTCTACCTTATAACCTTCTCGCACCACATTGAGGACCCACTGGTCCGAAGTAATTCTGGCCCACTCTGGAAGAAACGGAGAAAGCCGACCACCGATCTGCTCTCCTCCCGAGTGGACCTGCGCCCTCTCATTGGGAGGCCCGAGGAGCCCCATGACGAGGGGGGGGGTCCAGCCGGACGTTTCTCATTGCGAAAGAAAGAACGCTGCCCAAAACGAGGGCGCTGAAAGGCTGCATTGGACCGCCCTAGGATATACCGTCGTGTCTCTCTGAAACATGAACTCAAGGCTCCCTGCCTGGAAGTAGACTTGGGTCTATCCTCCGGAAGACGCTGATATTTGGAATCCCCCAAATCTTTAACAATCTTTTCTAGGTCTTTCCCAAAAAGCAATTTCCCTCGGAAAGGCAATTTAATGAACCGTTGCTTAGAGGCCATATCTGCGGCACAAAGACGGAGCCACAGAAGAAGCGGAGGGGAAACAGTCAAGGCCATGAGTTTGGCCGAAGCATGGAAGAAATCATACAAGGCATCCGCCAAGTATGCCAGCCCAATATCCATCAGCGACATCTGAGGAGTTCCCAGCATATCAGACTCCGAAATCGAATCCATGACAGAATATAGTCAACTGAGACAAACTCTAGCCACATAACTACAAACAAAAGCTTGAAGTGTCAAAGCGGCCACCTCAAAAGCACATTTTAAAAAGGCCTCTAGCCGTCTGTCTTGCATATCCTTAAGTGCCACACCACCTTCCACTGGAAGAGTAGTCTTCTTAGTGACCGCCGTTACCAGAGCATCCACCCTAGGTAGCGCAAACTGTTCTAAACGGTCCGCTGAAACCGGATACAGCCTGGCCATATTCCTGGCTATTTTCAGCCCCCCATCAGGATCCGCCCACTGAACCGAAATCAACTCTTCAATAGCTTCATGTACCGGAAATGCCTTAAAAGGTCGTCTGGTACTAGCCATCTTGGGATTGACTGCCTGAGAAGCCGCAATCTCAGGGTCCTCTATATTCAGGGCTTCCAGCGCCTGACAGATAAAGGAGGACAACTCCTCCTTATAGAAAATCCTCACAGCGGAAGAGTCCTCTGGTTGGTCAGTGAGGATACAGTCCTCCACATCCTCTACCCCCGTCTGCTCCGAGAGAGCCACCACGGAGGAAGCTGCAGCCGACCATATGCAGGACCCCTCCTCAGACCCCAAAGAAAGCCTAGGCTTTTTATGGGAGGAGAAATCCTCTGGGGAAAATCCCATAATCTCTTGGTTACCCCCAGACCCCCTGAGAGAATCAAAGGCCGAAGCTGTCGCAGCCGCGTTAGGGGGGGGGGGGACAAGGCTATTTTCAACAAAAACACCTGATGGAGTAGCAAAATAAACTCTGGCGAAAGCCCCTCCCCCGCAACGGAGGAAGTCGCAGCCATGGCACCTGCACCACCACCCACAGTGCCTGACGCCCCCCCCCCCCCCTACCAGCGGAGAAGAAGCTTTGCCCAAAACTGCTACCGGAGCCGGCTCTGCAACCGATAGCAAAATAGCACGAGAATCACCAGGCTATGGGCAGGAAAGCACGCTCTTGGGGGGGGGGGGGCACCGCTTCGTTGACTCCCGCCAAATCAGCGCACCCCACGCTGCAAAGGCACACTGCTGAATGCCGTTTCCCGAATCAGGAACAGTGTTTTACCGCCTCCGTTGCCATTGCCCGTCCCCGAACAGGAACCCAGCAGGACTTACCCCGGACCGGGAAAGTGCGGGAACTGACAGCTGAGCCGAAGAAGAAAAAAAAACTCTCCGACTCCACTTCGAGGCAGGCTCAGACAACCAAGCAACAGAAAACAGAACTCGGACAGCAGTAACACAAACCTGCTCTCAGCAAAAACACACTTCCCTGTGATTCTGTGTTTCTCTTAAATAAATTCTATGGTTCTCTTTTTTTTTTTTTTCTTTTTAGTGAGGAGGCAGAAACAAACAGGGAAGGAAAGGAACAGCAAGAGCCTGTTCAGAGGGAATTTGAGGTGCAGCAGGGACCCAGCAACTGCATATACTGCCAAAGGGGAAACCACCAGTCCGCCACCCCCCAAGCTCAAACTGGCCACTGGCCCAGGAGCACCCTCAGAGGCCTTGGGCCCAGGAGCTGGAGAAAAAGCCGTCCACCACCTGCTGAGACAGAGACATACTGAGGAAGAAGCTGGCCGCCTGGCATCACTGCCTTTAGTTTATCTCTATCTCCACCTGCTGGTAGGCGGACTTAACCCACAAGTTCCTGGATTCATCTGCTGCAAGTGACAAGGAAATCTAGATATACTACATTGAATGGCTCACCTTTATCCACGTTTATTCATGCAAAAGAAAGCAAATTGGTAAGGCAAGACTTCCCTTGGCTGAATCCATGTTGACTCTGTCCTATTAAACTATGTTTGTCTGTGTGTTCAGTGACTTTTGTTTTTTTTATATCAGTTTCCATTATTTTCCCCAGCACTGACGACAGGCTTACCGGTCTGTAATTTCACCAGATCACTAATGAATCCCTTTTTAAAAACGGGTGGAAGTAAGGGAGAGGCAGAAGGAAGAGGAGAGGATGCTGGAAAATGAATGAAAAGAGCAACACAGGTAGCACAGAAGCAGAGAGGCTGAGGAAAGGATGCTGTACGATAAGTAAAGGTGGCGAGAGCACATGCTGGGGAGTGGGATAAGACGGGAAGAGGAAGATAGTGAGGGAGCTAACTGAATAGAGAAGAAAACTGAATGAGGAAGGGTAATTTATAACATTATGCAAGGACGGAAGAGAAAAGAGGAAGGTAAGGAAAGAGATGGAACAAGGAAGATAAATTAAAGAACTAGGAAATAAATAAATTAATAATTAAATAACTTAATAATAAATTAAATAAATAAATTAAAGAACTAGGAAATAAATAAATCCATGACCACCTACCATTCAGAAAAGCACTAAAACCCCATCTATTCAAACAAGCCTACCCAAAAGACCCAGATTAATCTCATGAACCCATCTACCTTACACATACTGAAGAGAAAACGACATTGACCCAGAATCTATTTCCCACCTTACCCTCCTCTCTATCACCTGTCTCTATCTACCTACCCCATCCATTTACTACCCATCCATCCTTCTATTATGTTATACTTAATTTCCTACTTTACATAACAAAATTCTGTGTTACCTATTACTATGTAAGCCGCATTGAGCCTGCTTTTAGTGGGAAAGTGCAGGATACAAATACAATAAATAAATAAATGTGAGAGAAGCAGCTGTGTGAATAAGAAAAAATGTGTGAGGGAAGGAGGGAATTCAGTTTCTATAAGTATGATAGCTGGGAAGGGTTATATGTCAAAGGAGGGCTGGGTGACATGGCAGTTGGATGAAATTTATAGAAGAAAGTCTGATAAAACAGGTTGAGCAAGAAGAAAACATAAAAATAAAATTTAGCAGTTTAGGGCATTATTAACTAGTTGCCGTGGAGGGGCATAATCGAACGGGGACGACTATCTCTAAGGGCGCCCATCTCTAAGGACGTCACGGTGAAGGAGCGGGGAAACCCGTATTATCAAAACAAGATGGGCGTCCATCTTTCGTTTCGATAATACGGTCGGGGACGCCCAAATCTCAACATTTAGGTCAACCTAAATGTTGAGATGGTCGACCTTAGAGATGGTCGTCCCCAGTTTTCGGCGATAATGGAAACCGATGCCCATCTCAAAAATGACCAAATCCAAGGCATTTGGTTGTGGGAGGAGCCAGCATTCGTACTGCACTGGTCCCCCTCACATGCCAGGACACCAACTGGGCACCCTAGGGGGCACTGCAGTAGACTTCACAAATTGCTCCCAGGTGCATAGCTCCCTTACCTTCGGTGCTGAGCCCCCCAAAACCCACTCCTCACAACTGTGCACCACTACCATATCCCTAAGGGGTGAAGGGGGGCACCTACATGTGGGTACAGTGGGTTTCGGGTGAGTTTTAAAGGGCTCACGTTTACCAGCACAAGTGTAACAGGTATGGGGAGGTTGGGCCTGGGTCCGCCTGCCTGAAGTGCACTGCACCCACTAAAACTGCTCCAGGGACTTGCATACTGCTGTCATGGAGCTGGATATGACATTTCAGGCTGGCATAGAGGCTAGAAAAAAAAATTATTTTTTCTTTTTTAGGGTGGGAGGGGATTGGCAACCACTGGGGGAGTAAGGGGAGGTCATCCCTAATTCCCTCCGGTGGTCATCTGGTCAGTTCGGGCACCTTTTTGAGGCTTGGTGGTGAAAAAAAATGGACCAAATAAAGTCGACCAAATGCTCGTCGGGGACGCCCTTCTTTTTTCTATTATCGGCCGAGAATGCCCATCTCTTAATCACGCCCCAGTACCACCTGTGCTACGGTGCCGACACACCCCCGTGAACTTTGGTCGTCCCCGCGATGGGAAGCAGTTGAGGACACCCAAAATCGGCTTTCGATTATGCCAATTTGCGCAACGCTGAGAGGATGCCCATCTCTCGATTTGTGTCAGAAGATGGGCGCCCTTCTCTTTCGAAAATGCCCCTAATAGTGTACAAACCCTTTTCCCATAGTTTTAAACTGAAATTTTCTCTAGGAATAGGCATTTTAACATAGTTTTAAACTGAAACCTTTTCTGGAGGCAGTTATTTTCTGTTCCTTGACTGCTGGAGAGGTAACACATCCAGCGACCTCAATTAAGTGTTAATTAAAGTGTGGGGAAGTAGTATACTTGCATAGATTGCTGAGTCAGCTTCAAAGAGCCTGTTTAAAAAAGGCCCCTTAGATTCAAAACTATATAAAGAGGAAAGGTCCCACTGAACTTTCTTTCTGAGAAGTTACGAGAGAAGAGGACATTTCTCTGGTAAGTGAACACTATTTTGCTTTGTGCTTTGGGAACTTTAAGATTAGGGTTTAAAGGAGGAATTGTAGGTTAGTGATAGGCAAAATAAAAATATAAAAAGCAAATTTTATTAATATCCATAGTCTTTTCCACTTAATTTTAAAAACTTTGTACCACAGCATTAACAGATAGAATCTAGCAGGCACTGCAGAATCTAGTTTAGTCTTCTCGCCCACCCCTAGGACAACCCTTCATTTATAGTCAGTTATTGTAATTAGGGTAACAAGCAAGGAGTGCTCTTACACAGTTTTAAATACATTTCATTACCATCTAAGAAGGAAACACTAAATAAATCATACAATATACTACATAAGCTAAAAGACACTTTTATATTAGGCTAATATCCTTAATACTGTAGCAAGTTTTAAATTATTGAAAAACTCAAAAACACTAAGATGGAGTCAGCAGTCCAGCAGCGAGAGGGGTGCTATCCAGTCTTTTGCACTGAGTGTCACATGTATGATTTCTCAGTTGGTGAGATGTCATATGTGTGTGCCCGATGCAAAGAGCTCCTAACTCTCAGAGAACCTGTCCGTTCTCTTGAGGCTAGAGTAGCAGACTTGGAGGAGCTGAGGGAGACAGAGAGGTACATAGAGGAGACCTACAGGGATGTTGTAGAGAAGTCCCACTTACAGTCCGGTAGCCCCTGTGCTACCTTGGAGGAGGGAGGTCTCCAAGAAGGAAAGCATCACCTTGGTGAAGTAGGAAGTACTCCTGTAGCCAGGACCTGCCCACCAGGGGATGTACTATCCTTTCGCACCAAGGATATGTCTCCAAGTGCTGCCAAGGAGGGAAAGGTTAGGACAGCTGTTGTAGTTGGAGATTCAATCATTAGGCATATAGATAGCTGGGTGGCTGGTGGACGTGAGGATCGCCTGGTGACTTGCCTGTCTGGTGCGAAGGTGGCGGACCTCACGTGTCACTTAGATATGATTTTAGATAGTGCTGGGGAGGAGCCTGCTGTCTTGGTACATGTGGGTACCAATGACATAGGAAAATGTGGGGGAGAGGTTCTGGAAGCCAAATTTAGGCTCTTAGGTAATAAGCTCAAATTCAGATCCTCTAGGGTAGCATTTTTGAAATGCTACCCGTTCCACGCACAGGGCCCAAGAGACAGGCAGAGCTCCAGAGTCTCAATGCATGGATGAGACGATAGTGCAGGGAGGAGGGTTTTAGATTTGTAAGGAACTGGGCAACACTCTGAGGAAGGGGAAGTCTATTCCGAAAGGATTAGCTCCACCTTAACCAGGGTGGAACCAGGCTGCTGGCATTGGCATTTAAAAAGGAGATAGAGCAGCTTTTAAACTAGAAAGGGGGGGGGAAGCCGACAGTCGCTCAAAAGCGCATGATTCGAGATAAGGTATCTTTCAAAGATATCACCAAAACAGGGAAGATAGGGTATCCTGATAGTGAGGTTGCAAAAGAGACCGTAGTAGATCAGGTGTCCTTAAATAAAAATCAGACAAAAGATTGCAAATTAATACTGTCAAGTACTAAGCATGATGTAAATAGGAACAAACAAACATAGTTTGAAATCCCTATATGCAAATGCCAGGAGCCTAAGAAATAACATGGGAGAGTTAGAATATATTGCACTAAATGAAAAATTAGATATAATAGGCATCTCTGAGACCTGGTGGAAGGAGGATAACCAGTGGGACACTGTCATACCGGGTTACAAATTATATCATACTGATAGGGTGAATCGAATTGCTGGAGGGGAAGCATTGTATATTAATGAGAGCCTTGAATCAAATAGATTGAAAATTCTGCAGGAAACAAAACACTTCTTGAAATCACTGTGGATTGAAATTCCATGTGTAAAGGGGAAAAGGATAGTGACAGGAGTGTACTACCATCCGCCTGGCAAGGATGAACAGACGGATGCAGAAATGTTAAAGGAAATTAGGGATGCAAACAAACTGGGCAACACAATAATAATGGGTGATTTCAATTACCCCGATATTGACTGGGTAAATGTAACATCGGGGCATGCTAGGGAGGTAAAATTCCTTGATGAAATTAAGGACAGCTTTATGGAGCAGCTGGTACAGGAGCTGACGAGAGAAGGAAAAATTCTAGACCTAGTCCTTAGTTGAGTGCATGATCTGGTGAGGGAGGTAAAGGTGCTGGGGCCGCTTGATAACAGTGATCATAATATGATCAGATTTCATATTAGCCTTGAAGCATACTTAGGAAATCAAATATTAGTGTTTAACTTTTAAAAAGGAGACTATGATAAAATGAGAACGGTGAAAAAAAAAAAATCTTAGAGGAGCAGCTGCGAGGGTCAAAAATTTACATCAGGCGTGGATGCTGTTCAAAAATACCATCCTGGAAGCCCAGGCCAAATATATTCCACGTATTAAAAAAGAAGGATGGAAGAGCAAACAACAGCCGGCGTGGTTAAAAAGTGAGGTGAAGGAATCTATTAGAGCTAAAAGAAAATCCTTCAGAAAATGGAAGAAGGAACCGACTGAAAATAATAAGAAACAGCATAAGGAATGTCAAGTCAAATGCAAAGTGCTGATAAGGAAGGCTAAGAGGGACTTCGAAAAAAAGACTGCGTTGGATGCACACACACATAGTAAAAAAAATTTTAGGTATATTAAAAGCAGGAAGCCGGCAAAAAAATCGGTTGGACCGCTAGATGACCGAGGAGTAAAAGGGGCGAGCAGGGAAGACAAATTCGTAGCGGAGAGATTAAATAAATTCTTTGCTTCGGTCTTCACCGAGGAAGATTTGGGTGGGATACTGGTGCCGGAAATGGTATTCGAAACTGACGAGTCGGAGAAACTTAATGAATTCTTTGTAAACCTGGAAGATGTAATGGGGCAGTTCTACAAACTGAAGAGTAGCAGATCTCCTGGACCGGATGGTATTCATCCCAGAGTACTGATAGAACTGAAAAATGAGCTTACGGAGCTATTGTTAATAATATGTAATTTATCCTTAAAATTGAACATGGTACCAGAGGATTGGAGGGTGGCCAATGTAACGCCGATTTTTAAAAAAGGTTCCAGAGGAGATCCGGAAAATTATAGACCGGTGAGTCTGACGTCAGTGCCGGGCAAAATGGTAGAGACTATTATTAAGAACAAAATTACAGAGCATATTCAAAAGCATGGATTAATGAGACAAAATCAACATGGATTTAGTGAAGAGAAATCTTGCCTCACCAATCTAATACATTTCTTTGAAGGGGTGAACAAACATGTGGATAAAGGTGAGCCAGTTGATATTGTGTATCTGGATTTTCAGAAGCCATTTGACAAAGTACCTCATGAAAGACTACAGAGGAAATTGGAGAGTCATGGGATAGCAGGTAGTGTTCTATTGTGGATTACAAACTGGATGAAAGATAGAAAACAGAAAGTAGGGTTAAATGGTCATTATTCTCAATGGAGACGGGTAGTTAGTGGGGTTCCCCAGGGGTCTGTGCTGGGACCCACCACGCATGCCCAAGTGCCTTCCTGCCAAGTCATGTGAATGTGATCTCATTAGTTCAGAATAAAATGGGCCTAGAAGGGTGGAGTTGGATTCTAGACCCCAAACAGATTCTGCAACACTGAATGCCCAAAATGAAATGTCTCTTCGTAAGACGTATCAGCCTTGCAAATCTCTTCAATGGAGACGGACTTCAAGTGGGCTACTGACGCAGCCATGGCTCTGACATTATGAGCCATGACATGACCCTGTAGAGTCAGACCAGCTTGGGCATAATTGAACGAAATGCAATCTGCTAGCCAATTGGAGATTATGATCCATCAGCCACTGTGAAACTGCAGCTAAACAATCATTCAATTTTGTTATGTCCTCCTCTTGATGAATATTCATAAAGTTCACTAACAAAATATCATTCACACAGTTAAACTAATCAATCACAAAAATCAAAAACAACAAAATCAGTGGAACTGAACAAATTATATAAGATTAAAAAAAAAAAAAAAAAAGAGTCAAACCCTGTGGGACTCAACTCTGTAACAACTACTCTTTATATAAATCAGTCTCGATGGCTTCTGTCAATGCTCATCAATGAGTGGGGGATCAATGACATCTGAATGCCAATGTATCTTCAGTGTTTAGTGCAGCACTAGGGTCCTTAAGATTCGATGCCTTAAGTGCCAATGCACCTTGGCTGGACTTGGTCAAACCAAAGAGCTTTTCTTTCTGTTCAATAGGCACAAAGATCCATAGCTATCATCTGACAGGTAATGCAACCAAAGGCATCGGCCCAATATTCAGCGCAATTTAACCAGCCAGGAGCAGCTCCTGGGCGGTTAAATAGCACTTAGCTGGCTAAGCACTAATATTCAGCACAAGATAGCTGGTTATCTCTGCTATCCGCAGGAGACATCAATCCCAATCCAGACCCCCCACACCTGTCCTCCTCCTATCCATGCAAACGTTTCCGGGATGTCTCCAATCTCATATCTATTCCCCTCCTCCCCCCCTCTTCCCTCCCCTTCTCATGTGCACTGTGGAATGCCCACTCGGTCTGCAACAAACTTCCCTTCACCCACGATCTCTTCATCTCTCATTCCCTTCACCTGCTTGCCCTAACTGAAACCTGGCTCTCCCCTGACGACTCTGCCTCAGTTGCGGCTCTATGCCATGGAGGCTCTCTCTTCTCCCATTCTCCCCGCCTAGTTGGCCGCGGAGGAGGCGTCGGGTTACTACTCTCGCCCTCCTGTACCTTCCAACCCGTCCTCCTACCACAGTCTCACTGCTTCTCATCCTTTGAAGTCCACTCCATCCGTCTATTCTACCCGTTGCCACTCAGAGTGGCAGACATTTACCGCCCCCCTGATAAATCCCTCTCTTCCTTCCTCACCGACTTCAATGCCTGGCTTTCTGTTTTTCTTGAACCCTCATCTCCATCCCTCATTCTCGGAGACTTTAACATACACGTTGATGACCCGTCCAACTCTCACGCTTCTCAGTTCCTCACTAACATCCTCCTTCAACCTCCAGCTATGTTCCACCACCCCTACTCACCGTGATGGCCATTGCCTTGACCTCGTCCTCTCCTCTTCCGGCTCACCCTCCCATTTCCACACCTCAGCTCTTCCTGTCTCTGATCATCACCTGATCACCTTCACACTTCTTCACCCTCCCCCTCAGCCCCGCCCAACATTAACCACTACTTCCAGGAATCTCCAGGCTATTGACCCTCCCACCTTATCATCTAGTATTTATAATCTCCTCCCCTCCATCATGTCCTCCGAGTCTGTCGACGAGGCTGTCTCCGCTTACAATGCCACTCTCTCCTCTGCTCTGGACACCCTTGCACCATCCACCTCCCGTCCCACAAGGCGTACTAATCCCCAGCCCTGGCATCCGTTACCTTCGCTCCTGCACCCGATCTGCTGAACGCCTCTGGAGGAAATCTCGCACCCATTCAGATTTCCTTCACTACAAATTCATGCTATCCTCCTTCCAGTCCTCACTATTCCTTGCCAAACAGGACTATTACACCCAATTGACTAATTCTCTCAGCTCTAACTCTCGTCGTCTCTTCGCCACCCTTAACTCCCTCCTCAAAGTGCCCTCCGCTCCCACCCACCCCCCCTCACTCTCTCCTCAATCACTGGCTGACTACTTCCGCGACAAGGTGCAAAAGATCAACCTTGAGTTCACTACCAAGCCACCTCCTCCTCTTCACCCTTCAACCCTCTCCCTCAACCAACCAACCCAGACCTCCTTCTCCTCCTTTCCTGATATCTCCGAGGAGGAAACCGCCCGCCTTCTTTCCTCCTCAAAATGCACCACTTGTTCCTCTGATCCCATCCCCACCAACTTACTTAACACCATCTCTCCTACTATCACCCCCTCCATCTGTCATATCCTCAACCTCTCTCTCTCCACTGCAACTGTCCCCGACACCTTCAAGCATGCTGTAGTCACGCCACTCCTCAAAAAACCATCACTAGACCCTACCTGTCCCTCCAACTACCGCCCCCTCTCCTACCCTTCCTCTCCAAGACACTTGAGCGCGCAGTCCACAGCCGCTGCCTTGATTTTCTCTCCTCTCATGCCATCCTCGATCCGCTTCAATCCGGTTTTCGCCCTCTTCACTCGACAGAAACAGCACTCTCTAAAGTCTGTAATGACCTGTTCCTTGCCAAATCCAGAGGCCACTACTCCATCCTCATCCTTCTGGATCTATCCGCCGCTTTTGACACTGTCAATCATGACTTACTTCTTGCCACACTGTCCTCATTTGGGTTCCAGGGCTCTGTCCTCTCCTGGTTCTCCTCCTATCTCTCCCACCGCACCTTCAAAGTTCACTCTCATGGATCTTCCTCCACCCCCATCCCCTTATCTGTTGGTGTTCCCCAGGGATCGGTCCTTGGACCCCTTCTCTTCTCAATCTACACCTCTTCCCTGGGCTCCCTGATCTCATCTCATGGTTTCCAGTATCATCTCTATGCTGATGACACCCAACTGTATCTCTCCACACCAGACATCACCGCGGAGACCCAGGCAAAGGTATCGGCATGCTTATCCGACATTGCTGCCTGGATGTCCAACCGCCACCTGAAACTGAACATGTCCAAGACCGAGCTTATCGTCTTTCCACCAAAACCCACTTCTCCTCTTCCTCCACTTTCTATCTCAGTTGATAACACCCTCATCCTCCCCGTCTCATCTGCCCGCAACCTCGGAGTCATCTTTGACTCCTCTCTCTCCTTCTCTGCGCATATCCAGCAGATAGCCAAGACCTGTCGCTTCTTCCTCTTTAACATCAGCAAAATTCGCCCTTTCCTCCCCGAGCACACCACCCGAACTCTCGTCCACGCTCTCATTACCTCTCGCCTGGACTACTGCAACTTACTCCTCACCGGCCTCCCACTTAGCCATCTATCCCCCCTTCAGTCTGTTCAGAACTCTGCTGCACGTCTCATATTCCGCCAGAACCGATATACTCATATCACCCCTCTCCTCAGGTCACTTCACTGGCTTCCGATCAGATACCGCATTCAATTCAAGCTTCTCCTTCTTACCTACAAATGCACTCAGTCTGCTGCCCCTCACTATCTTTCTACACATCTCCCCTTACGTTCCCGCCCGTAACCTCCGTTCACAGGATAAATCCCTCCTCTCAGTACCCTTCTCCACCACCGCCAACTCCAGGCTCCGCTCATTCTGCCTCGCCTCACCCTATGCTTGGAACAACCTTCCTGAACCCTTACGCCAAGCCCCCTCTCTGCCCGTCTTCAAGTCTTTGCTTAAAGCCCACCTCTTCAATGCTGCGTTCGGCACCTAACCCTTACCATTCAGTGAATCCAGATTGCCCCTATCGGACCGACCGTTCACTTGTCTATTAGATTGTAAGCTCTTTGAGCACGGACTGTCTCTCTTTGTTAAATTGTACAGCACTGCGTAACCCTAGTAGCGCTCTAGAAATGTTAAGTAGTAGTAGTAGTAGTAGTGTTTAGTGCCTAGCCGCTATGCGGCTATGTCACGCGACTTAGCCAGCTAAATGCGAAAACTGAGCGCTAAACCGGCTAAGTTGAGCAGTTAAGATAGGCTGCTTAAATAACAGGCCTACCTTTAACTGATATCTTAATCGGCTAGAGCTGAATATTCATTTAGCTGGTTAACATTCATTCGTTTGACACAGCCAAAATTGAAACCAGATATTCAATGCTGGTCACCAGATATGGCCCAGAATTGAATATCCAGGGTCAGCGCAACTGCCGGCAGCTAACGACACAGCCTGCCACATGAATATTGGGGGGATTGTGTTCAGGTATGAGGCACGACAGGTACAACACATGGATATTAGTCTAAAAGACAAAAGTCTTATCAATAGTTTTTAAGAGGGGGAAAAGATAGAATAAAGGTGGTTCTGATGCAAAAAAATAAAATAAAATAAAATGCAGGGCTTATTTTGTAGGGAACCAGCCTGGAAAGCAGTTCTGCCACTCCTTTTCAGATGCCAAAACAAAAGGAGTGTTCTACTCTAGCCCTTCCTTTCCATGTAGCCTGCAAAGAAGAGTAAGTGGGAGTACGCTGGAGCAGATCAGAAAACATTCTCTCTGCTCCCTAATCCAGCCCCTCTTCTCCTGTTGCTCTTCACCTGCCCATCCCTTCTACCAACTCCACAGTTCCACTTCCTTTGTCTACAAAGTAAGCTCTGACAAAATGTAATGCAAAAAATATATATACGCACAGGAACACCTGACCATGCAAGAAGAAGAATTAAGGTGACCCTACACAACAGCACCAACACAGGAGGGTATGTATCTACACAGATCATGGTGCAAACTTCAGCTTGGAGTGCTTTGCATATTTTTTCTGCCAAGGTTCCATCAGATGACTTCAAACCATATGTGAGCATTTTATAGGCTGCTTGTCTCCAACAAACGTCACACAGTTAGTAGAAACAGGGAACTATAGGTTTTGATGCTCATTGAAAACATGCACAAAAATTACTACTACTACTTTATTCTCTCTGAAATTATATATGATAATTATACTCTACAGTAATATAACATCAAATTTCTTATTCATAAGAATTTTTCCAAGCCTCAGAAAGCTGAAAAGGTTCAATAGCTACACTATCATTTATTTTACTTATTTTTAAAACTTACATACAACCTAACTGTAGTACTTTTAACTACTTTGCTTAACACATTATTTACAAAATTTACAGGTTTATTAAATAACCAAATTACTTACATCAAGAAAGCTAACATCAATATGCAGATCAATATCAACATCATCAATTGCTCCATATTCCCTGAAAGAAAAGAAAAGATCTACATAGACATATATAAAAACATAAAAATATAAATATTACTACCCTAAAACAAAAGCAGAATGAAGCAAATTTGCTTACCCATAACAGGAGTTCTCTTTAGCTAGCAGGATATCAAAAAGACAAGTAAATAACATTACTTGATGGTACCAAGACAGAGAAGCTTTTTCAGAGCATAGAAGATATAGCTCTACAGCTTCTAAGAATAAGTACATATTCCAATGTGATGTGTTCCTGCACTAGTACCTCAGTTCACATATAGCTTAAAAACCTTAACCCAGTATGCAAGATTGAGTCTGATTTATCCAGCTTATGGAGAACCCGTTATAGGTAACCAACTATGCTTTTCCACAAACAAGCAGGGTGAGATCTCCACGGCTGAAGGTTGCTTAAGTACTTTGAGCAGCTCAATTTTCTCTTTTTTTTTTTTTTGCAAGAGTTGAAACAATTATGTAAATGAATTTCTCAATAGTCAACTTACATACCTGTAGAAATGTTCTTAATGGACAGCACGTAAACGTCATCACAACATGGGTGAAAATCAACAACCAAGTACAGCATAAGAAAGATACATCAGCTTCTATGAGTGTAGAAGCCTTGGCGATGCCTCAACAAACATGAACATCATTTCTTACCTGTCTTGTGGGACCAACTCTCTCTGTTACTAAAACTTAGAGTAGAATGCAACTCCTTGGGAAGGTGGGTGACTATCTGAAGATGTATATCCAACTGTTCGTATGCATAACTACTACTACTACTACTATTTAGCATTTCTATAGCGCTACAAGGCATACACAGCGCTGCACAAACATAGAAGAAAGACAGTCCCTGCTCAAAGAGCTTACAATCTAATAGACAAAAAACAAATAAAGTAAGCAAATCAAATCAATTAATGTGAACGGGAAGGAAGAGAGGAGGGTAAGGTGGAGGCGAGTGGTTACGAGTCAAAAGCAATGTTAAAGAGGTGAGCTTTCAGTCTAGATTTAAAGGTGGCCAAGGATGGGGCAAGACGTAGGGGCTCAGGAAGTTTATTCCAGGCGTAGGGTGCAGCGAGACAGAAGGCGCGAAGTCTGGAGTTGGCAGTAGTGGAGAAGGGAACAGATAAGAAGGATTTATCCATGGAGCGGAGTACACGGGAAGGGGTGTAGGGAAGGACGAGTGTGGAGAGATACTGGGGAGCAGCAGAGTGAGTACATTTATAGGTTAGTAGAAGAAGTTTGAACAAGATGCGAAAACGGATAGGGAGCCAGTGAAGGGTCTTGAGGAGAGGGGTAGTATGAGTAAAGCGACCCTGGCGGAAGATGAGACGGGCAGCAGAGTTTTGAACCGACTGGAGAGGGGAGAGGTGACTAAGTGGGAGGCCAGCAAGAAGCAGATTGCAGTAGTCTAGATGAGAGGTGACAAGGGTGTGGATGAGGGTTTTGGTAGAGTGCTAGGAAAGAAAGGGGCGGATTTTACGGATGTTGTAAAGAAAGAAACGACAGGTCTTGGCGGTCTGCTGGATATGAGCAGAGAAGGCGAGAGAAGAGTCAAAGATGACCCCAAGGTTTCAAGCTGAGGAGACAGGGAGAATGAGAGAGCCATCAACAGAAATAGAAAACGGGGGGAGTGGGGAGGTGGGTTTGGGGGGGAAAATGAGAAGCTCGGTTTTGGTCATATTTAATTTCAGGTGGCGTTGAGACATCCAGGCAGCAATGTCAGACAAGCACGCTGAAACTTTGGTTTGGATGCAAGGTGAGATATCAGGGGTAGAAAGGTAGATTTGGGAATCATCAGCATAGAGATGGTAGGAAAAGCCATGGGATGAGATTAATGAACCAAGGGAAGAAGTGTAGATAGAAAAGAGGAGGGGACCAAGAACAGAACCCTGAGGTACGCCGACAGGCAGAGGGATAGAAGTAGAAGAGGATCCACCAGAGTGAACACTAAAGGTGCGGAGGGAGAGGTAGGAAGAGAACCAGGAAAGGACAGAGCCCTGGAATCCAAGTGAGGACAGGGTATCGAGAAGTATGCTGTGATCGACAGCATACTTGGTTTTCTGAGAACAAACAGGATAGAAAGTCCTTTGGGAGGTTGGACTGGCCAAATCTACTGTTGTGTCAGGAGTTTCTTTCTAGATATTTTTGTGATGTGACGGTATGGACAGAAATGCATAAGTACATAAAAATAGTCATACTCGGTCAGACCAATGGTCCATCGAGCCCAGTATCCTGCATCCAGCAGTGGCCAATAAAGGTCATATGCACCAGACAGAAACCCAATTTGTAGCAACATTCCATGCTACCAATCCCAGGACAAGCAGTGGCTTCCCCCATGTCCATCTCAATAACAGACTATGGACTTTTCCTCAAGGAATTTGTCCAAACCTATTTTAAACCCAGATATGCTAACCGTTGTTACCACATCATCTGGCAGCGAGTTCCAGAGTTTAGATATTGTTCGAGTGAAAAAATATTTCCTCCCATTTGTTTTAAACACTTCCATGTAATTTCATTGAGTGTCCCCTGGTCTTTGGACTTTTTGAAAGAGTGAAAAATCAATACACTTCTACCCGTTCTACACCACTCAGGATTTTATAGACCTCAATCATATCCCCGCCCCCTCCAGCCATCTCTTTTCCAAGCAGAAGAGCCCTAACCTCTTCAGTTTTTCTTCATATGAGAGGAGTTTCATATGTGACACAGAGAAATGAGTACATTGAAAGTGCTGAATGAATGGGCAACAGGGCCACCGAGAAGGGGGGGCAAGATTCCTCCGGGCCTGGCCTCCAAGGGGAGCCCAACACCAAGGTCTATCTATCTCCTGCTCCTGATGGGACCCAAGTGATCGTGTCCCAACAGGAGCAGGAGAGATAAAACACCAATACTAGGCCCCCCCTTAGAGGCTGAGGAGCAGGCACGGGGCTTTGAGGCCTCTGGTTTGGCTGATGGGGGTTCCCAAGACCTGTCAACAGAAGCCTTCCTCCAGAGCTGTTCTCCACCACATTGTCTGCCCTGCGGGTGCTATTCCCCTCACGGCGCCCATGCTGAGATTTGGTTAAATTGAGCATGAGTGACGTGAGGGGGAAAGCAGCCGTAGGCCAGGCAATGCAGCAGAGAACAGCACTGCAGGAAGGCTTCTGATGTGCCCCCCCACCCCAATTTTTTTTTTTTTAAGTCTGCCTAAGTGGAGATCCTGGGGGTGGGGGGGTGGCAGCACCGGTCCAGGAGGTGCCCGGTGGTGGACGGCTCGGCTCAGTCCCTCCGCAGCCATGATAGGTACACCTTTAAACAGCCTTTCTGGTGAAAATTTGGCCACAGTTGGTGTAATTGGAAGCAGAATAGCACTTTCCATTTGAAAGCTAAGTGACACTTTTTTTTTTGGGATCCATAAGAACTGAAGACCACTGGAGTTTTAACAATTGTTTTTCTAAGGATTTTTTATGTCTGTGAAGACAACCCCGGAAAATCCTGCCCCCTAGGACAAACACGAATAAGGGTGGGTGAAGGGTTTTGAAACTCTTTGGATCTAATCTTTAGCAGAATGTGGGGCATAGTATGAGAGGCAACACTGTTGGATCCGCTGGGAAACAATGAGCATAACATGATCAAATTTGAGCTGATATCTGGAGTGACCTCACTTAGGAAATCTACTGTAGCAGGTTTTAATTTTTGAAAGAGCGACTATGACAAAATGAGGAAAATGGTAAAAAAAAAAAAGTTAAAATGATCAGCCCCAAAGGTTAGGACTTCAAATCAGGCATGGAAGCTGTTTAAAAATACCATTGTGGAAACCCAAACTAGATGTATTCCACATATTAACAAAGATTGAAAAAAGTGCAAACGACAGCCAGCGTGGTTAAAGGGTGAGATAAAAGAGGCTATTAGAGCCAAAAGAACATCCTTCAAAAAAATGGAAAAAAGATCCGAATGAAGAAAATAAAAAAGCAACATAAGCACTGTCAAAGCAAGATGCAAAGCATTGATAAAGAAGGCTAAAAGAGAATATGAAGAAAAATTTCCTGCAGAAACGAAAACTCATAGTAACACTTTTTTCAGGCATATCAGAAGTAGGACGCCTGAGAGGGAATCTGTGAGACTGTTAAGATTAGGAAGGAGCAAAAGGAGCACAAGGCCATAGTGGAGAGACTGAATGAATTCTTTGCTTCAGTCTTTACGGAAGATGTAAGATCTACCTATACCGGAAATGATTTTCAGGGGCGATGGTGTGCAGGAAATGAAAGAAATCTCGGTGAACTTGGAAGATGTACTGAGCCAAACTGACAAGTTAAAGAGTGATAAATCACCTGGCCCAAATGGTATACACCCCAGGGTTTTGAAAAAACTCAAACATGAAATTGATGCTCTGCTGCTAGTGATCTGTAAACGGTTGTTAAAATCGCCTGTAGTACCTGAAAACTGGAGAGTGGCCAATGTGACGCCGATTTTTAAAGAGAGTCCCCAGGGGTGATCCGGGAAATTATAGACTGGTAAGCCTGATTTCAGTGTCAAGCAAAATAATGTAAACTATTCTATATAATAATTTGCACCTCCAACGTTCTACGTCTGGATGCCTGGGTTTGTAACATCCAAACCACTCATTGCCCCACCCTTGCGTCAAATCGTAAGGACATCAGAAGGCGGAACAGTGAGAGGGAAGGGAAGCCAGCGCCAACCTGCCAGAGAACGCTCAGGTACAAATCAAGTGAAGGAGAGAATCGCAAGGGGAGGGCAGAGGAGAATGGATGGGATGGGAAGGGAAGGAAGGACAGTACAGGAGAGAATCGCGGGACATCGAGGGGAGAAAGGGGAGGGCAGGGAAAAGGAGAATTGATGGACATGGATGGGATGGGAGGACAGTAGAGGAGATAATCACGGGACATCGAGGGGAGGGAGGAAGGGGAGGGCAGGGCAGAGGAGAATTGATGGACATGGATTGGATGGGAGGACAGTAGGGGAGAGAATCACGGGACATCGAGGGGAGGGAGGAAGGGGAGGGCAGGGCAGAGGAGAATTGATGGACATGGATGGGATGGGAGGACAGTAGAGGAGAGAATCGCGGGACACGGATAGGAGGGCAGAGAAGAGGAGAATCGCTGGACATGGAGGGGAGGGCAGGGGAGAGAGAAAAAAAAAAAAGCTTCCATGACAGCCTTCCTAGGGCCCGTTTCACTGTTGAGGAAACGGGCATGGTTCCACTAGTTATAAATAATAAAATTATGGAACACGAAGACAAACATGGTTAGTATCCAATGTTCCCGTAATAAGCCATATGGGAACAAATTGATGGGAACATTGGACACTAAAGGGTTAATAGGACAGAGTCAGCCAATGGAGGTCTTGCCTCACCAAAATTGCTTCATTTCTTTGTAGGCGTGAATAAACATGTTGATAAAGGTGAGCCGGTTGATGTAGTGTATCTAGATTTTAAGAAAGCTTTTGACAAGTACCTCATGAGAGACTCCTGAGAAAATTAAGGAGTCATGGGATAGGATGCAATGTCCTTCTGTGGATTAAGAATTGGTTATTGGACAGAAAACAGAGGGTAGGGCGAAATGGCCATTTTTCTCAGTGGAGGAGGATGAATAGTGGTGTACCACAGGGATCTATACTGGGAACGGTGCTATTTAGCATATTTATGAGTAGAGAGGTGTGGTAGCCGTGTTAGTCCACTTTTAAAGGTAACAATACATTTCTTGATTAAGTTATGACCAACAAAAAAGGTATCTTATTTTCTTTTCCATGTTTTATTTTGTTTTATTTCTATTAACATATTTATAAATGATCTGGAAATTGGAACAAGTGAGGTGATTAAATTTGCAGATGACAAACTATTCAAAGTTCTCAAAACACATGTGGGTTGTGAAAAATTGCAGGAAGACCTTAGGAAATCGGAAGACAGGGCATCCAAATGGTAGATGAAATTTATTGTCAACAAATACAAAGTGATGCACATTTGGAAGAATAATCCAACTCAGTTATTTGATGCTAGGGTCCACTTTAGGAGTCAGCACTCTAGAAAAAGACCTAACTGACATTGTAGACAATACGCTGAAATCTTCTGCCCAGTGTGCGGCAGCAGCCAAAAAAGCAAACAGGATACTAGGAATTATTAGGAGACATATGCAAAATAAAACCAAAAATATTGTAATGCCTCTGTATCACTCCATGGTGCGAACTCACCTTGACTATTGTGTTCAATTCTGATCGCCTTATCTCAAAAAACATATAGCAGATTTAGAAAAGGTTCAAAGAAGATCAACAAAAATGATAAGAGGGGATGGAACTGCTCCCATATGAGGAAAGGCTAAAGAGCTAGGGTTCTACAGCTTGGAAACGAAACGGATGAGGGGAAATATGATTTAGGTCTACAAAATCCTGAGTGGTGTGGAACGGGTGGAGGTGACTCGATTTTTCACTCATTCAAAAAGTACAAAGACCAGTGGACACTCAAAATTGCATGGAAATACTTTTGAAGCAAATAGGAGGAAATATTTTTCACTCAAAGAATAGTTAAGCTCTGGAACTCATTACCAGAAGATGTGGTAACGGCAGTTAGCGTACCTGAGTTAAGAAAAAAAAAAAGGTTTGGACAAGTTACTGGAGAAAAAGTCCATAGTCTGTTATTGATGTGGACATGGGGGAAGCCACTGCTTGCCCTCGGATTGGTAGCATGGATGGTGCTACTAATTGGGTTTCTGTCTAGTACTTGTGACCTGGATTGGCCACTGCTGGAAGCAGGATACTGGGCTCAATGGACCATTAGTCTGACCCAGTACGGCTATTCTTATGTTTCCCCTTTCTAGGCTCATACTCTTCGATACTCCCTATTTCTTGACATAAGAGACTGCTGTCATGTTGTCTGGAAAGATTCTTACTGGTTTCCCTCATAGAAAAGGAGCAAAGGAAAGCAACACTTTTCGATCACCCTCAGCTCAAGACGGCTGATTGAGCAAGAGTTCTCAGTTGCGGACCAGTCACCCTGAGCAATCTGGTGAAGACAGTGGGCTCCCCAGCTCGACAGGCTGGCAAACCAGTCTGAAGACCAAAGGAAGTAGTCCTTTCTGAAGATTTTGAGGGTGGAGCCACCAGAGTAAACTGTGCCTCATCTGAGAGGTCCATGGGAAAATTAGGTTCTTACCATGATAATTTTCTTTCCTTTAGTCATAGCAGATGAAGCCATTACGTATGGGTTGTGTCCATCAACCAGCAGGGGGAGATAGAGAGCACTTAGCTTTTCACAGTGCCTCTTGGCAAGCTAGCTCCACTGCCTCTTCAGTATTTGAAGCTTCCAAAGCAGTATGGCAAACCGCAATGGGAATAACATGAACTTTCCTCACAGCGAACGATGGCCCCTTAACAAGGGCATAAACTCAAAAAAGGAGGGAATGAACACATCCTCCTGGAGGGAATAAACTCATTCTCCACTTTGTATAAACGGAGGGAATACTTGCATCCTCCTGGAGAGAATAAACTCATCCTCCCAAAAAATGAACTGGAGGGAATGAACTCATCCTCCTATAACTGTAACAAGAATCCTGAAGACTGTTTTCTGACTCCCCAAGAAAGGAATATAACTTCAGGAAAACAAGAACAGCAACTAAAATCAGAATCACTGCAATACAGACAATCATACAGGGAGGGCTCATGGCTTCATCTGCTATGACTAAAGGAAAGAAAATTATCATGGTAAGAACCTAATTTTCCCTTCCTTGTCATCAAGCAGATGAAGCCATTATGTATGGGATGTAACAAAGCAATCCCTAAATAGGGTGGGAACAAGCCACACCACGCGCTAGCACCTGTGCTCCAAAACGTGCATCCCCCCTGGCAGCCACATCCAGCCTGTAATGTCGGGCGAAAGAGAGCTTAGAAGCCCATGTTGCAGCACTGCAAATCTCATGAAGAGATAGTGCTCCAGTTTCCGCCCAGGAAGAGGAAATCGCTCTTCTGGAATGTGCCTTAAAGGCTTCAGGAGGAGCCCGGACAGACAGCAGATATGCTGAAAAGATAGCTTCTTTGAGCCAACGGGCAATAGTGGCTTTAGACGCTGAAGACCCTCTGCGAGGACCTGCAAACAGCACAAAAAGATGATCAGAGGTCCTGAAAGAATTTTTAATTCGCAGATACTGCAACAGAGTCCTGCGCACATCCAAAAGGTAACTGCCCAAATGAATCTGGAAACTCCTCCTCAACAAAGGAGGGAAGAAAAACACGCTGGTTTAGGTGAAACGCTGAAACCACCTTAGGCATGAAGGAAGGCACGGTCCGAACCGTGACCCCAGACTCTCAGAATTGCAGAAAAGGGTCTCTACAGGACAGCGCCTGGAGCTCTGACACCCGTCTCACCAAGGTAATGGCCACTAAAAAGACGGCCTTCAGTGTCAAATCTTTCTCTAAAGCACGCCGAAGCGGTTCAAAGGGAGCCCCCTGAAGGGCCTTCAATACTAACCCCAGGTTCCAAGCTGGACAAGGTGCCCGCATGGGAGGACGGAGCCGAAGCACCCCTCTAAGAAACCGTGCCACATCTGGATGAGCAGCTAAGGACTTGTTTAGCTCTTTTACATCCAGGATCGGGCGAAAAGACCCGCCTTTTCGTGGCACCACAAAGTAAATGGAGTAGCGGCCTAGACCTTGTTCGGCGGGAGGCACCGGGGTCACAGCCCCTGTCTCCTCTACCACTGCCCGTTTGGTGGCAGAACCACATCGGGACTCCACAAACACGTCTCTCACCGGGGCATCAAATTCTATTCAGTATCCGACTCTAATCAGGTCCAAGACCCACTGATCTGTGGAGATTTTGGCCCACTCCTCAAAAAAGAGGGAAAGTCTTCCTCCGATGACAGGAAACGAGGAGGGGGCCGGCGCACCATCATTGAGAGGGTCGCCCCTGAACTCCAGGCCTTGAACCGGCAGCTGCGGAACGTTTGTCCGAGCGAAAGGAGTTTCTCTGCTGAAAGCGGGCACGTGCAGTGAACCCAGCAGCACGCCCCGGGCGGTACCTTCTAGCTTCACGGAAGCGAGGTCTGTAAGAGGAGCAGACCGCCTGACCCTTAGAGGAAGTCTTCGGCCTATCTTCGGGCAAGCGCTGAGGTTTGGAATCCCCCAGGCTTTTAACAATGTTTTCCAGCTCCTCACCAAACAGAAGGCCTTGAAAGGGCAACTTCACCAACCTTTGCTTAGAGACCATGTCCGCCACCCAATGTCATGGCCAAAGAGTGCGGCGAGCTGCCACTGCTACAGCCATTTGTTTAGCCGAAACTCTGACAATATCATAAAGGGCGTCAGCCAAAAAGGACAAGGCCGACTCCATCTGCGGAGCCACTTCAGATAAGGTCTCCGCTCCATCACCGGGCTGTTCCACTGCCTGCTGTAACCAAGCCAGGCAGGCTCTAGCAGCATAACAACTGCATGCAGACGCCCGAACAGTGAGACCTGCCAAATCAAAGGACCGCTTCAGAGCTGAATCAAGCCTGCGGTCTTGACTATCCTTCAGGGCAACACCTCCTTCAACCGGGAGAGTAGTTCTCTTTGTCACAGCCGTGACCAAGGCATCCACTTTAGGCATTGCAAAGCGAGCCAAATGTTCCTCACTCAGAGGGTATAATTGCCCCATAGCCCTGGCAACCTTCAAAGGTCCCTCGGGGTCAGCCCATTGAGCCGAAATAAGCTCTTGGAGTCATGCAAAGGAAAGGCTCGAGCAGGCTTTCTGGTACTAGCCATCCTTGGATTAACCGAGGAGGCTGTGCCACTCCCAGGATCTTCAATCGAGAGGGCTTGTAAGGCATCTGAAATAAGCGCTGGCAGCTCCTCGCGGTGGAAAATCCTCACCGCAGACGGATCATCAAGCTCCTGTGTCAATTCTGCACCCGACTTTGGCTCCTCAGCCCAAGAAGTTCTGCCAGACCCCTCAGAATCCTCATAGCCCGACCACGGGGGGGGGGGGGGGGGGGGGGGGGGAAGGGGGTGCGCCACACTCAGAAGGGGAATTAGTCCTTCTTCGTTTATCCGGAGGATAAGAAACAGGCAAGGCCAACTCCAAAAGGCCAGGGTCCACCAGGGGGGCAGGCAGAGAGTCCAAAGATCCCTGTGGAAGAGCTCTTTTAAGCATGTAAGCCCTATGCAGCATTAAAACAAAATCAGGGGAGAAAACCGCTCCCTGACCGCCCCGATCCTGCCCAGGGCTATCAGCTCTATTATTAGCCTCACTCAGAGGACCCCCTCCCCCCCCCCCCCCCCCCCCCGGATTCAGGACTCTCCGTCGCAACGAAGGCCGCGCCATATGGAAAGTCCAAAATGGCGTCCACTGCCAGCTCAGAGCGCAAAAGATCGCCGCTCGCCATGCTCGGGCCGGCTCTACCGTCTGTACAGCACGAATTACAGAGCCCCGCTGCTGATTTGCGCCTGCCACATTTAGAACAGCGCTTTACAGTCTCCGCAGCCATCGCCGAAAATGGCGGTAAAATTCAAAAATGGCGGTCCGCGCCAAAAACGTCCCGATCGCGGGCCTACCCCAGAGGAGTCAGAAAACACTCTTACCTCACTAGACCGAGTATCACAGCTCCGGTCCTGAAGAAGAATCTCAAGAAAAAAACCTCTTTTCCAAGATCGCTGCGCTAATGCGCGACACGACTTTAATTTTTTTTTTTTTTTTTTAACGTTGTGAGGAAAGCAGAGGCAAAATAGGTAAATAAAAACACTCCGGAGGCTCAGATGAGTGGGAAAGGCAGGGAAAGGCGAACCAATGTGCCTGCATCCACTGAGTGGGAAAGGACAGGGAAAAGCAAGCTAATATGTCCACATCCACAGGGGCATGGGTAAAGCAGGGAAAGGGCTGACCTATGTGCCTTCAAAGTGAAGCTGCTATAGTCTCTAACACCCCGGCTAACAACTGGCAAGCCAGGAGCCACCCCCAGGCAGATTTTTGATGGAGCTCGAAGAAGCTGCAGCCACCCTGCTTGGGGAGATACTGAAGAGGCAGTGGAACTAGCTGGCCATGAGGCACTGTGAAAAGTTGAGTGCTCTCTATCTTCCCCTGCTAGTTGATGACACAACCCATATGTAATGGCTTCATCTGCTTGATGACAAGGAAGGAAGAATTTCATAATCCTCCTTTGTAGGAGGACCAACGATGTCAGCTAAAGGAGCTGTGATTGGCTGACAAACTTGGAGGGACTTAATGGAAAGGGAAGGACGTCTAATCAACTGACTCTGTGGTGCAGTGCTTAGAGCACTGGCCTTGGAATCAGAAGGTGGCTGGTTTGAATCTCCCTTTTACTAATTTTTAATTTGGACGTCCCCAACTGCACTTGCATGTTTTTTTTTTCCTTCCGATTTTTGCTCTCTGCATGGGTCCGGGCAGCACCAACTAAACTAAATTTGCTCGGGGGACCTGCATGCTGCTGTCATGGAGCTAGGGATGATATTTGAGGCTGGCATAGAGGCTGGAAAAAAAGTGTTTAAAGTTCGGGATTTTTTGGCGGGAGGGGGTTAGTGACCACTGGGGGAGTCAGGGGAGGTCATCCCCGATTTCCTCCGTTGGTCATCTGGTCATTTAGGGCACTTTTTTGGGACCTGGTCGTGAAAAAACAGGGTCCAGAAAAAGTGTCCTAAATTCTGGCTAAAAACGCCTTTATTTTTTCGATTATCAGCCGAGCGCGCCCATCTCTCCTCAGTCGATAACCACGCCCCAGTCCCGCCTTCACCATGCCTCCAACATGCCCCCGTCAATTTTATGCATTCCCGCGACGGAGTGCAGTTGGAAACGCCCAAAATCGGCTTTCGATTATACCGATTTGGGCACCCACAAGAGAAAGACGTCCATCTCCCGATTTAGGTCATAATTTGGGCGTTTTTCTCTTTCGAATATAAGCTGGATAGTGTATTAATTGCTTCCAATAGCTGACAATGCCCCTGCACCTCCAGAGCATATGCCCCAGAGAAGCTCCAGGTTCCTTACATTTGGGGCACTCCTCCCACGGAGAGATCCCCATATGGAAAGCCCTCCTAGGAGGAATGTACAGTCTAAGTGCCACTTTGTACTGAGTTTCCCAGTGCGAAACCATAGAAGTGTGTTTCCTTAAAGTCAAAACATGGGTTTTCAACTGAGATATTGTAAAATCCATCGGAATGTCCTGCTTCCACTGGGATAACAACTTGACATAATCAGGTTCTTGCACTGTCTCTCTAATGTGCCTATGGTAAAACTTGAGCGGCACTTGCTGTTGCGCTGCTAAGGAAAATGCTGAGGCCAGTTCTTCCTGAATGTCTTCCGCTAAATCCTCCCAGGGCAAGGACTGGATATAGTGCTTTAGCTGACTGTAGTGAAACTCATCCGAAGGGGGCAGACCAAATTCCGCCTGGAGCTCCTGGAATGACTTTATTCGTCCTTCTAGAGAGACTACATGCAATAAGTATTTCATCCCTTTCCGCTTCCACCTTTGGAAAACTGGATATAAAATGCCTGGTGGAAAAGCAGGGTTTTCACAAATCGATAGAAACGGGGTAGTTTTTGCAGAGAATTGATGCAATTTACAGACCCATTGCCATACAGTCCTGGATTTCAAACATGCTGACTTTAGTAAAATGGGGGAATACCTGAGGAAAGAGCTGATGGGATGGGAGGAAATACAAGAAGTGGAAGGACAGTGGTCCAGACTGAAAGAAGCTATAAATAGGGCCACAAACCTTTATGTAAGGAAAGTAAATAAAAGCAAGAGAAAAAGGAAACCGATATGGTTCTCCAAGCAAGTGGCTGAGAAAATAAAGGCTAAAGAGTTGGCATTCCAGAAATACAAAAAAACTCATGAAAAGGGACACGATGAGGAGTACCGGATAAAACTGAAAGAAGCCAAGAGAGAGATACGTCTGGCGAAAGCGCAAACGGAAGAACAAATGGCTAGAAATGTAAGGAGGGGTGGCAAAATTTTCTTCAGGTATATTAGTGAAAGGAGAATGACTAAAAAGGGAATTGTGAGACTAAAAGATACTGCAAACCGCTATGTGGATAATGATGAAGAAAAAGCAAATTTGCTAAATAAATACTTCTGTTCTGTTTTCACAGAAGAAAATCCTGGAGAAGGACCGCGATGGACTGCAAAAAGTACAAATGAGATTGAAGTGGATAGAGCACCGTTCACAGAAGAGAGTGTGTATGAACAACTTGAAAAGCTAAAGGTGGACAAAGCCATGGGACCGGATGGGATCCACCCTAGGATATTGAGGGAGCTCAGAGAGGTTCTGGCGGGTCCTCTTAAAGATTTGTTTAATAAATCCTTGGAGACGGGAGAGGTTCCGAGGGATTGGAGATCGGCGGATGTGGTCCCTCTTCACAAAAGTGGTGATAGGGAAGAAGCTGGAAACTACAGGCCGGTAAGCCTCACTTCGGTTATTGGAAAAGTAATGGAAGCGATGCTGAAGGAAAGGATAGTGAATTTCCTGGAAGCCAATAAGTTGCAAGATCCGAGACAACATGGATTTACCAAAGGGAAATCGTGCCAAACGAACCTCATTGAGTTCTTTGATTGGGTGACAGGAGAACTGAATCAGGGACGAGCTATGGACGTAATCTACTTAGATTTCACCAAAGCTTTTGACACGGTTCCCCACAGGAGGCTCTTAAATAAACTGGATGGGCTGAAGATAGGACCCGAAGTGGTGAACTGGATTAGGAACTGGTTGACGGACAGACGCCAGAGGGTGGTGGTGAATGGAATTCGCTCGAAGGAGCGAAAGGTAAGTAGTGGAGTGCCTCAAGGATCGGTGCTGGGGCCGATTCTGTTCAATATATTTGTGAGTGACATTGCCGAAGGGTTAGAAGGTAAAGTTTGCCTATCTGCGTATGATACTAAGATCTGTAACAGAGTGGACACCCCGGAGGGAGTGGAAAACATGAAAAAGGACCTACGGAAGCTAGAAGAATGGTCTAAGGTTTCGCAATTAAAATTCAATACGAAGAAATGCAAAGTGATGCACTTAGGAAGTAGAAATCCACGGGAGACGTATGTGTTAGGCGGGGAGAGTCTGATAGGTACGGACAGAGAGAGGGATCTTGGGGTGATAGTATCTGAGGATTTGAAGGCGACGAAACAGTGTGACAAGGCGGTGGCCGTAGCTAGAAGGTTGTTAGGCTGTATAAAGAGAGGTGTGACCAGCAGAAGAAAGGGGGTGTTGATGCCCCTGTATAAGTCGTTGGTGAGGCCCCACCTGGAGTATTGTGTTCAGTTTTGGAGGCCGTATCTTGTTAAGGATGTAAAAAGAATTGAAGCGGTGCAAAGAAAAGCTACGAGAATGGTATGGGAATTGCGTTACAAGACGTATGAGGAGAGACTTGCTGAACTAAACATGTATACTCTGGAGGAAAGGAGAAACAGGGGTGATATGATACAGATGTTCAAATATTTGAAAGGTATTAATCCGCAAACGAACCTTTTCCGGAGATGGGAAGGTGGTAGAACAAGAGGACATGAAATGAAATTGAAGGGGGGCAGACTCAAGAAAAATGTCAGGAAGTATTTTTTCACGGAGAGAGTAGTGGATGCTTGGAATGCCCTCCCGCGGGAGGTGGTGGAAATGAAAACGGTAACGGAATTCAAACATGCGTAGGATAAGCATAAAGGAATCCTTTGCCGAAGGAATGGATCCTCAGGAGCTTAGTCAAGATCGGGAGGCGGGGCTGGTGGTTGGGAGGCGGGGATAGGGCTGGGCAAACTTATACGGTCTGTACCAGAGCCGGTGGTGGGAAGCGGGACTGGTGGTTGGGAGGCGGGGATAGTGCTGGACAGACTTGTACGGTCTGTGCCAGAGCCGGTGGTTGGGAGGCAGGGCTGGTGGTGGGGAGGTGAGGATAGTGCTGGGCAGACTTATACGGTCTGTGCCTGTGCCAGAGCCGGTGGTTGGGAGGTGGGGATAGTGCGGGGCAGACTTATACGGTCTGTGCCCTGAAGAGCACAGGTACAAATCAAAGTAGGGTATACACAAAAAGCAGCAAATATGAGTTATCTTGTTGGGCAGACTGGATGGACCGTGCAGGTCTTTTTCTGCCGTCATCTACTATGTTACTATGTATGTTACAGCTTTCGCCGACCTCAAAATTCCTGTCTTTTGCAGTATATATGGCAAGGGAGGCCCTGCTGTATGCAGGTAGTTACTAAAATGCGTTTCGGGATACAGATGCATTTCTATGGAAGTGGCTGTATAATCCTGGGTTCCACGGAACCAGTCATTGATATGTCGCATTCCGCTTGCCACTGTCATATACTTGATATTTAATAGTCCCAGGCCTTCCATACTCCACTGGAACACTTAATGCGTAATATGACAGACGTGGCCTTTTCTTCTTCCATAAAAATTTTTGCACCATTTTTATCAGCTTCTGCTCATCAGATTTTTTTAGAAACAATGGGAGTGACTGAAATGTGTAGAGCCATCTGGGGGCCATAACCATGTTGAACAGCGCAATCCTTCCCATCAGAGAAAGTGGCAACGGCCCCCAGGCCTCCAACTGTCTATTAGTGTCTTGCAATAATCTCTGCACATTTTGCAGAAATACAGTTGTGATAAATCCCTAGTGATGGTGATTCCCAAGTATTTCAAGGTGGTCTGCGTCCATTGGATGGGGAAGCTCCCCAGCCAGGTTATTGGTTCTTCTGACAACACCGGTAGGGCTATAGATTTATGTAAATTTAAACGAAACCCAGAGTATCTCCCATACTGCTCAATTAACTGCAGCAAATTTGTTAAAGTCTTAGCGGGCTCTCTCAAAATTACTAATAAATCATCTGCATAAGCTAGAATCCTAATATCCTTTCCTGCCAGATTAACCCCCTGGAGGTCTGGGGCTGAGGAGACCTTCCGCAGCAACGGTTCCAAGGACAATATAAATAATAAGGGGGACAAGGGACAACCCTGTCGTGTACCCCGGTATATTTGAAACTCTGGCTCTCTGATTCCATTTACAAACACTCCAGCTTTAGGTTGACAATAAAGTGCCTGAACTGCATGCATGAACCACCCCTCTATACCCATGGCAGCCAGGGTCTGGTACATGAACTCCCACCCCACCTGGTCAAAAGCCTTTTCGGCATCTAAACTCAAGAGCAGGGTGGAGGCCCCAAGCTATTGGCTGGCCGCCATAGCCATCAAGGTCTTCCAGATATTATGAACCGACTGGCGGCCCCTAACAAACCCAACCTGCTCTTGACTTATCAGGAATGGTAGATATTCTGCCAAACGCTCAGCCATCAGCTTTGCCAATATTTTAGTGTCAACGTTTAGCAATGAAATTGGTCGGTAAGATTCAACATTATCCAAAGGCTTCCCTGGCTTGGGTATTAAGGTTATGAGCGCTGAGTTGGCATGCATCGGAAATTCTTTTTTCCCCACCATCTCCTGATAATATTCCAGCAAAGATGCTAGGGCCTCCCCTGACAGTATTTTATAATACTCCCCTGAAAATCCATCTGAGCCTGGGACAGACCAAAGCTTTAACTTTTTAATCACACCTTGCAGTTCTAACATTGTTATCGGTTTGTTAAGGTTCTCCAATTGCTCCCCTGTTAGTCTTGGGAGCCCAATCTGGGTCAGATGTTCCTGCATCTCTTGTGCCGAGGGAGACACCCTGGATTTATATAATGTTTTAAAGTACTCTGTAAAGGCCTGCCCGATCTTTCGACTATCTATTATTAGGTTCCCTTTTGCATCTCTCAATGCAGTCACTGTCCTTGGGGCTCCCGAATGTCTAATCAGCCTACCTAACATTCTGCCTGCCCGGTTACCAAACCTCTGCAACTTATATTTGTAAAACAGGGCGGACTTCATCTCCTTTTCATGTAATAAGCTATTTAAGATTCTCTAAGTTAACTGGTGTGGGGTGGTGAAGATGTATTCTTTTTGCCTTTTGCAACTGGCGCTCCAAATTCAGGATGCCTGCCGCCTTCTTCCTATTTTTCATACTACAGTAGGCTATAATGGTACCCCGCAGGAACGCCTTCGAGGCCATCCAGAACAACTCAGGCTGATGAACAGCATGCCAGTGATTATATTCTATATAGTGTTCCCAACTTTGTTGTACGTGCACCCGTAATTGTAAATCTTGGTGGAGGCCCACTGGGTATCTCCACCCCCTACCTCCCCCAGCCGCCGCAGAGTTAACAAGGTCTAACCACACCATAGCATGATCTGCTACTTCCTCTGGGCCTATACTAGATGCTGCAGCTACTAGGTGGAATAAGGAGCGAGCAAACAGAATATAGTCAATCCTGGCAAATGTGCCATGGGCCCTCGACCTGTGCATGTAATCTCTCTCTCCAGGGTGGAGTATCCTCCACGGGTCTACCAGGTCGAAGGTCCTATTAAATGTCTGAAATTCTTTGGCCCGCGTTCCTCTGTACTGAGAATCTTTTGCACTGGAGCAATCCTGCCTCGGGTCCAAGACCGCATTAAAGTCTCCCACTACAATCAAATCCCCACTATTACTCTGTAAGCATTTCCCAGCTAAGTTGGTAAGGAAGGCCGGATTATGGTAGTTAGGTCCATAGAGGACCAATAGCAAAATGACTCTACCAGACAACCATATTTTTAGCAATATGTGATCCCCCTGGGCCCCTTTGTCAATTACAGCTGCTTTATATGGGAGCCCCTTTCGAAACAGCACCGCCACCCCTCCTTTACGACTCTGGGATGACACCGTAAATACAGTGGTGGAAATAAGTATTTGATCCCTTGCTGATTTTGTAAGTTTGCCCACTGACAAAGACATGAGCAGCCCATAATTGAAGGGTAGGTTATTGGTAACAGTGAGAGATAGCACATCACAAATTAAATCCGGAAAATCACATTGTGGAAAGTATATGAATTTATTTGCATTCTGCAGAGGGAAATAAGTATTTGATCCCCCACCAACCAGTAAGAGATCTGGCCCCTATAGACCAGGTAGATGCTCCAAATCAACTCGTTACCTGCATGACAGACAGCTGTCGGCAATGGTCACCTGTATGAAAGACACCTGTCCACAGACTCAGTGAATCAGTCAGACTCTAACCTCTACAAAATGGCCAAGAGCAAGGAGCTGTCTAAGGATGTCAGGGACAAGATCATACACCTGCACAAGGCTGGAATGGGCTACAAAACCATCAGTAAAACGCTGGGCGAGAAGGAGACAACTGTTGGTGCCATAGTAAGAAAATGGAAGAAGTACAAAATGACTGTCAATCGACAAAGATCTGGGGCTCCACGCAAAATCTCACCTCGTGGGGTATCCTTGATCATGAGGAAGGTTAGAAATCAGCCTACAACTACAAGGGGGGAACTTGTCAATGATCTCAAGGCAGCTGGGACCACTGTCACCACGAAAACCATTGGTAACACATTACGACATAACGGATTGCAATCCTGCAGTGCCCGCAAGGTCCCCCTGCTGCGGAAGGCACATGTGACGGCCCGTCTGAAGTTTGCCAGTGAACACCTGGATGATGCCGAGAGTGATTGGGAGAAGGTGCTGTGGTCAGATGAGACAAAAATTGAGCTCTTTGGCATGAACTCAACTCGCCGTGTTTGGAGGAAGAGAAATGCTGCCTATGACCCAAAGAACACCGTCCCCACTGTCAAGCATGGAGGTGGAAATGTTATGTTTTGGGGGTGTTTCTCTGCTAAGGGCACAGGACTACTTCACCGCATCAATGGGAGAATGGATGGGGCCATGTACCGTACAATTCTGAGTGACAACCTCCTTCCCTCCGCCAGGGCCTTAAAAATGGGTCGTGGCTGGGTCTTCCAGCACGACAATGACCCAAAACATACAGCCAAGGCAACAAAGGAGTGGCTCAGGAAGAAGCACATTAGGGTCATGGAGTGGCCTAGCCAGTCACCAGACCTTAATCCCATTGAAAACTTATGGAGGGAGCTGAAGCTGCGAGTTGCCAAGCGACAGCCCAGAACTCTTAATGATTTAGAGATGATCTGCAAAGAGGAGTGGACCAAAATTCCTCCTGACATGTGTGCAAACCTCATCATCAACTACAGAAGACGTCTGACCGCTGTGCTTGCCAACAAGGATTTTGCCACCAAGTATTAGGTCTTGTTTGCCAGAGGGATTAAATACTTATTTCCCTCTGCAGAATGCAAATAAATTCATATACTTTCCACAATGTGATTTTCCGGATTTAATTTGTGATGTGCTATCTCTCACTGTTACCAATAACCTACCCTTCAATTATGGGCTGCTCATGTCTTTGTCAGTGGGCAAACTTACAAAATCAGCAAGGGATCAAATACTTATTTCCACCACTGTACCTCCCCCACCCAATATTTTTGCAGCTTAGAGTGTTCTAAGTCTGTGAGGCGTGTTTCCTGCAAACATGCAGTATCAGCTCTGTGTCTCTTAAGTGCTGAAAGAATCTTAGATCTTTTGATTGGAGAGCTGATACCACCTACGTTCCAAGATACAATTCTAGTGGTCATCCCTGGAACCTCCCGCTCCCATTGACCATACACTCCTGGAATGCTGCAAGTCCCTCCAGCCCCAGATCCACCCTCTGCAGACAAAACTCCAGTAGACCACTTTTTAAGCCTGCATGATACTGCCCCTTACACTGTCGAAACATAACCCTAATCCCATAGTAATCCAATATTCCCACAGAAACCATAAGCCCTTTACCCCAACCCCCCTTATTTCCCCCCCTCAAAACTAACCCATTTGCCATATTCCCAGACCGAAACCGGGAATTAGCAATAGAGCACCTAACGTGTCAAGAGCCCTCAACTCCTGCCTGCTGAAAACATTTTTATAGCTATTACTGATACAGAAAGAAAATGAAAACATTTTGAAACCTATTTTCCAATAGGGTTTACCATTGTTCTCAGTCTCCTTCCAGGATACCTTGATCCTGGAGCTTAATTTTTGCATCTTCCAGTGACTTAAACACTTTCCATTGCCCATGCACCAGCACTTTCAATGCCGCTGGGTATTGTAGAACAAAACGAATTTGTTTCTGGACCAATGCAGTGCATAATGGATGACATTTACGTCGCCGCTCCTGGAAACCTGATGAGTAGTCTTGAAATATCAGGACTTGGCGGCCTTCATGTTTCAAATCTCCTCTGCGGACCTTAAACCCCTGCAGCACTTCCAACTTATGCCGGTAGTTGAGGAGCCGCGCCACCACCACTCTAGGTCTTTCCTGATTTTCCCTGTTACGGCCCACGCGGTGCGCTCGTTCAATTACCAGGGGCCCGAAGCCATCCGACAAGGCCAGCTCCTTTGATAACCACTCCGTGAGCCAGTCAACCAAGTTTTTTTCAGGTACTTTTTCTGAAAGGCCCACGATGCACACGTTGTTCCTGCGGGAGCGATTTTCAAGATCTTCTAACTTGTCCATGTGTTCCTGGAGCTGCCTTTTAATCTCCCGCAGGTCCGTACTATAGCCCTGGGAATCATCTTCCAGGGCAGATACCCTGGTCTCCAAATCCTCCGTTCGGGTCCCTAAACCTTCCAGCTTCGTTTGATAAGAGTCCAGCTTTTGATCCAGAGCATCCCACTTGGGTTGCCAAACATTTGCCACCGCAAGCGTTAACTGCTCGAGCTGCGCCGCTGTGAATATTTGGTTCGCCAAGAGCAAATCGTCCACCATCTTGGATTCCGTTGCTGGCGCTTTACTCTTTTCCTTTTCTTTTTTCCCGGTACGCAACGCCATTCCAGTAGGAGATTGTTTAAGGTATTTGTCCATATGATATATAGAGCTCAGGTTTCCTTTTTCTACTTGCGATTTGCAGTATTTTGAAGGTTTATGGAGTGAGGGCTCAGGAGCTGAGGCAAAGCACGTCTGCTCAGCTCATCACGTCATGTGCTCCGTCCATACCTCTGGGTTTAAATGCTGAATTGGATTCGTCCCTGATCTAATTTTGAAGCTCGGGGAGTCACGGGGGCGGGACTAAATACGTCACTGAAAAGGGATGGTATTTAATAGGTTTGAAAAGACGCTGTCGCCATCTTTGCTGTTAAGAAATGTCTGCAGAACTGGCGCTGAGAAAGATTGTAGGGTAAGATACTCAGAATTTATAAGGAAGGTGGGGGGAGAGAACGTCTCTGCCCTAATTATCTGTTAAATGTGGAGGCTGGGGGAGAGATGAGACTAAGATTTTTTTTGTTGTTGTTATAGGGGTTGTCCTTGAGGAAGCTCGTGTAGCGAGCGAAACATGTTGGGCATTTGAACCCCTTGGTTCGACTAATGAAAGTCTTTAAAAGATAAGTAAACTAATGAATAACTATTGAAGGAGTTGAAAATAATGTGAGAAAAATGTACCGGTGAAGATGATTGATGCTTTATGATACCTCCATGTAATTCCTGTGAGGGTGGTGGATGATGAGTGTCACTGAGGTCACTTGTGAGAGACTGTTAAAGAAAGCGAATGCTACATACCTGTATAAGGTATTCTCCGAGGACAGCAGGCTGATTGTTCTCACTGATGGGTGACGTCCACGGCACCCCCTCCAATCGGAACACTTTACTAGCAAAGGCCTTTGCTAGTCCTCGCGCGCTCATGCGCACCGCGCATGCGCGGCCGTCTTACCGCCCGAACCGGCTCGTGTTCGTCAGTCCCATAAGTAGCAAAACAAAGCAAGGGAAGACACAACTCCAAAGGGGAGGCGGGCGGGTTTGGGAGAACAATCAGCCTGCTGTCCTCGGAGAATACCTTCTACAGGTATGTAGCATTCGCTTTCTCCGAGGACAAGCAGGCTGCTTGTTCTCACTGATGGGGTATCCCTAGCCCCCAGGCTCACTCAAAACAACAACCATGGTCAATTGGGCCTCGCAACGGCGAGGACATAACTTGAGATTGACCTAAAAAATTTACCAACTAACTGAGAGTGCAGCCTGGAACAGAACAAACAGGGCCCTCGGGGGGTGGAGTTGGATCCTAAAGCCCAAACAGGTTCTGAAGAACTGACTGCCCGAACCGACTGTCGCGTCGGGTATCCTGCTGCAGGCAGTAATGAGATGTGAATGTGTGGACAGATGACCACGTCACAGCTTTGCAAATTTCTTCAATAGAGGCTGACTTCAAGTGGGCTACCGACGCTGCCATGGCTCTAACATTATGAGCCGTGACATGACCCTCAAGAGCCAGCCCAGCCTGGGCGTAAGTGAAGGAAATGCAATCTGCTAGCCAATTGGATATGGTGCGTTTCCCCACAGCCACTCCCCTCCTATTGGGATCAAAAGAAACAAACAATTGGGCGGACTGTCTGTTGGGCTGTGTCCGCTCCAGATAGAAGGCCAATGCTCTCTTGCAGTCCAATGTGTGCAGCTGACGTTCAGCAGGGCAGGAATGAGGACGGGGAAAGAATGTTGGCAAGACAATTGACTGGTTCAGATGGAACTCCGACACCACCTTTGGCAAGAACTTAGGGTGAGTGCGGAGGACTACTCTGTTATGATGAAATTTGGTGTAAGGGGCCTGGGCTACCAGGGCCTGAAGCTCACTGACTCTACGAGCTGAAGTAACTGCCACCAAGAAAATGACCTTCCAGGTCAAGTACTTCAGATGGCAGGAATTCAGTGGCTCAAAAGGAGGTTTCATCAGCTGGGTGAGAACGACATTGAGATCCCATGACACTGTAGGAGGCTTGACAGGGGGCTTTGACAAAAGCAAACCTCTCATAAAGCGAACAACTAAAGGCTGTCCCGAGATCGGCTTACCTTCCACACGGTAATGGTATGCACTGATTGCACTAAGGTGAACCCTTACAGAGTTGGTCTTGAGACTGGACTCAGACAAGTGCAGAAGGTACTCAAGCAGGGTCTGTGTAGGACAAGAACGAGGATCTAGGGCCTTGCTGTCACACCAAACGGCAAACCTCCTCCACAGAAAGAAGTAACTCCTCTTAGTGGAATCTTTCCTGGAAGCAAGCAAGACGCGGGAGACATCCTCTGACAGACCCAAAGAGGCAAAGTCTACGCTCTCAACATCCAGGCCGTGAGAGACAGGGACCGGAGGTTGGGATGCAGAAGCGCCTCTTCGTCCTGCGTGATGAGGGTCGGAAAACACTCCAATCTCCACGGTTCTTCTGAGGACAACTCCAGAAGAAGAGAGAACCAGATCTGACGCGGCCAAAAGGGAGCAATCAGAATCATGGTGCCTCGGTCTTGCTTGAGTTTCAACAAAGTCTTCCCCACCAGAGGTATGGGAGGATAAGCATACAGCAGGCCCTCCCCCCAATCCAGGAGGAAGGCATCCGATGCCAGTCTGCCGGGGGCCTGAAGCCTGGAACAGAACTGAGGGACTTTGTGGTTGGCTCGAGATGTGAAGAGGTCTACCAAGGGGGTGCCCCACACCTGGAAGATCTGTCGCACTACACAGGAATTGAGCGACCACTCGTGAGGTTGCATAATCCTGCTCAACCTGTCGGCCAGACTGTTGTTTACGCCTGTCAGATATGTGGCTTGGAGCACCATGCCGTGACGGCGAGCCCAGAGCCACATGCTGACGGCTTCCTGACACAGGGGGCGAGATCCGGTGCCCCCCTGCTTGTTGACGTAGTACAAGGCAACCTGGTTGTCTGTCTGAATTTGGATAATTTGGTGGGACAGCCGATCTCTGAAAGCCTTCAGAGCGTTCCAGATCGCTCGTAACTCCAGAAGATTGATCTGCAGATCGCGTTCCTGGAGGGACCAGCTTCCTTGGGTGTGAAGCCCATCGACATGAGCTCCCCATCCCAGGAGAGACGCATCCGTGGTCAGCACTTTTTGTGGCTGAGGAATTTGGAAAGGACGTCCCAGAGTCAAATTGGACCAAATCGTCCACCAATACAGGGATTTGAGAAAACTCATGGACAGGTGGATGACGTCTTCTAGATCCCCAGCAGCCTGAAACCACTGGGAAGCTAGGGTCCATTGAGCAGATCTCATGTGAAGGCGGGCCATGGGAGTCACATGGACTGTGGAGGCCATGTGGCCCAGCAATCTCAACATCTGCCGAGCTGTGATCTGCTGTGACGCTCGCACCCGCGAGACGAGGGACAACAAGTTGTTGGCTCTCGCCTCTGGGAGATAGGCGCGAGCCGTCCGAGAATCCAGCAGAGCTCCTATGAATTCGAGTTTCTGCACTGGGAGAAGATGGGACTTTGGATAATTTATCACAAACCCCAGTAGCTCCAGGAGGCGAATAGTCATCTGCATGGACTGCAGGGCTCCTGCCTCGGATGTGTTCTTCACCAGCCAATCGTCGAGATATGGGAACACGTGCACCCCCAGCCTGCGAAGTGCCGCTGCTACTACAGCCAAGCACTTTGTGAACACCCTGGGCGCAGAGGCGAGCCCAAAGGGTAGCACACAGTACTGGAAGTGACGTGTGCCCAGCTGAAATCGCAGATACTGTCTGTGAGCTGGCAGTATCGGGATGTGCATGTAGGCATCCTTCAAGTCCAGAGAGCATAGCCAATTGTTTTCCTGAATCATGGGAAGAAGGGTGCCCAGGGAAAGCATCCTGAACTTTTCTTTGACCAGATATTTGTTCAGGGCCCTTAGGTCTAGGATGGGACGCATCCCCCCGTTTTCTTTTCCACAAGGAAGTACCTGGAATAGAATCCCAGCCCTTCTTGCCCGGATGGCACGGGCTCGACCGCATTGGCGCTGAGAAGGGCGGAGAGTTCCTCTGCAAGTACCTGCTTGTGCTGGAAGCTGTAAGACTGAGCTCCCGGTGGACAATTTGGAGGTTTTGAGGCCAAATTGAGGGTGTATTCTTGCCGGACTATTTGGAGAACCCACTGATCGGAGGTTATGAGAGGCCACCTTTGGTGAAAAGCTCCGACTGGCAGGTCGCCCGGCACTGACACTTGGATGTCGGCTATGCTCTGCTGGAGCCAGTCAAAAGCTCGCCCCTTGCTTTTGCTGGGGAGCCGAGGGGCCTTGCTGAGGCGCACGCTGCTGACGAGAGCGAGCGCGCTGGGGCTTAGCCTGGGCCGCAGGCTGTCGAGGAGGAGGATTGTACCTACGCTTGCCAGAAGAGTAGGGAACAGTCTTCCTTCCCCCGAAAAATCTTCTACCTGTAGAGGTAGATGCTGAAGGCTGCCGGCGGGAGAACTTGTCGAATGCGCTGTCCCGCTGGTGGAGCTGCTCTACCACCTGTTCGACCTTCTCTCCAAAAATATTATCCGCACGGCAAGGCGAGTCCGCAATCCGCTGCTGGATTCTATTTTCCAGGTCGGAGGCACGCAGCCATGAGAGTCTGCGCATCACCACACCTTGAGCAGCGGCCCTGGACGCAACATCAAAGGTGTCATACACCCCTCTGGCCAGGAATTTTCTGCACGCCTTCAGCTGCCTGACCACCTCCTGAAAAGGCTTGGCTTGCTCAGGGGGGAGCGCATCAACCAAGCCCGCCAACTGCCGCACATTGTTCCGCATGTGTATGCTCGTGTAGAGCTGGTAGGACTGAATTTTGGCCACGAGCATAGAAGAATGGTAGGCCTTCCTCCCAAAGGAGTCTAAGGTTCTAGAGTCCTTGCCCGGGGGCGCCGAAGCATGCTCCCTAGAACTCTTAGCCTTCTTTAGGGCCAAATCCACAACTCCAGAGTCATGAGGCAACTGAGTGTGCATCAGCTCTGGGTCCCCATGGATCCGGTACTGGGACTCGATCTTCTTGGGAATGTGGGGATTAGTTAGAGGCTTGGTCCAGTTCGCCAGCAATGTCTTTTTGAGGACATGATGCATGGGTACTGTGGACGCTTCCTTAGGTGGAGAAGGATAGTCCAGGAGCTCAAACATTTCAGCCCTGGGCTCGTCCTCCACAACCACCGGGAAGGGGATGGCCGTAGACATCTCCCGGACAAAGGAAGCAAAAGACAGACTCTCGGGAGGAGAAAGCTGCCTCTCAGGAGAGGGAGTGGGATCGGAAGGAAGACCTTCAGACTCCTCGTCAGAGAAATATCTGGGGTCTTCTTCCTCTTCCCACGAGGCCTCACCCTCGGTGTCAGACACAAGTTCACGGACCTGTGTCTGCAACCTCGCCCGACTCGACTCCGTGGAGCCACCTCCACGATGGGGGCATCGAGAGGTAGACTCCCTCGCCCGCATCGGCGAAGCTCCCTCCGCCGACGTAGTCGGGAAGCCTTCCTGGGAGGCGACGGCAGCCGGTACCGCACGCGGCACCGAAGCCGGAGACCTCACCTCGGGCGATGGACCAGCCGGCGCCACACTCGACGGTACTGGTGGCGCAAGCACCGCCGGTACCGGAGGGGTAGGGCGCAACAGCTCTCCCAGAATCTCTGGGAGAACGGCCCGGAGGCTCTCGTTCAGAGTGGCTGCAGAGAAAGGCATGGATGTCGATGCAGGCGTCGACGTCAGAACCTGTTCCAGGCGTGGAGGCTGTTCCGGGCTGTCCAGAGTGGAGCGCATCGACACCTCTTGGACAGAGGGTGAGCGGTCCTCTCGGTGCCGATGCCTACTGGGTGCCGACTCCCTCGGCGACCCAGAGCTCTCGGTGCCGACACGGGAAGGAGACCGGTGACGATGCTTCTTCGACTTTTTGGGACGAAGCATGTCACCGGAGCTTCCCGGCACCGACGAGGAGGATGTAGAATCCAACCGTCGCTTCCTCGGGGCCGAGGCCGAAGGAGGTCGGTCTCGGGGGGGCTGTACCGCAGGAGCCCTCAGGGTAGGGGGAGACCCACCCGAAGGCTCACCGCCACCAGCAGGGGAATGGACAGCCCTCACCTGCACTCCAGACGAAGCACCACCGTCCGACAACATCAGCCGACGAGGTCCCGGTACCACCGACGTCGATGCAGCTGTCCAATGTCTCAGCGCCGATGCAGAGGGCCGATGCCTCGATGCACTGGCGGCCGAGGATGAAGCTCTGGACGCTGAAGACGTCGATGCACTCGATACCCCCGGTGCCAATGCCGACGAAGAGCCCGAGAACAAAACGTTCCACTGGGCCAATCTCGCTACCTGAGTCCGCTTTTGCAAAAGGGAACACAGACTACAGGCCTGCGGGCGGTGCCCAGCCCCCAAGCACTGAAGACACGACGCGTGCCTGTCAGTGAGCGAGATGACCCGGGCGCACTGGGTGCACTTCTTGAAGCCGCTGGGAGACTTCGATGTCATGGGCGGAAAAATCACGCCGGCGAGATCAAAAGTCGAAATGGCGGAAAAGGCACCCGAAAAACAAGGGGAAGAAAACTTCGACCCGAGGCCTAAAAGCGGCCTACCCCGACGACGAAAGAAAACTTACTGGGGCGAAAAAGCTGGAAATAGCAGGGGGAAAAGAGACTGAAGAGTCTCTTTCCACACACAGAATGAATTTTTTTTTTTTTTTTTTTTGTGAAAACACACGAAGAACACGCGAGGTCGACTTTGCGGGGCACGACATGGCGAAAACACGACCGTACCGAGCGCGGACAAAAGAAGACTGACGAACACGAGCCGGTTCGGGCGGGAAGACGGCCGCGCAGGCGCGGTGAACATGAGCGCGCGAGGACTAGCAAAGGCCTTTGCTAGTAAAGTGTTCCGATTGGAGGGGCTGCCGTGGACGTCACCCATCAGTGAGAACAAGCAGCCTGCTTGTCCTCGGAGAAAAATATATATATTTCTACTGATCAGGAAGTTGAAATTTTGGGAATTACTCTATATTTATATGGAAGGATGGTGGATGAACTTAACTGGATATAATGATGTTTGAATGACTATGGTATTGGATCCAGTAGAAATTGACATAATTATTGCCTAATTTTTGAGTTGTTTTACCACAAGTCATGCTATTGTAGAACAGGATCCCATTTTATGAATGATTTGTGGTAAAATAATCCATCTTAATGGTTGCACTCATTGATAATTTCCCCCCTAAGTTATGCATATAAATGGTACCGTTCTATAGCCACATGTGCAATTACGCTCGTGTGTGCCATTTATAGAATTGGAGGGATAAATGTTTGCAAAGAAATACTTAGGGAGACACTGCACTAAGGGGTCCTTTTACAAAGCCGCAGTAAGAAGCGGCCTGCAGCAGTGTAGGCTTATCTTTTAGGCGCACGATGGGCCATTATTTATTTATTAGGATTTACCGCCTTTTTGAAGGAATTCAAACTGGTGTACAGTAAGATTAAACATGAGTACCAAGCAATTACAGCAGTAAAAATATTCAAACAATACAAAGTATGGCATAGTATACTACTTACAATGTCAACACAATACGTAATAGAACATTTTAATTGATAGTGAAGGGTAAAGCAAAGATGGAACATATAGACAGGTAAAAGAGTAAGAAAGTAAGGTGACTGACTTTAAAGAAAGTTGCACATGAGGTCAGACAGATGGTTAAATATTATCTCAGCAAGGGTAGGAATAGATAAACCTGTCCTGCTGCAGTATGTACAGCCTGAGTCACTCCTTGTGTGTGTGAGTGAGACTAACAAGTTAGTTACTTCTTCCATTAAAGGCCTGGTTGAACAGCCAAGCTTTCACCTGCTTCATGAAGTAGAGTTAGTCTTGTGTTAAGCGGAGCCTTTCAGGCAGTGCATTCCAGCGTGAGGAGGCTACTCCGGAGAGTTTCACATCATGTATTATCTTTTGGAGAGGGTGTGGTTAGTGACAGTCCTTGAGAGGACCTTAGTGTCCTTGGCAGTGCGTAGAGGATCATCCTAATTCTTCAGGTACTCATGGACATTTCCTTTGAGGGTCTTGAAGATCAGACACAGAGTTTTAAATTTAGCCCTGTATTGTACTGGTAGCCAATGAAGTTTTTTAAAAAATGGTGTGATGTGGTCATATCGCTTGCAACCTTCTATGAGTCTTGCTGCTGCATTCTGAATCAACTAGAGCTGGTGCAGGCCATTTGTAGTCAGACCACTGTATACCGCATTGCAGTAATCCAGTCTTGATATTATCATGGCATGCACAACTGGGATAAGACCCTCTCGATGTAAGGAAAGAGGCAGTGGAGCTGTCGCAAATAGTAGAAGCAGCTCTTGAAGGTTGCTTGGATTTAGGGTATCAGAATAAGTGTTGAATCTAACTGTATTCCAAGCTGCTGAGAAATGTAGCAGTACTCACATCGAGGCAAATCCCTTGTCTCAGTTTCTGTGAAGATCATCTAGTAGGGATACGAGAACCGTTTCTGTTCCACAACCGGGTCTGAATCCAGATTGACATGATCTAACCAGTTTCTCTCTTCTAGCCAATCACTAAGTTGAACACAGACTGTTTGTTCTATGAGTTTCCCTAGAAATGGGATGTTGGATACTGGCCAGTAACTTGTCCAGGTCAACGTTGTTTTTCTTTAGCAAAGGGCAAACCACTGCCCTTTTTAATGCTGTTGTTAGTTGCCAATTAGAAAGAGGTGTTCATAATTTTTGTGGCGCCTTCTATGAGGCCCATATTTGCCTGATGCACTATCTTTGATGGGCAGGGGTCGGGGGAGCAGGTAGTTGGTCGAAGGTCTCTTAGGATTTTGTCAAGGCTCTCCTCTGTCATTGGATTAAAAGTGTCCCATCTGTCTCTATCAAGAGGGGGCGAGTTTGTGCACCCCTGGTTAACTGGTCGGGGACTGGGTGGGATTGCCCGTAAACCCTGGCGGAGACTTTTAATTGGCAAAGTATTCAGCAAAATCATTGTAGCTCAGTTTAGACTGAGCAGGTCAGTTCTGTTGTGAGGGTTGCAGTAGGCCGTTTACTATACTGAACAACTGCTTAGTTGAATTGGCAGCCTGTGCAATGCATTGAGAGAAATACTGTTTTTTGGTTGCTGTTAAGGTTTGGCAGTGTGCCTCCTACAGTTTATCCCGTCTTCATCCAGGCGAGATTTACGCCATCTCCTTTCTAGTTTCCGTCCTTCAAGTTTAAGAATCCGAAGTTCTGGAGAAACCACGGTGAATGTTTGTGCAGTGGGCATAAGACCTTTTTAAGTGGTGCCATTTTCTCTAAGTTCTTGGCTAAGTATGTAATCCAGATGTCAACTTGTTCTGACACTGTAGTTGTCTTTTCATCCACATGTGGACAGTCCAAGGCCTCTAGTAAATTCTCAGCAGGCAGCTTTTTTTTTTTGTCTCTGATCTCCTTCCAAACTTTGGGAGGTGCTATTTGTTTCAGGTGGTCACTTAGGGAACATTTTAATTAGAAAATGGTCTGACCATGATAGGGGTATTATTTCAATACTGTTATCCCAGAATTCTGGTATATTCACCCCTTTGTAGAATACCAGGTCTATTATGTGACCCTTTTCTTGGGTTGGATTATTGATCACCTATGTAAATCCTAGTGTTGTCATCGTGTCCAGAAAGGCAGCTGTGTTGGTATCTGGGGTTTCGATGTGTAGACTGGAATCTCCCATGATCACTAGCCTACGGTAATTCAGGGTCACTTGAGTAATCAGGTCTAGGAGTTCTTGCACAGATAATGTGTTACGAGGTGCTCAGTATACCATGAGCAGCCAGATTTAATCCAGCTTGAAGAGATGAAAGCAAAAAGATTCTGATTCATGTAGTTCGAGGATGGATATTCTGTGCAGTTTGATTGTACCCCGAATCAAGACTGCTACCCCTCCACCCTGTTTTCCTAGTCTTAGTTGATGCTGGATGTTGAAACCTGACACTGTGGTAAACCCCCACTTTCACCTACCCAGGTTTCACTTATTCCTAGGATGTCAAGATGCTGTTCATGTGAGGATTTCTTTGCAGCTGATCTGGCATTCACTAGTCCTATAGTTCCCAAGGGTGGTCTGGGGGTAGCCTTGGTGTGGCAATGAGGTGATCTTTTAAGTACTGTTATGTAGGCGTTTGACCTCTTGCACTTTTGCCTTCTCTTTGGTTGGTGGGGATTATGGTTTCCTCTCCCACACACCACTGGGATGCTCGAAGTCATGATCTATGAGACCATGGCGCCTTTTTTTTTGTCTGAAGCTAGTTAGGCAAAATTTCACTGTGTGACACTGCAATCCACCCTGTGGATCAGCAGTCTTACTAGTTGGCAAAGCAGGGTTAAGGCTTTAAATAATCTAAAAGAACAGACCTTTTGTAAAGTTGTAAATTCAGACCAGGCCTGTGAGATCAAAGGCTTCCAGCAATAGAGAAACAAATGGCTGTATTTAGCACTTCTATGTGAATTTCTTTGGAGACAATGCAGAAAGGTTGATGGTTAGTTTTAAGGAATCTAAAGATTCAGAACATTAGAAATAGTTATATAGTTAAAATAAATTTTTAACTCACAGATAACAGATATGAACTTTATAGTTTCTGGTTCTGATATCCTTGGATGGTCCAATTGATGCAGGTTGCAGTAGGCTTTTTCTTTGTTGTCCAGGAGGAGGGTTAGATGTAAATATAGATCCAGCTCCGATGACAGGGCATAAGGAGAGTTATTTGTAATGTGAAGGAAAGATACAATTTATTTTCTCCAGCCAAAATAAATGAAAGAAGTTCAAAGTAAAATTGAGGATTGGTTCCTCAACACAGACTGAGCAGAAGTCAGTAAAAGTTTGAGTTGTATTTACCACGTCTGGGAAAAAGGATATTTTTTTATGGGCCGGGAAATGGGCTTGCGCTAGTATTAAAACTAGTGTGCGCCTACTTACAGTCTGAGCCCTTAATGCCACCCATTGACCTAGCAGTAAGGGCAAAAGCGCTACCCATGCGGTAACCATGCAGCACACACCAACATGGGCACTCTGCCAGTTACACAAGGAAAGCCCCCCCGAGGTAGAAAATAGAACATTTTCTATTGCGGGATTCGGTATGCACCAAAATTGGAATTACCACTGGGCGAACTGCAACCACAGCAGTAGTGCCAACTGGTCACATGCGCTACCCACGCGTTAGTCCTCCTATGCCTTTGTAAAAGGGCCCCTATATGAGGTTTTGTGGGCTGAAGACTTTTTTGATCTCAGTGCTCTGCAACATGCTTGGTATAATACAACCAGCATATTACCCTACTAACAGCAACCCTATAATAATGCAAGGTGGTGGTAGCATTATGTTATAGAAATGTTTGCAGCAGTGAGGACAGGAGTCTTCTGAAGATCAAAGGGAAAAATGGACGATGCAATGTACAAGTAGATTTTAGAGGGCAATCTGTTCTATTCTTCCACTGACCCGGGACTTGGGAAAACATTCACCTTTTAGCAGGGAAATGATTATAAGCACAACGCAAAGTTCTCACAATCCTCAGCCATTTTAATCACTGTACATAATATATCATCATCAGGAAATCTGATCACCTCACTTGTCACTCCTATCTGAAAATCATTTATGAACATCTTAAACAGCACAGCTCCCAATACAAACCCTTTGGATACTGTGAAGTCCAAGAAGAGGAACCAAGAATAACTGGGCAAAAACTGCATCATCATAAGAACATAAGCGTTGCCATACTGGGACAGACCGAAGGTCCATCAAGCTCAATATCCTGTTTCTGCCAGTGGTCAATCCGGGTCACAAATACCTGACAAGATCCCAGAACAGTAAAACAGATTTTATGCTGCATATCCTAGAAATAAGCAGTGGATTTTCCCAAGTCCATCTTAATACTGGCTTATGGGCTATTCTTTTAGGAAATTATCCAAACCTTTTTTAAACCCCGCTAAGCTAACTGCTTTTACCACATTCTCTGGCAATGAATTCCAGAGTTTAATTACAGAAAGATTTTCTCTGGTTTGTTTTAAATTTCCTACTTAGTAGCTTCCTCTAGTGCTAGTATTTTTGGAAAAAGTAAACAAGCGATTCACATTTACCCGTTCCACTCCACTCAGTATTTTATAGACCTCTATTTATTTATTTATGACCATATATATATACCGTATCTTATTGCAACTGCAAAACAGAACGGTTTACATTTATAAAAAGAAAAATACAGCATCATATATACAGTTAAACAATGGAACTCCATTAATGACAGGAAAGCACAGCAAATAGAATTAACTGCATAATATAAACCAATACAGATTAAAATTTAATATACAGTGAAGCTATCATATTTTCCCTCAGCCATCTCTTCTCCAAGCTGAAGAACCCTAGCCACTTTAGCCTTTCCTCATAGGGAAATCGACCCATCCCCTTATCATTTTCATCACTCTCTTCTGTACCTTTTCTAATTCTGCTATATCCTTTATGAGTTGTAGTGACCAGAATCGCACACAGTGTCATAATGTTGTTAGATACCCATCCTAAAAGGCTCACGGCTATCATGAGTTAAAAAAACAACAACAACAAAAAAAACTTACGATTGTAAGCCCACTAGGGCCAGAAAAGTACCCACATATAATGTGTACAGCGTTATGTACGTCTAGTAGTGCTAAAGAAATGATTAGTAGTAGTAGTAGTAAAAAGATGGTGAAGACTTATACAATCAATATTTTTTTGGTTTCTATTTTTAATTGCCTTTCATTTGTGTAGATCAGTGAAAAACTCCTATTCTAATGTGTTTTTGTTTTTTTTAGATAGAATGTGAAAAACATACAGGGATGCCTATACATATCAAAAAAAAACCAGAGAGATAAAGAAATAGATGGAGAAATGAAGCAGAAGGGTAGCACCATACTTTTACCATCTTTCTGCTGCTGAATGGCACTTTTTACACTGAACTGTGCCTGTGTGATGTGAAGGAGAGGGCAAGCATGATTCTTGAGAAAATATTTTTGGGGGGTGGATTGTGCTCTTTGTATCCTTTTCAAATTATTCTATGACATACAACTTGAAACCTTGTTTTGCATCTCTCTTCCACTGAAATAGGAAACTTCCACTGAAATTAGAAATATTTTATACAAGCTTTTATTTTCCTTTCAACAAGCTTTTTACCTGAGAGATACAGCATTAGCCCCGTAGATCTCTTTCACTGCTGCCAAATCAGTTTCCAGCTGTGAGTGTTTGTGAAGTTCTCCATCATAGCTAACCTGCAAAAGAACAGAAAATACAGACTACTTTTTTCTGGAATGTTGATTAAGTTAAATAGTTTAATGATATGGAAAAATTATGGGGGCCTTTTACAGAGCAGCGGTAAACCCAATGCGGGCTTACCGTTCGCTCTTTCGGACTACCGCCGGCCCAACGCAGCCGTTGGCAGTAGTCCCACCCTGAGAGCACACCATTTCCGGGGGGGGGGGGGGGGGGGGGGGGGCGGGAGAAAACCTGCAGAAATGGCATGCATGCCAGTAACCTGGCAGTAATCGGGCATCGCCGTGCGCTGCCCAGTTACCGCCAGGTTAGCATGGGAACCCTTATTGCCACCTCAATGGGTGGCGGTAAGGGCTCCCTGTCGCATGGCCTTGAGGTAAGAGTTCTCTTACCGCATAGCCATGTGTACTGGGGGTTTTTTTTTTACCTGTTGTGGTAAAAAGGGCTCTGGCGCTCAGGAAAAACGGCCCCCGCTGCCAGCACAGGGCCCTTTTTCCCGCAGCTTGGTAAAAGGGCCCCAATGTATGATATTCAGGGATCCTTTTACTAAGCTGTGGTAAGCACTAACAGATGCTTGCAGTAGTTTAAAAGGGCTTACCACAGGGCGCACTGAGGCATCTTGCAATACAATTCAAAATGTGCATACACTACTCACGTGCTTAAATTTTTTTTTTGACAAGGTGGCATGATATATATACACACACACACACACACACACACCTATAAAGAAACTAGCCAGGCCCCGGTACCAATAAAAAGTATTTTCAGCAGCCTCCAACATAGACGATAGACGCTTTTGATCTTAAAGAACTAAAGGTAATGGTACAGACTTATTGTACTAAGAAGGGAGGCCCATATGACGGGGAATTCCCTGAGGATTCCTGGTATAACATCCAAAAACAAATTGTACACCATTCCCAAGAGTTCAAAAAGAAAGCAAACAAACGGAAATGTCTTTTTATACAAGGCCTGTGTAGGGGGCTCATTAGTCTGAAACAAGAAAATGCAGAACTGACCACTCAGTGCACTAAGTTAACCAGGGACCTAGAGGAAGCACAAGTTTGCATCTCCATGCAACGGGCACAAGTTGTGCAAGCCATAAACTCCTTCTTATATGTAAATGAACAATTGGAGGAGGCTAAAACAGAATTAAAACAATTAAAAAAGTAAATGTGCCTCAAAGGACCAGATTAACTCTGTGCACTGGCAGGCCCCGATTATTTCTCCTTCAGCACCTCCGGCCTATGATGAAGCAGCCATGGGCATAATCATATATAAGAAATCATATGAAGGGTTAATTCTGTTAAGAGCTTGGTATTTGAATTGAATTCTTATTTCAAATTTCAACTTTTACTTTGCAACTGAAGTGAAGGTATGCCAGATGGTTCAAATTATATTGAACTCTAGCGTTTGCCGGGCTGGGTTAAAAAGGTCAGAGAAAGGAATTCCTTTCACCCTTGTGAATAATGAATGCTAGCAAACACATATGTATTTTATTATGAGCCAGATATATTGTAGTTTAAAATGCTTAGATAGAAAATACTATTTAGAGAGAGAGAGGCAATAGATTAGTATTTACAAGTTTTTGATATTTAGAATGTGTGTTATAAGGATGCTTACTTTAGAATATGTTGTATTCTGTGTAAATTAATAAGGTTTGTGTCTGTGTAGAATATCTGTTAAATTCTGTATTACTCTTTGTCTGCTGTTTAAGACTGCAGTTGAGGAGATCAACATGTGGTTTGACTTAGCCATAGTTCTGGCTGGTTCAATGTATAAGCTAATAGGTGAAGAGGTCAGAACTAGTCAGCTCTCTTCTCCTTGATTAATTATAGCTAAGTGTAGGACTGGCCTCCTGGAAGTAATAACCTGATATGTATGCTATTAAGTAAGATTGGCTTTTGACCCCTTTAATGAATGCCAGAGTTTAGTTAGCAGTTAGTACTAGGAATATGAGAAATCAATCATAATAACATGTAAGAGACTGGAGCCCAAATGTCTGGCTTAAGGGGCCCCAGGTCAGAGGTCAGTTTAGGATGTCTGGAACCTATGTAACTGATATTTCAAAAGTAATGATTGGTTGAGGCAAGGTAGCCAATCAATTTCTTAACCAATTGGGAGTAAAGGGGGCTAGGCTAGGAGGAGGGCTTAGGACCCTATTTAAGTAGGAGCAGAAGCAGTTTACGTCAGAAGGAGCTCAGAAGAAAGAGAAGGACAGAAGGAACAGACAGAAGAAGGAGAAGACAGCATAAGAAGAGAAGCAGCTGAGACAAAGACACAGAGAGCTGAGAGGAAGAGAAGAGAGCTAGAACTGATGTCTTGCTTTGTTTGCTGGCAAATAAAGAAGATTTTTCTCTCATACTGGTGTGTGCTGTCTGACTCCTGAAGCATCACAAATTCCTATCTCAATTCCTGCAACAATTCTTGGTGGCAGCGGTGGGATGAATCCTGCATTAATCCCAGTACCCAACTGACTGGAGAACATTCGCCGGGTATGTATTCTGTATTTTGTATTGTAATCCTAGCTAGGAAATTGTAAATCAGCCCCTCAAGAAGGAGGGAAGGAGAGCCTGATCAACTCTCAGCGAAGGCCCTAGTACCTTCTAATCTAGAGGAGATTAGAAGCGAAAACGCTTGAGCTTATCTGTATCTGAGAAATCTGAAATTGTTGGGTGGGATTTTCTGTATGGAATGTGTGATGCGTGAATGTTAATGAGTGCGGACTTCTTATAGCTGCATTTCCAATTAACGCGAGTTCAATTGGTCAGCAACGGAAGGAAGCGATTGCTGTCTGTCTACCTAGTGTCTCGAGAGTGCAGACCCCTTACTGCACTTTCAAAAATTCCCTCCCTTTTTGTGTGTTGTAACTGTAAGCATTATGGGTGGGACATCATCTAGACAAATTGATACTCCCCTAGATTGTATGCTTAAGAACTTTAGAAAAGGATTTTTAATTAATGACTATGGACAGACTTTAAGCTCAAGTACTCTAAGAACCTTGTGTGAAGTTGAGTGGCCATCTATGGGAGTGGGGTGGCCCCCTAGTGGCAGCTTAGATATTGAAGTAATCCGGAAGGTCTACAGCATAGTTGTAGGAGAACCAGAATATTCTGAACAACTCCCTTATATAGATTCCTGGGACAGCCTTGTGACTGACCCTCCCTCCTGGTTGAAAACTTATATGGGATCCCCAGTAAAATTCATGTTAGGCCGTGTTCAAAGAAAGATTAGAAAATCTAAACTAGAAGAGGGAAAGAGCCCTAGGAAGCCTACCACCCAATCGGTGGCTTCCGCCCCTACCCTGTCCGAGAAACCCATACTCTCTGATGACCCCTCAGACCTTGAGCCACCACCTTATGGCCCATTGTTGGGGTTCCGTGCTACCCCCAGAGATCCACGCCGTCCAGCCCAAGCTTCTCCAGCACAGGCTTCTCCGGATAGTTCTTCCCCTCCTGTGCCAAACCTGCCACACCCTAGGTTGGACTTTTCACCCGGCCTCTACCCTTCTGTGCAAAATCCTCTCCTGTTAACCTCTGAAGACCCGTTTTGGGTTCCACTCCCTGACTCCTCAACTCCTGACAGCCCAGCCTCTCCCTCTAATACCCCTACCCACTCATCAGGGGCCCGGCATCCCTTTCAATGGACTGAATCACCTGTGACCACCTCTCAGTCTATGAGTACCCCTCCCCATCCCTCAGGGGTTCAACATACCTCCACTGAATGGGTTAGACCTGCTGCAATCACCTTTGAGCATGATAGGAGGGTAGCTCCTAGCTCTACCTCAGGTTCCATTCCCACCTCCTCGAGAGTTCTGCCCCTTCGTCAGGTAACTACCACTCGACCGGATCCTAATAATCAGGGTCAGGTTATACAGGCACAGGCCTATCAGTATGTACCCTTCACAACCACCGATCTCCTGAATTGGAAGACGCATTACCCCTCTTATACTGAAAAGCCTCAGGCAGTGGTGGACCTAGTGGCTAGCATTATGGCCACCCATAACCCAACCTGGACTGATTGTCAACAACTTCTCCTGACCCTCTTCACAACTGAGGAGAGGCGGAAGATTTTGCAAAATGCTGAGGCCATCACGCGAGAGCGTGTCCCCGGGGGGACACAGGACCCAGAGGGATGGGTTAGAGCTCGGTTTCCTCGCGCAGCTCCAGCTTGGGATCCAAATGATGGGCAGCACTATGAACTGTTGTCTGGCTATTGCCGGGACTTACTGGAAGGTATGAGGAAAGGCATAAAGAGGCCCATTAATCTGGCAAAGGTCTCTGAAATTCTCCAAGGGGCAACTGAATCCCCTGGGGCCTTTCTAGAGCGACTAATTGAAGCCTACAGAACATACACCCCATTTGACCCTGAAGCCCAAGAAAATCAGAGAATGGTGAATAGTGCATTGGTGGCCCAGAGTATGCCAGATATCCGGAAGAAGTTGCAGCGTCAGGAGGGATTCGCAGGGATGAATACCACCCAGCTAATTGAGATCGCAACCAAGGTTTTCATTAATAGAGATCAGGAGGTGCGCCGAGAGGCTGACCGGAAGATGCAGAAGAAGGCCGACCTTTTAGCGGCAGCCATTACTAATTCCACCCTTAACCGAGGTCGACCTCTAGCTAATGGGAAGCCAAAGTGGGACCCCGGACCACCAGCCAGGCCCCGAGATTCCTTCAATCAATCCCGGCCAAGGGGGGAGAATCCCAGACCAAGATTGGAGAGGGATCAGTGTGCCTATTGTAAGGAAAGAGGGCACTGGAAAGATGAATGCCCCCAGAGGCGCCAGGGACTGAGAAGGGGACCAGGAGATCGAGGAAGCCGAGGCCGAGTTCGAGAGGGAAGATATGAGCCTGCTGAATCTGACATCATCGGGATAGCCGAGATGGCAGAATGGGACGAATAGGACAGACCGGGTTCCTACAAACTGGGCTCCCAGGAACCTATGGTCAAGTTAACTATAGGGAGCCGCTCAATTCCATTCATGATTGATACAGGAGCTGAACATTCTGTTGTGACAGAGCGATTAGCGCCTGTGTCTGGAAAAACTGTCCGAGTGGTGGGAGCCACGGGGGTGCAGAACCGGAGGCCTTTCCTGACAACCCGTAGATGCCAATTAGGCTCACACATAGTCACTCATGAATTCCTTTATATGCCAGACTGTCCAATCCCTTTGTTAGGTCGAGACCTGCTGTCCAAGCTTAGGGCCCAAATTTCCTTTGACTCTGATGGCCAGACTTCAGTCTCCTTTCGGCCCCCGACATCCAGCCCTAAGGGTATATTGAGTTTCTGTTGCCCTCTTGAAGAAGAATGGCGGCTGCATCAGTCACATAGCCAAGTTGACCTACCCCTGGCAGACAGCTTTCAGGTCAGTGGGGTATGGGCAGAAGATAATCCCCCAGGGTTGGCCCGAAATATTCCTCCTGTCCATGTAGATTTACTTCCAAATGCCCGGCCAATCCATCTTCGCCAATACCCAATTCCCAGAAAGGCTCTGGAAGGGATCCAAGCACATTTGAATCGTCTGTTATCCCATGGAATTATTCGTCCTTGCCAGTCTCCATGGAATACGCCATTGTTGCCAGTTCAGAAGCCAGGGACTGAGGACTACCGGCCAGTCCAAGACTTACGAGTGGTTAACAAATCCACTATCTCATTACACCCTGTAGTGCCTAATCCATATGTCCTGCTAGGATTGATACCTTCTGGAGCTACCCATTTCACGACACTAGACCTAAAAGATGCCTTCTTTTGTATTCGGGTGGCCCCCGCCAGTCAACTGCTTTTTTGCTTTTCAATGGGAAAACCCAGTAACAGGAAGGAAGCTTCAGTATACATGGACCCGTCTGCCACAGGGGTTCAAGAATTCCCCCACCATTTTTGGGACTGCCCTAGGACAAGACCTTAAGACTTTTAAATCTGAGCCTTCCAGGCGAGTTTTACTCCAGTATGTAGATGACCTCCTGATTGCAGCAGTGACCCAGGAAGAGTGTTTTGAGGCTACCAGAGAATTGCTGGAGCTACTCTTGGATGCAGGCTATAAGGTCTCACGCTCAAAGGCCCAACTTTGTCAGTCAGAAGTGAAGTATCTGGGCTTTTGCATTTCCCAGGGAAGTCGGAGACTGGATGCTAGTAGGAAGCAAGCGGTAGCTGCAATTCCCCAACCCAAGTCCAGAAGAGAAGTTAGGGAATTCCTGGGAGCAGCTGGATTCTGCAGAATTTGGATTCCAAATTTTGCATTGATGGCGAAACCCCTTTACCAAGCCACAAAGGGGGGTGAAAAGGAACCATTTGAATGGGGACCTACTGCTCAACAATCCTTCATTGCCATAAAGAAAGCCCTACTCCAAGCCCCTGCGTTAGGCCTTCCTGATGTGGAGAAACCTTTCTCACTGTATGTCCACGAGCGACAGGGGGTTGCTCTGGGTGTGCTGACCCAGATGATGGGATCCTGGCAGAGGCCTGTTGCATACCTGTCTAAACAGCTGGATGGAGTGGCTAAAGGATGGCCAGCCTGCATGAGGGCCATTGCAGCAACAGCCTTACTGGTCCAGGAAGCTGATAAGTTGACCTTGGGGCAAGAACTGGTTGTTAAAGTCCCCCACGCAGTTCTCACCCTCATGGAGTATAAGGGCAACCACTGGTTTACAAATAACCGTATGGTTAAGTACCAAGCCAGTTTGTGTGAGAATCCACGGATACACCTGGAAACAGTGGCTACATTCAATCCTGCTACTCTTTTGCCAGCATCTGAGGGACCACCGGATCATGACTGTATCCAAACTATGGATGAAGTGTACTCCAGTCGACCAGATCTTAAAGATGTTCCGTGGAGGGACCCAGATGTAATTTATTTCACAGATGGAAGCAGTTATGTGGAGAACTCCAAGCGACTGGCAGGCTATGCTGTGGTGACAGAGGACAAGGTGATAGAAGCAAGAGCCCTGCCCCAAGGAACTTCAGCCCAGAAAGCAGAACTTGTGGCCCTCATACGAGCTCTGGAGTTAGCAGCAGGACTGGTAACCAACATTTATACTGATTCTAAGTATGCCTTCACAACCCTACATGCTCACGGAGCTTTGTATAAGGAAAAGGGACTCATAAATGCTGCAGGCCAACCTGTTAAGTATGGACCTGAAATACTTCAGCTGCTAGAGGCTGTGTGGGCCCCCAAGAAGGTAGCTGTCATTCACTGCAGGGGACACCAAAGGGTAGATACTCCAGTGGCCCGAGGGAACCGCCATGCTGATCGGGTGGCCAAGGAAGCTGCTCGAGGACCCCTAGCAAGTACTGTGACCCCCCTGTTCCAAATTCGATTGCAAGAATGGACACCTATGTATACCCAAATGGAAGAGAAATGGGCTCAAGAAGAAGGTGCAGTAAGGAGACCTGATGGCTGGTTACATCTCCCTGATACTAGAGTTCTGGTGCCACGCCACCTAGCTTGGCCTGTAGTGTCTCAAGCTCATGACCTATCACACTTAGGGAAAACAGCACTAGCCCGTCTACTCAATCGAGTAGTGGTGCTGGAAGGATTGGATAGTCTGGTTGCCACTGCCTCTGCCCGATGTACTCTCTGTGCCCAGAATAATGCTCGTCAGGGACCCCGTATTCCACCAGGAGTTCAGTCTAGAGGACTAACACCCTTTGAGTCCCTAGTTATAGACTTCACAGAAATGCCCAGGAGCGGTAGGCTCCGATACCTCTTGGTCATGGTCTGTACCTTTTCTGGGTGGGTGGAAGCATATCCTACAGTTACTGAGAAAGCCACAGAAGTAGCTCGAGCTCTCCTTAGGGATGTCATCCCCAGGTATGGACTGCCCCTTGCCATAGGTTCAGATAATGGTCCCGCCTTTGTTGAAGCTACACTTCAGGCCCTGTCCCGCGCATTGCGCATTACCTGGAAATTGCATTGTGCCTATCGTCCCCAGAGTTCAGGGCAGGTTGAGCGGGCAAACAGAACCTTGAAAAATAGCCTAGCAAAGATTTGTCAGGAAACCCAATTGAAATGGCCACAGGCATTGCCACTAGCCCTCTTTCGCCTCCGATGCACCCCAACTAAAGGAACAGCCCTCTCTCCCTTTGAAATTGTGTATGGGAAGCCCCCAGCCATTTTGCAGGGAATTAAGGGAGACATAGGGACTTTAGGGTCTGCCCAGGTGCAGGAGCAGGTAGCCCTCCTGGGTAAGATAATTTCTGAGCTTCAGTCTTATGTGAGAGAAATAAACCCTGTCCCCTTCCAGGCTCAGGTACATTCCTTCCTGCCAGGGGATAGAGTTTGGGTGAAAGATTGGAAGCTTCAGCCTTTGGGGCCCCGATGGAAAGGACCTTTTACTGTTTTGCTTTCTACCCCTGCAGCTGTGAAGGTCGCAGGGATAACTCCATGGGTCCATTGGTCTCGAATTAAGTCTGCTGACCAGACTGAGCCCAGCACGGATCAGACGGAGCCTAGACAGTGGAGAGCAGAAAGTGATCCAGCGGAGCCATTGAAGTTGCGCCTGACCCGAACCAAAGAATCTACTAGCTGAAAAGAAGGGTCAACTGCATACTGCAGGAGCTGCTGAACTTCGGCTTCATACTGAGACTCTTTCTTGCCTAGATTCTGGCTTTCTTGGAATTTGAGAGCTTGATCCTTGTCAGTTGAGGGTCTATCCCAACTGGTATAAGAACTCAAAGACTGAGAACACTATATGAGTGTAATCTGTGATTAGCACAGACTGTTGAAATATTATTGCTTAATTAGTTTGCTGTATTTGTTTTAGATTAGGAAGAAAGAAAATGTTAGTTTGGATGCTTTTGTTGTTTTCTACTCCTTGCCTCCTTGTTCCTAATACCCCAACTCGCTCCAACCTTTGGTTACACTCTGTCCAGGAACTAATTAGCCAGGCAAAGATTACTTCCCCTTGTATTGTGTGTTCCCGATTTTCTCCTTATACTACAGATGTCCCAGCTGTTCCTGTCCCTGTGCAACTCCCAGCTCTTATACCTCCCTACTTTTCGAGTTCAGGCCCTTGGAGCCAGGATTATACTTGGTGGTCCTTTTATAATGCTACTTCCCCCTCTGAATCTTCTCTAAGGCCAGTTTTTACGTCTCCCTATCCAGCCTCTGGAGTGTTTTGTTTAACAAGAAGCATCTCAACTGTTCTTCCCATTCCCTGTAATTATACTAATGTTCTCCCAGAAAAAGGAGAATCTGTGTGGGTAGTTTCTCCAGGTACTCCTATGTGCCCTGCTACCATACCTGTAGATTATGACCCAGGTGATTATCTGGCTCCTAAGCGTACCACTGAGAAGACTATAGTGTCCAAGCTTATTTTCTACTTTCATAAGTCCCCGGGGTATGAAGAGTTACTAACAAATGAGCAGCCTGTCACAATTGGGGATTGGCGCCTATGGTGTGCAAAGTCTCCATTTCGTCTTCGTTCCCCCTGGGATAGGGGCTCGCATTATGGGCACCCTAAGTACCCTGTCCAGCCTGAGCCAACATTTATTGGGAACTTTCCTCACCCTCTTCTTGGTCATTACTGGCTCTGTGATAATGTCCTCCACATGATTCTTCCCCCTACATATAATTTTTGTGTATTGGTAACCTTGAATTATTTTCCTAAAGTTATTCCTCTTAAGCCACTATCCCCGCACCGCTCTAAGCGAGAGGCTTTGTCCTTACCCTCCTCCGTTGCCACAGAGGATGAGGCGATTGAATTAGCCCTCCAGTATATTAATTCTACTTATCCTCTGACTAAAAAGAGACTTGTAGCCCTTTCTGCCACGGCCTGGATTCCAATTGGAGGCCCAGTAGCGGGTATTACTGAACTAGGTATGGCTACCCGGAGACTTCAGTCCCTACTCCATGTTTTAGTTCATGAGCTGAACGTGGTAGTCAATGCATTGCAGGATCAAATTAATGAATTAAGTATAGTTTCTCGGTATAATCGTATGGGCCTTGACTATCTCTTTGCAGCCCAGGGTGGTCTCTGCACAGTGCTAAATTCTTCAGAGTGCTGTACTATTGTCATAAATAGGACGCATGTAGTTAGGCATGCCATGGATAAAGTCCTACAGTTGGCTAGCCTTAATGTGGAGGATTACCGAGGAGGATTAGACCTTACCTCCTGGTGGTGGTCATTGACCTCCTGGATACGTCCTTTGTTCATTTCCCTAATAGTCTTAGTTTTAGCAGGGTTGTTGTTTTGTTTCCTGGCCTCATGTGCTTCGGCAGTATGCCGTCGAACCTTAACAAGTAGGGTAATGGTGATTCACAAGTCTATTCCTAGTTAGGATCACTATAATCTCCAGAGTTTGAGTTGTGAGACTTATCTCTGCATAAGCTGATTTTAGTCTCAAAGGGGGGAATGAAGCAGCCATGGGCATAATCATATATAAGAAATCATATGAAGGGTTAATTCTGTTAAGAGCTTGGTATTTGAATTGAATTCTTATTTCAAATTTCAACTTTTACTTTGCAACTGAAGTGAAGGTATGCCAGATGGTTCAAATTATATTGAACTCTAGCGTTTGCCGGGCTGGGTTAAAAAGGTCAGAGAAAGGAATTCCTTTCACCCTTGTGAATAATGAATGCTAGCAAACACATATGTATTTTATTATGAGCCAGATATATTGTAGTTTAAAATGCTTAGATAGAAAATACTATTTAGAGAGAGAGAGGCAATAGATTAGTATTTACAAGTTTTTGATATTTAGAATGTGTGTTATAAGGATGCTTACTTTAGAATATGTTGTATTCTGTGTAAATTAATAAGGTTTGTGTCTGTGTAGAATATCTGTTAAATTCTGTATTACTCTTTGTCTGCTGTTTAAGACTGCAGTTGAGGAGATCAACATGTGGTTTGACTTAGCCATAGTTCTGGCTGGTTCAATGTATAAGCTAATAGGTGAAGAGGTCAGAACTAGTCAGCTCTCTTCTCCTTGATTAATTATAGCTAAGTGTAGGACTGGCCTCCTGGAAGTAATAACCTGATATGTATGCTATTAAGTAAGATTGGCTTTTGACCCCTTTAATGAATGCCAGAGTTTAGTTAGCAGTTAGTACTAGGAATATGAGAAATCAATCATAATAACATGTAAGAGACTGGAGCCCAAATGTCTGGCTTAAGGGGCCCCAGGTCAGAGGTCAGTTTAGGATGTCTGGAACCTATGTAACTGATATTTCAAAAGTAATGATTGGTTGAGGCAAGGTAGCCAATCAATTTCTTAACCAATTGGGAGTAAAGGGGGCTAGGCTAGGAGGAGGGCTTAGGACCCTATTTAAGTAGGAGCAGAAGCAGTTTACGTCAGAAGGAGCTCAGAAGAAAGAGAAGGACAGAAGGAACAGACAGAAGAAGGAGAAGACAGCATAAGAAGAGAAGCAGCTGAGACAAAGACACAGAGAGCTGAGAGGAAGAGAAGAGAGCTAGAACTGATGTCTTGCTTTGTTTGCTGGCAAATAAAGAAGATTTTTCTCTCATACTGGTGTGTGCTGTCTGACTCCTGAAGCATCACAAATTCCTATCTCAATTCCTGCAACAATGAAACACCTTATAAGCCAGGTTTTAAATTCATAGAACACAGAAGTGTGTGTAGTGGATTTGAGAAGTGGGGGCAAATCTAAGACTGAAAACACTGACTTAAGCACTCAAACATGCATAGATGAGGAAACCCCAGGCTCAAGCGCTAACCTGAGGGACAGGGAGGATTCTGCAGACACAGAAACTGAGTCCAGTACAGACCCCAGAACACCAGTAAACCTGGTACTGTATGACTCATTAAAGGATAGTGACATTGAAAGGATAATACAGAAGGTCGGCCCTATGCCTTTTAATATGAATGAATGGTGCAAATGGGCCACTGATATTCTGATTCACTGGGGCCTAGGAAAGTATAAGAGGAAAACATCTGACTTTGACAGACTTATGCACGTGGCTTTAGGCCCCACTATTTTAAAGTAGGATCTCTAACCCATCCATGTCAGTTGGTGAAAAAAGGTCCTGAGCAATTATTTCGCTGTACTCAAATGCAAGCATTTAGAACACTTGCACCCCTGCCAAACGACACACTAGAACAATTTGTGTACAGATTGTGAGTGCTGGAAGCAGCCTTTCGAGACCAGGAGGGTTGGCCCAAAACAGAAGATTATGGTCAGGAACAGCATAAAGCATTTTTATTGGAAATCCTATCCCCTGATATTACTAAACATCTCCGATTGTTTGCTGAGGATCCCAAAGAAACTCATTTTGACACTTTGATGCTCAGGATTGGATCTGTGTGGAAAACTCACTCATCCCAGGTAATCACTGTGTCAGAAGCCAAGAAATGGCAAGCGCAAGGGCCATCCCACAACAACAATAGTTCAGGAAACACAGGACAGGGCCCCTGGAGAGGACAGGGCCGAGGTAATTTTTAAAATTCCTCAGGCTACATCTCGTTTCATGAACTCAAAGCATAGAGAGACCAGTTAGCACAGCAACAAATTAAATGGTAGCAAGATAAATATACCATGCAGCTAGAATTAGACAGAATACAAAGTGAATTGATAGATGCCCAGGACAAGCAAGAAAAAAAAAGGAATAGGGATGTCCTGATCTCCAGTGTCCAAATATCAACCAATCCCAAGTCTTTTGTGCCCAGCCTCACTCCTTTCACTTACTTGAGCACGCACTTCCAGCACTTCGGGAGAGGGGATAGGAGACAGATTCGGAATATAAATTAAAGTTTGTGGCACCCTTGATATTGGACACTTGTGGACGCCCCGATGTGAACAGCCAGATAGAGGGTCAGGATAAATTAGCGTTGATTGACACAGGGGCTGGAATCAGTTTTACAAGTAGGGCTTCTCTTACTGCAGACCAAGAAAATGTGCAAAAATATAAAATCCAAGGGGTTAATGACACAGTTACCAACTGTGTGGGTATCCCATTTGTACCCAGTGCAGATGCAGAAGGAACATGATAATGAAATTTTGAAAACCAATGCCACCACTATAGTAAACATAGAAAAGGAGATAATTGGAATTGATGTCCTCAACCAGTTAAATCTGGTAGTGGTTATGGCTAATCTTACATTGTGGCAATGTATTGGATCTCCAAAAATATCTACACTTTTGGTGCACGAAGTAATTCCCATGCATTTGGCCACACAATGCACAAAAGCTGACCAACAGTATGATCTGAGTGTAATTCCCACAGAGGTTACAGACACCCCTGTCTGGACACAAGAAACTAGAATGTGGCAGAATGTCCACAGAAATCCTGTTGGAAGGAGAGGATCCTCCGCCACAAAAGTAATATCCAGTACCTCATCAGGCAATAGAACCCGTAGCTAAGATTATACAGGTACTGGAAGAGAGGGGCATAATTAGACCAATCTCTTCTACATGCAACTCACCAGCATGGCCAATAGTTAAACCAGGAGGCTCCTTTAGACTGACCATAAATTTCCACGCCCTAAATCAAGTATCAAAATCTGTGGTGCCGGTGGTAGCCTCATACCCGGAAATGATCTCTAAATTAAACACCAACTGCAAATTTTTTTCTGTCCTAGACATTTCAAATGAGTTTTGGAGCCTGCCCCTGGCCCTGGATTGACAATACAAAACAGCATTTCAATGGCTAAATAAACAGTATGCATGGACTGTGTTACCTCAGGGTTATAAGGGCTCTCCATTCATTTTCCACAAATACATGCAGGAAGCCCTAGCCCATGTGTCTTGTAGAGACAATATAATCCAATATGTTGATGACATTCTAATTCAATCTGAAACTGAATCTGACCACTGGGCCCACATAAGAGAGATTTTAAAAGCTCTCTTGGAAGCTGGACTTAAAGTAAATCTGGCCAAAGCTCAGCTGTGTAAACCACAGGTTTCCTTTCTAGGAGTCACCACTGGCCAAGATGGTAAATCCATAGATTCTCAGAGAATAAGAACATAAGCACCGCCATACTGGGAAAAGACCAATGGTCCATCAAGCCCAGCATCCTGTCTCCGACAGTGGCCAATCCAGGCTTCACGAACCAGGTAAACCCCCCCTCCCCCCTCCCCCCTCCCCCCAAATTTAATTTTTAATAATGACATTTCCCTCAGGAGTCCCCTCACACCGTTTTGGCAGACACCATTTTGGGTTCGGGGGGAGAGCACGTGGCGGGGCCTTCCCGGGCCTTGCCTAAAAGTCCGTTGTCTTCAGACGTCCCTGCTGGTGAGCTGTAGATTGGTCGGGAGGAGCAGGGAGCTGTCTTTTCTCCCAAGTTTGTGCTGTTATTGCACAAGGCCTTCCTCCTAAAACGCTCTGGGGGGGGCTCTGGCTGGAGATGACTCCTTAGGGGCTTCTCATGAGGAAGTTTCTATCTCCTTTTCTGCGCTGGCTAAGAGAACTCATTTGGACAGCCGGGAGATGGATTTTGGGTCAGAGGTTTTGGGCCCTGAAGTAGAGGACGGTCAGTTGTCAGTGATTTCCCAACGGACCCGGTCTGATTTTCTGGAGGAAGAAGTTCAGTCTGAAAAGTGTGATGAGGGTACTCATGGAGGCGCAGTGGGACACCCCAGAGGCGGGGTTGCATGTAGTGAGGGCCATGGCGCACATATCTTCTTCCGGAGGGTGAGAGAGAAGAGTTGCGTTTGCCTACGGTGGATTCATTAATCACAGCGGTCACTAAAAAGACTACCTTGCCGGTGGAAGGCGGGACGGCGCTTAAAGAGCCGCAGGATAGGAAGTTAGTCTTCCTTAAATGCTTCCTTCGAAGTGGCAGCCTTATGCACGCAGGCGTCGGTCGGTCTGTGTATCCTACGCGGCCAGGGCATGTCTGTCTTGGGTTCAGAAGGCGACCAGCTTGGAAGAGCTGGTAGCGAATGTGCCTGCTCTCGAGGCTGGTCTCGCGTATTTGGCGGACTTATTGTATGATGTGTTGCGGGCTTCGGCCAAGGAGCTGGCCCTCGCGGTGGTAGCCCGCCATTGGTTGTGGCTTCGGCACTGGGCGGCGGATACAGCTTCTAAGTCACGCCTGGCTCGTCTGCCCTTTCGGGGCAAACCTCTGTTTGGCGAGGATCTGGACCGGATAGTTAAGAGTCTGGGAGATTCTAAGGGCCGTTGTTTGCCGGAGGATAGGCCTAGATCTTCTACTAGGGCGGTGCCTGCTCGGACTCAGTTCCGGGAGGCGAGATGATATTGTCCAGGTAGATTGGTGGCCTTCTCTAAGCCCTGGTTTCCTCAGAAGCAGCAGCAGCCATTTTGGGGGGGGGAGCGCCGCTCGGGCGGCGCGAGCTCCACAAACACCCCAGGATCTTGTGCCCAATGATGGGGCCTTGGTCCATCTTCCAGAGGTAATAGGGGGACGGCTGTCCCTTTTTCTGGAGGAATGGGTCAGGGTGACGTCAGACGAATGGGTGCTGGAGGTAATCCGGGACGGTTACAAACTAGAGTTTGTTCGACATCTGTCAGATTTGTTCTTGGAATCCCCTTGGCAAGTCTCCAAGGAAGATGGCGGCGGTCAGGGAGACGTTGGAAAATTTGATTCGCTTAGGTGCGTGGTGCAGCACGGCCTCGGCCGTTATTCCATCTATTTCATGGTTCCAAAGAAAGGAGGTTCCTTTCGTCCGGTACTGGATCTCAAGGGCGTAAACAAAGCTCTGAGGGTGCATCACTTCCGCATTGAGACTCTGCGGGCGGTTATCGCTGCAGTTCAGCCAGGAGAGTTTCTCACTTCTCTCGATCTCAAGGAGGCTTACTTGCACATTCCCATTTGGCCGCCTCATCATCGGTTCCTACGTTTTGCGGTTCTCGGTCAACACTTTCAGTTCCAGGCGCTTCCCTTCGGTCTAGCTACGGCTCCTTGGACGTTTTCCAAGATTATGGTGGTAGTCGCAGCGTTTCTGCGGCAGCCAGGGATGCTAGTGCACCCTTATCTCGACGATTGGTTGATAAGGGCCTCGTCCTTTCAAGACAGCGTTCAGGAGACAGAACAGGTGGGTCAGTCTGTTGCGGTCGTTGGGATGAATCGTCAACCTGGAAAAGAGTCACCTGGAGCCTTCTCAGGCCTTGGAATACCTTGGAGTCCTTTTCGATACCCGGATAGGCAGAGTGTTCTTGCCAGACGACCGGAGGTTGAAACTGCAGACTTAGGGGCAGAATCTTCTACGCACTCCAGCACCCAGGGCCTGGGATTATGTGCAACTGCTGGGTTCAATAGCAGCTACGCTGGAAGTAGTTCCGTGGGCCAGGCGTCACATGAGGCCTCTCCAGCGATCCCTGTTGAGCCGCTGGTCTCTGGTGTCGGAGGATTACTCGGTTCCGTTGCCTTGGGAGCCAATGGTCAAGTTCGAGATGCGTTGGTGGCCCCGGAGGGACAAGTTATGTCTCGGGATGCCCCTGGCAGTGCCGGAGTGGCTTGTGATGACTACGGATGCCAGTCTTTCAGGATGGGGAGCCCACTGTTGGGGACTCACGGCACAGGGTGCTTGGTCTCGGACAACGGCTTCTTGGTCCATCAATCGGTTGGAACTGAGGGCAGTGAGCCTTGCACTGAAGACATTTCAGGCGGTTCTGGAAGGGAAGCCGGTGCGTGTTCTCTCGGACAACGCGACGGCAGTGGCATATGTCAATCGTCAGGAGGGCACCAAGAGTGTTCATCTGGCCAAGGAGGCGACATGCCTATGTTGCTGGGCAGAAGAGCACTTGGAGCAGCTCTCGGCAGTGCACATAGCAGGAATGCTGAACACAAAGGCGGATTTTCTAAGTCGGCACATGATGGATGCGGGGGAGTGGGAACTCTCTGCATAGGCGTTTTCGTTGATCACGAGTCAGTGGGGAGTGCCGGATATGGACCTGATGGCACGGGCGGACAACACCAATGTGAGACACTTTTTCAGCAGAGGCAGGGATCCCCAGTCGCGGGGAATAGATGCTCTTCTTCAGCCTTGGCCTCGGGATGCTCTCCTGTACGTGTTTCCGCCATGACCTATGATAGACAGGATTTTGGGCCGAGTGGCGAGACACCCGGGTCGAGTGATCTTTGTGGGTCTGGACTGGTCCTGGTGTGACTTCAAGTCAGAAAGCCATTGCGGTTACCCGTTCATCAGGGGCTGTTGCGACAAGGTCCCATACTTATGGAGGATCCCTCCCCATTTGGTCTTACAGCCTGGCTATTGAGAGGGCAAGGTTGAGACGTAAAGGTTATCCGGAAAAGGTGATTGCCACGATGTTGAGGGCTAGGAAGCATTCCACATTGACTGCGTATGCTAGAGTGTGGAGAACCTTTGAGGCGTGGTGTGCGGAGGCAGGTTTGTCAGCTTTTGACGCTTTGGTGACTTCGATTCTGGCATTTTTGCAGGATGGTCTTGACCTGTCGTTGAGCTCCTTGAAGGTTCAGGTGGCGGCATTAGCTTGTTTTAGAGGACGTTTACATGGGTCTTCCTTGTCCTCTCACTCAGATGTTGTTAGATTCTTGAAGGGAGACAAATTATTTGCGTCCTCCTCGGATGGCGGTTTTTCCTTCTTGGAATTTGAATTTGGTTCTGAAGGCTTTTCAGCGGCCTCCATTTGAACCACTGTCTCAATTGTCGGTTAAGGATTTGACTTTGAAGACAGTGTTTTTGATTGCGATTGCGTCAGCAAATGAGAGTTTCCGAGATTCAGGCTTTATCCTGCAGAGATCCGTTTCTGCATTTTACGGAAGCGGGTGTGTGTCTCCAGACAGTTCCGTCTTTTTTGCCCAAGGTTGTGTCACGCTTTCATATGAATCAACAGCTTTGTCTTCCCTCCTTTCATAAGGAGGACCATCCGACTGAGTTTCGGGCTCTCAGGTGTCTGGATGTTAAGCGGGCGATTATCAGATATTTGGAGGTGAAGAATGACTTCCGTTGTTCAGATCATTTATTTGTCCTTTTTGTGCATCCTAGAAAGGGGCAACAGGCTTCTAAGGCAATGGTGGCTCGGTGGTTGAAAGAAGCCATAGCCTCAGCGTATATAGCATTTGGAAGGGAACTGCTGGCTCAGCTTCGGGCTCATTCTACTAGGGCTCAGACGACTTCTGTAGCGGAGGCTAGGTTGGTTTCGTTGGAAGAGATTTGTAGAGCGGCCACCTGGTCCTTGGTGCATACTTTTTCTAAGCACTATAGGCTGGATGTCGCGGCAAGAGCTGAGGCGGCATTTGGTGCTTCGGTACTGCAAACTGGGATCTCTGGGTCCCACCCTACTTAAGAACTGCTTGGGTACATCCCACCAGTCTCTGGATTGATCTGTAGGACGCTACGGAAGGAAAAATTAGTTATTACCTGATAATTTTCTTTCCATTAGTCCCGACAGATCAATCCAGAGGCCCTCACTGAACATTCTTTCCATTAGTCCCGACAGATCAATCCAGAGGCCCTCACTGAACATTCTGCGTGTTTGTTTCATTGTTTATTCAAAATATCCCGCATATAGCGTTTTAACATATCCAGAGGAGCAACAGTCTTTATCCTAGGAAAATTGACAAATCTTAAATTATGATTTTTAATGTAATTATCAAATGTTTCCATTTTTTTTTTCCTAAGATTTGATAAGTCATTTGTCATTAAAGGTTGTAGTGTTTCCAGCTTCATAATTCTTTGATCCATTTTTTCAGTATTATCAGCAATAACTTTAATCTTTTCCTCCGTCTTTTGTAGATCATTCTCTAATAGATTTACTTTAGGTGCAATTTCATTAACCTGTTTCAGGAAAGTTTGCCCCAAGGTAGAAATTAAATCCCATAATGTGTCCAATGTCACCTCCTTTGGTTTAACTACTAGTTCCTTCGGTATTTCAAACCTCTCAGAAGTTTTCACAGGTCTCTCACTCTGTCCCTCGGCTCCTCTCCCCTCAATCCGCCGCGTCATCTCTCCCTTCACTGCTGAAAACGAGTCCTCAACTCGACGCTTTTCCGGGTCCATAATACCTTCATAGGGAGACCCCGTTCAGTCATCGAGAAGAGAGCTTGCGCCTACCGGCTGGGGAGGTAGAGTGCGCATAGCAGGGCTCAAGGTGGTATCAAGGCCAGGGGAGACCGATTCTCCCAGAACACCGGAACTCCCTACTGGCAGCATTCCGCTATCCCAAAACTCTCCCTGCGGTCTCAAAAATCGATAGATAGGACCAGGTAAGGAGGGAGTTAGCGGCGAGGCTCTGACCGCTAATCTCCCTCTGCGTTTAGGCATTATTCGTCAAAGGATTCGAGACTCGCAGCGTCTCAGTAGCCATCTTGGATCCTGTTGTCTGTATATTTCTATTTTAAATTTGTAATCTCTTGTTCTCTATTTGGTAAGGAGTTAACTGTGTTTTAGCATGCCAGTATGGCAGCCTCTGAGGTGTGTTATTCTGCTAGTTACTTTCTGTGTTGGGATCCGCAACAGTTTGCTTGTTCTGTTTTCCAAATAAGAGGTTTACTGCTGTTCTATGGCCTAATATTTGTAGCACTGTTTTTCATAAGTAAGGTGGTGCCGTGCAAGTCCTGGCCATACTGTTATGGTATGGCAGACTTGCTACAGGAGCTGAATGAGCTTTTCTAAGGTTTTGCATTACTTCAAAAGTACAGGGCAGTTAGCACTGAAGGGAAGTCATGTAGAAACCTGGTAGCCTCTCCCTAACCTCACACAACCATGAAATTATTGCAGGGATAAAAAGGAAGCTCAAAAAGAGATCCACCAGAATCTACCATAGTGGCTTTAAAACACTCATTCAACAAAACAAATGCACTTAAAAGTGCATGTGCTGTTGCACTATTCACATACTTTTTAGGGTGTAGGCAAATTTCAGGCAATTTTCACAGACAATGGTTTCAAAAACAGCACTCATTTTGAGCTTAAGTTTTTAGCATGCCATCATTTTCCAACTTCCAGTGTGTCACAGACAATATGTCTACTATACTAAAAATGGAAAGAATACGAGTTAAATACTCAAGCGAACAGTATTAGCAAATTTACCTGCCCTCCATAATAAAACTCCTCTGAGTCATCTCCTTCAGAATCTTCCTCCAGTGCATTATTGTGTCTTGTTTCCTTAAAAAAACAAAGATAAAAAATGATTAACATATATATCAAATACACTTCTTGGGAACAATATTCAGCCTGTGATGGCCAGAATTTTTTAAATGCCAGTTGCTGCAAGTAAAAAACCACCAGATATTCAGAGCTAGTATCAGATACCAACTGCCACTGAATATCCAGGAATCAGATCTGACCGCTGGTGTTGTCCTCTTAGCAGTGATATTCAGACCATTAATCAGCCATTTTATTGTCCTAACTTTCAGTTAGTGGTTTGAATATCACTGATTATCAGATATACTGTATTTCAATCCCACCCAAGTTCTGCTCATGGACCACTTCAACACTGTCCATATAATGCCCAGGGACTCAGAGGGACACTCCTGTAGCAGATGTTCTCCGAGGACAGTAGGATGAATATTCTCACTAATAGGTGACATCACCAATGGAGCTCATGCACAGAGATGCTCCTCAGTGTTCTATATTTTGCAGAAGCTTTTGGAAATAGCTGACTATGCATGAGTGCATCTTCCCACCTGCCATCATCGCACAGGACCAGATCAATCTAATTTAACAGCTGACAGAATACAACTCCAAGAGTGTCTGAAATAAAAAGTAAAACAAAATTTTTAAATGGGTGGGGGAGTCAAGACCTGCAACAGACAAGGTCCCATGAACAAAGTAAGAACTGCAACTAACTTTTTTTTAGGGGGGGTGGGGACAGCCTGGAACAGAAAGAAATGGGCCTAAGTGGCTGAAATTGGATTCCAGACCTCAAATAAATTCCGAAGAACTGTCTGACTTGAACCAACTTTACATCAGGAATTGTGTTCTGAACAATCGTGTGACATGAATGTGTGGACTGAAAAACACACTGCAGCTCTGCAAATCTCCTCTGTGGAGGTGTCATGTCCCCTACCTCAACGTAAGCGGTGTCCTTGGGCTGCGTGGGGTACCATCGACACGCACACCTGACTGGCAAAGCCCTGAGCCATGTGTGTGTAGTTCTTCTCTGGCTGCAGGCTCCTTGATTGCTTTGCTTCCATGCACCTGGGTCTGCTCTCTCTCTGCATGGCTTACCTTGCTTCTCTCCTATTGGTCTTCCAGTTCCTCCTTCCCCTGCTCTTGTTCTATGGCTGTGCTCCTTTCTCCCTGCTGGTCTCTGCTGATGTCAGACACCAGCACTTTATCAGCTGAGCTCTTCCTGGACTCCATGGTTTGGCTTCTACTTTGGTAGGTGTTACTTGCTCAGTATGCTTCTTCTCTACTTTGTCCCTCGTTGCTGACTTTGCCTGTGCCTGGATTACTCTCTTGCCTGCTGCCTGGCTACTGACTTTGCCTGTACATGGATTACTCTCTTGCCTGCTGCCTGCCTACTGACGTTGCCTGTACTACTACTACACATTTCTAGAGCGCTACTAGGGTTACACAGCGCTGTACAGTTACTCTCTTGACCTGCTGCCTGCCTACTGAATTCGCCCGTACCTGGATTACTCTCTTGATCTGCTGCCTGCCTATTGACTTTACCTGTGCCTGGATTACTCTCTTGCCTGTTGTTTGCCTATTGACATTGCCTATACCTGGATCACTCCCCTGCCTGCTGCCTGCCTGTTGACATTGTCTGTTCCTGGATTACTCCCTTGCCTGCTGCCTGCCTATTGACTTTGCCTGTACCTGGATCACTCTCTTGCCTGCTGCCTGTCTGGCCGTTACGTTTACCACCCATCTCCCTGCTCCGTCTCATAAGTCCTGCAGGTCGCCCGCACCTAGGGGCTCAACCTCTGGGGAACGGCGGTCAGCACAGGTGAAACCCAGGGTTGTCCTGTCGCCAAGCAGAACCTGGTCCGAGTACCGGGCTCAGCAGCGCTCTACTAGGTACAAGAACTCACAAGTCTGATAGGAGGCTTACCTCAAATGGCAACTGAAGCAGCTGTGGCTCTGACATTGAGAGTCATGACATGACCCTCCGGAATTAGTCAGTCTGGGCATACAGTAAGTAAAGGAGATGCAGTACGCGAGCCAATTGGAAAGAGTGTGTTTACCACGGCAGCTCTCATCCTGTTGGGGTAAAAAAAAAAAAAAAAGCAGCTAGAAGGCCAAGGCTCTTTCATAGTCAAGAGTGTATAGTGAACTCTCACCAAGATGGCATGGGATTTGGGGAAAAATGTTGGTTGACTGTTTACAATGGAATTTCAACCGTACCTTAGGAAGAAACTTAGGATGTGTGTGCAAAACCACTCTGTTTTGATGAAACTTGGTGTAAGGGGATCAGCTTCTGGGGCCTGGAGCTCACCGATCCTGTGAGATAAAGTGACTGCCACCAAAAACAAAACCTCCCAGGTCAGGTATTTCAGGTGACAGGTATCAAGTGGCTCAAAAGGAGATTTCATCAGCTAAGGAAAAAATTAATATCCCATGACACTGTTAAGGGCTTGATGGGAGGTTTCATTAGCAGTAAGCCCCTCATGAAGTGAACAAGCAAAAGCCAAGCAGAGATGGACTTATCCTCTACCTGGTAATAAGCTCCAAGGTGAACCCTTCCAGAGGCATTCAAGCAATTTTTGTGTACGACAGGAAAAAAGGATCTAGCAGCTTGCCCTCACACCAGACAGCAAATCTCCTCCACTTGAAACTGCGGGCCCTCCTAGTCTAATCTCTCCAAGAAGAAGGATCTGAGAGACACGCTCAGGTAGATTCACAGAGTCAATCTCTAGCTTCTTAAAAGTCAAGTCATGAAGGCCAAGGACTGGAGGATAGGATGCAAGAGGGATCCTTTGTTCTGAGTGATGAGAGTCAAAAGGCACTTCAGTCTCCGCAAGTCTTGTGAGGCTGGATCTAGAAGTAGAGGGAACCATATCTGTCGTGGCCAATAAGGTGTGATGGGGATCTGATTCCTCAATACAGCTTGAGAGGTATTGGAGAATATGCATACAGAAGACCCCTTCCCCAACTGAGGAGAAAAACATCCGAGGCTATGCTGCCATGTGATCCTGCTCTACAGCAGAACTGAGGGGCTTTGGTGTTATGTTGAATGGTGAAAATATCCACCAACGGGGTGCCCCACTCTCGAAAGGCCTTCTGGGCAATGTCCATGTTCAGGAACCACTTGCCTGGCTGCATGACCCTGCTGTTTTTCTCTGCCAGAAAACTGGATTTTCCCTGCTAGGTAAATGGGGCTGTGAACAATCCCTCGAGAAATGACCCATCGCCACATCCTGACTGCTTCCTGACACAGGAAATAAGAGCTTGTACCTCTCTGTTTGTTGACATAGACACCCAAGTGGTGATGTACTATCTGAATTAAGATAATTTGGTTTGCTAACCAATCCCTGAAAGCCTTTAGAGCATTTAAAACAGCTCTTAGCTCTAGGAGGATGATTTGGTATTGCCTCCTGAAAACCCCACTGACCCAGGGTATAAAGCCCAACATCAGCCCCCTACCCTAGGTTGGATGTGTCTGTCTTGTGGCATTGAGGAATTTGGATCAGTAGTTCCTGTCCAAATTATTCCAAATTAGCCACCAAGTCAAGAGTTCCTGAGGAAAGGTGTGACAGTGATGAATTCCTGAAGATTCCCCTTGGACTGACACCACTGGTAAGACAGGGTCCCTAGAGCTATCCTCAAAGAGAGGTATACCATGGGAGTGATATACACTGTGGCGGCCATGTGGCTTAGTAGTCTTAACATCTGCCGAGCTGATACTTACACTCTGTTGAATCTCCCAGGTTACAGAAATTAGAGCCTCTATTTATGGGGCTGGGGAAAAGGCCTTGTCCGGAGTCGTTACTAGCAGGGCTCTTATAAATTCCAATTGCTGTGTCAGGCTGAGGTAGTATTTGGGGTAATTGATGATGAACCCTAGAAGCTAGAGCACCCAAATGGTTCTGCGCTTTGATTCTTGTCCTCCTTCCTTCGATGAGATCTTGACCAACCAATCATCTAGGTAGGGAAACATTTGCAAGCCCAGTCTGCACACCAATGTGGCAACCACTGCCAGACACTGTTAAAACTTTAGGGGCTGATGCACGGACAAATGGCAGCACATAGTGCTGGTATTGGTGCTTCCTTTCTCAAAATCCGAGATACTTCCTGTGACTGGAATGCATATGTATAAGGGTATAAGTGTCCTTTAAGTCCAGAAAGCGTAGCTAATATTGTTCCTGAATCATGAGGAGTAGGGTGCCTAGCGAAAACATCCTGCACTTTGTTTACCTGGGTATTCGTTAAGGGCCTTAAGTCTAGGATGGGACAAAATCCTTTGGGTTTTTTTTTTCTTTTTTAGTAACAAGGGAGTACTTGGAATAAAATATCTGCCCTCTTTCCCCCGGTGGAAAAGGTTCAATAGCATTGGCATGTGAGAGGAAAGAAAGCTCCTTTGCAAGTAATTCCTGGTGCTGAAAGATTAACTTTGATGCTCTTGAAGGGCAATTTAGAAGGACAGTTTCCAACTAAAGAGTGCTACCTGTTGAGACAATTTTGAGGACCCACTGGTCTGAAGTTATAAGGGGCCATCTTGCTTGGGAAAAATTTGGCCTCCATTCTACCAGAAGTTCATCCAGAACAGTTACTGGGATTGTGGCTATGCTCTCCTGGTTCCAGTCAAAAGCTCATCCCTGGTGTTGAATAGGAAGTCACCCTTTGCTGCCTCTGGCAGGATCGAGATACTTAGTTGTTCGAGGGTGGTTACGAGGATGGGGAATACCTATGCCTTTGACAGTAGCAGGTTCTCTGTTCTCCTCTGCCTGTTTATCTCCTGAATGTGAAGGTAGAGCTGGGAGCAGACCAAGACATTGATTTCATAATACCAGAACATTTTTGGATGAGGTCCACACCCTCCTCAATCTTGTCACCATAATTATCACCCTAACAAGATATGTCCACCAGCTTCTCCTGAACTGCAGTTTCTAGGTCTGAGGCACACTGCCAGGTGAATCTACATAACTTGTTATGCATAGTAGAGGCCCTGGACCCTGTTTCAAAAGTAACAAAGATTGCCTAGACACCACATTCTCCTGCTCTCTGGCTACTAGCAGAGTTCCTCTGCTTTCCCTGTAGGGAAAGTGTCCGCAAACTCCACCACACTGCACACAATCTTCCACAAGTGCATCCTCATTAATAGCTAGTAAGAAGCTAAGTGTGAAGCATAACGTTCTGGAAAAACTTCTTTCCAAAACATTACAATGTTTCAGCAATCCTTCCTGGGGGCACTGAGGAGTAAGTTTTGGAACTCTTGGCTTTTTTGATAGTGGATTCAGCCAACATGGAATAGAGAAGAAGCTGTAGCTTCTCAAATCCGGGAGATTTCTCAAATCTCTACATAGAGTTCACCTTATTAACTGGAAATACAGAGGAGTCTCCCACTGCTTCATCTGTGCATTCTTCTTAATGACTCCGTGCACCGGTACTGTCACAGCTTCCTTGGGGAAGGGGGGGGGGCCAACAAACTGAGGAACGTCCAACAACTTGGCCCTGGGCTCACCCTCAGTCTCCAACTAAAATCAGATGGACTTAGCCATCTCTCTGACAAAAATCAAAAACTGAGAACTCCTCTGGAACAGAATCCCTCCTTTCGTATGCAGGGGAGAGGTCTGAAGGAAGACCATGGGACCCCTCCTCCAACACCCAAGCAGTTTGAATCAGACTTATAACAGCAACACTCTTGCAAGGGTGTTTGAATCTAAACTTGACTCAGTCTAATAGGTTGGTCAGATCCTGAGCAAGGTCACTGAGGAACTGGAGACCTCTTGCACCTTGGAGAAGTTTCCTCCACCGAGGGACTGGAGATCAACATGATCTCGGTGTGTATCAGGTTCCAATGCCATTCGAGGCCCAACATGGACTTTGAAGATGATTTGGAGTTCCAGAGGAGTTGACGTCGATGCCCTCAATGCTGCAGCACCATACTAGGCCAGAAGATGCCCCCATCTCTTCCTGTATCTTGGCCCGGATCCACTCCTCAAAGACCACCATCAGTAAAGCGAAGATACTTATCTGTAGCAGGTATTCTCTGAGGACAGAAGGCAGATAATCCTTACAAGTGGGTTGGCGATCCGCGCTGGACCGGGAACAGGCATGTGAAATAGCAAAAACGCTTGCCAGAGCCTTCTTAGCGGGACATGCGTCCAACTGCCTTCTTGCCCACCAAAACGGACGCACTCCTCAGTTCAGTCACAAGTAATAGAAAGAGAGAGAAGACAACTCCAAGGGGAGGTGGGTGGGTTTGTGATATTTATCAGCCTGCTGTCCTTGGAGAATACCAGCTACAGGTAAGTATCTTCGCTTTCTGAGAGGACAAGAAGGCCGAAATAATCCTCATAAGTGGGGTATCCCGAGCATCCAGACTCAATCAAAACAGTAAACATTGGGTCTCGCAACGGCGAGGACATAACACAGATTAACCTGAAACTATATACAAACTAGCAAAGAGTGCAGCCTGGAACAGACCAAAAGGGGCCTAGGGGAGCGGAGTTGGATTCTAAACCCTGAACAGATTCTGCAGCACCGACTGCCCAAACCGACTGTCGGGTATCCTGCTCAAGGCAGTAGTGTAATGTAAATGTGAACTGAACACCATGTTGCAGCCTTGCAAATCTCTTCAACTGAGGCTGACTTTAAATGAGCCACCGACGCAGCCATGACTCTCACGTTATGAACCATGACATGGACCTCCAAAGTCAGACCAGCTTGCGCATAAGCGAAGGAAATGCAATCTGCTAGCCAACTGGAAATTGTGCATTTTCCGATGGCAACTCCCCTCCTGTTGGGATCAAAAGAAAAACTGGGCAAACTGAAGGGCTTCATCCGTTCCATGTAAAAGGCCAATGCTTTCTTGCAGTCCAAGGTGTGCAAGCTGCTTTCGCTAGGGTGGATATGAGGACAGGGAAAAAATGTTGGCAAGACAATCGAATGGTTCAGATGGAACTCAGACATCACCTTAGGCAGGAACTTAGGGTGCGTGCGGAGGACTACTCTGTTGTGATGAAACTTAGTATAAGATGCATCCACTACTAGAGCCTGAAGCTCACTGACCCTATGAGCTGAAGTAACAGCCACCAAGAAAATGACCTTCCAGGTCATGTACTTCAGATGACAGGAATTCAGTGGCTCAAAAGGAGCTTTCATCATATGGGTGAGAATGACGTTGAGATCCCATGACACTGGAGAAGGTTTGACAGGGGGCTGTCACAAAAGCAAACCTCCCATGAAGTGAACTAAAGGCTGTCCAGAGTTAGGCTTACCTTCTACACGCTGATAAGCATTAATTGCACTAAGGTGAACCCTTACGGAGTTCGTCTTGAGACCAGACTCTGAGTGTAGAAGATATTCAAGCAGGGTCTGTGTAGGACAAGAAAGGGGATCTACAGCCTTGCTGTCAGAACAGACAGCAAACCTCCTCCATTTAAGAGTAACCTCTTAGTGGCATCTCTCCTGGAAGCAAGCGACTTGTGAGACACCCTCCGAAAGGCCCAAGGAAGCAAATTCTAGGCTCTCAACATCCAGGCCGAAAGAGCCAGAGACTGGAGGTTGGGATGTAGAAGCGACCCCTCGTTCTGAGTGATGAGGGTCGGGAAACACTCCAATCTCCATGGTTCTTCGGAAGACAATTCCAGAAGAAAAGGGAACCAATTTTGATGTGGCCAGTATGGTGTAATCAAGATCATGGTTCTGCTTGAGTTTCATCAAAGTCTTCCCTACGACAGGAATGGGAGAATACTCATACAGAAGGCCCATTCCCCAATGTAGAAGAAAGGCATCTGACGCTAGTCTGCCGTGGGCATGAAGCCTGGAACAGAACTGAGGGACCATGTGGTTTAGTTGAGTGGCAAAGAGATCCACTGAGGGGGTGCCCCACACTCGGAAGATCTTGCGGGCTATGCCCATATTCAGCGACAACTCGTGAGGTTGCATTACCCTGCTCAGACTGTCAGCCAAACTGTTGTTTACGCCTGCCAGATAGGTAAGTGGCTTGGAGAAACATGCTGTGACAGCGAGCCCAAAGCCACATCTGAACGGCTTCTGACACAGAGGGCAAGATCCGGTGCACCCTGCTTGTTGGTGTAGTACATCAAAACCTGATTGTCTGTTTGAATTAAGATAATTTGGTTGGATAGCCGATCTCTGAAAGCCTTTAGCGCGTTCCAGATCGCTCAGAGCTCAAGGAGGTTGATCTGAAGATCTGTTTCCTGGGGGGGGGGGGGGGGGGGGAACCAGGCTTTCTGAGTGTGAAGTCCATCTACATGAGCCCCCCCCCCCCCACCCCACCCAAGGAGAGATGCATCAGTTATCAGCACTTTCTGCTACTGAGGAATTTGGAATAGAAGTCCCATGGACAAACTGGATCGAATTGTCCACCATTGAAGAGAATATGCAAAGTCGGTGGACACATGGATGGCATCTTCTAGATTACACGTGGCTTGATGCCAGTGAGAAGCTAGGGTCCATTGAGCAGATCTCAAGTGCAGTGCCATGGGTGAAATATGTACTGTGGAGGCCATGTGGCCCAACACTCTCAAAATCTGCCCAGCTGTAACTTGCTGTGATGCTCGAACAGTGGACACTAGGGACAGAAGGTTGTCTGTCCGTGCCTCAGGAAGATAGGCTTGAACTGTTTTTGTGTGGAGCAATGCTCCAATGAACTCCAAGTTCTGAACCGGAGTGAGACGGGACTTGGGGTAATTTATTACGAACCCTAGTAGGTCCAGCACCTGGACAGTCTCACGCATGGACTCCTGAGCACCATCCTCCGAGGTGCACTTCACCAGCCAATCGTCAAGATAAGAGAACACATGCACTCCCAGCCTGCGTAGCGATGCTGCAACTATGGCTAGGCATTTTGTGAACACTCTGGGAGCTGACGCTAGGCCAAAGGGCAGCACACGGTACTGGAAGTGCTGCATTCCCAGCTGAAATCAAAGATGTTTCCTGTGAGCTGGAAGTATCGGGATGTGCACATATGTATCGTTCAAGTCCAGAGAGCATAGCCAATTCTCTTCCTGAATCATGGGAAGAAGGGTGCCCAGGGAAACCATCTTGAACTTTTCTTGGACTAGGAATTTGTTCAGGGCCCTTAGGTCTAGGATGTGACGCATCCCCCCTGTCTTCTTCTGCACAAGGAAATACCTGAAATAGAATCACAGCCCTTCTTCCCCTGGTGGAACACGTTCGACCGCTTTGGCCTCCAGAAGGGCGGAGAGTTCCTCTACAAGTACCTGCTTGTGCTGAGAGCTGAACGAATGCGCACCCGGTGGGCAATTTGGAGGTTTGGATTCCAGATTGCGGGTCTATCCTAACCAGACTATTTGAAGAACCCACCAGTTGGAGGTTAAGAGTGACCACCTGGTGAAAAAACAGCAACCTCCCTCCAACCGCCAAGTCATCCGGCACGGACACTTTTACTGCGGCAATGCTCTGATGGAGCCAGTCAAAAGCCCATCCTTTGCTTTTGCTGGGAAGCAGCAGGGGCCTTGGGCACACACTGTTGACAGGAACGAGCGCACTGGGGCTGAGCCTGAGTAAGCTGGCAAGACGCGGGAGTGTATCTACGCCTAGAATAGGAAGTATTCCGTGATCCACCAAAATACCTCCTAGTTGAAGAGGTGGCAGCAGAAGGAGACTGGCGGGAGAGAGAAGCCATAGCATCTGTGTGCTTCTTGATCTGGTCAACTAGATCTTCCACCTTCTCTCGAAGAGATTATCCCCCCCGGCAAGGCACATCCGCAATTCTCTGCTGGACCGAATGGTCTAGGTCAGAGACCTGCAGCCATGAGAGCGCATCACTATACCGTGAGCAGAGATCCTGGATGCTACATCAAAAGTGTCATATGCGCCCCTGGCCAGAAATTTATGAAATGCTTAACCAGCTGGCGAAAAGGTTCGGGTTGCTCCAGGGGGAGGGCACTGACCAAACTAGACAGCTGCCACACAGAGTTCCGCAAGTGGATGCTCATGAAGAGCTGGTATGATTGTATACAGGCAGCAAGCATAGCGGCCTGATACATTTTCCTCCCAAAAAGAGTCCAAGGTCCTAGCTTCTCTGCCTGAGGGCGCCAAAACATAATCCCTAGAACTCTTGGTTCTTTTAAGGGCAGAGTCCACCACCATGGAGTTGTGGGGTAACTGAGACCTCATCAACCCAGGTTCACTGTGGATCCGATACTGAGAATCTGTCCTCTTAGGGATCACGGAGCCAGGCAGAGGGGACACCCAGTTTCGCATAAAGACGTCCCTGAGTACCTTATGCAAAGGAGCTGTCACTTCCTCTTTAGGTGGAGAGGTGTAGTCCAGGACCTCGAGCATCTCAGCCCTGAGCTCATCCTCCACGTCTACAGGAAATGCAATGGCCTAAGCCAGTGTGGTCATATCTACGGTAGTCATCATGGACAAATAGCTGACCTGGTCTCAGCTAAATGGATGCTGCCAGACCCTGTTTGGATCCTCGGAGGATGAGCTCTCCTTATATCAGAGGTACTTCAAGGGTATTAAAGACTTTTGCTCTCAACCTTGTGCTTCACAAGGCATCAGTATCGGTGATTCACAAGGCATCAGTATCGATGCTTCATGGCCTCTACCACACAAACAGCTTCAGGGTCCCTCAGTGTCAACGAGGATGAAGACGAATCCTTCCTCAACCTCAGGGTGCAATTGGAGGATGCCTGATCCCGATGGGAGATACTAACACTTGTTGCCAAGGCAGGTGGAGACCTCAATACACCCCTAGTGTCTGATGCAGCTCCAGGAGTCATTGAAACTGATGCCTTCAATGCTGAAGACGATGAAACGGACTTGCTCGCGCCAAAAATTTGTTTGCACTGCTTCTGAACTCACAAAGACAGGGATTATGATCTGGCCATAGGCATCAGTTATGGGTGTCCATAAGGGACATGGTCCTGTTTCACCTAATCTATAAAGAAGAAGGATCATCAATCCCCACGAAGAGGACACAGCAAAGAAACACACAGTGAGGAGATGGAAACACTGTGAAACCAACAGTCTTTATTCCAGCAAGTTATGGACCTGACATGGTCATGTTTTGGCAAAACAACTACCTGCATCAGGGTCTGACAACATGCATAGGTGGGAAAACTAATAATATGACCAGTCCTTCAATAACCAAATATGCAATATCAACTGACTATATAACTTGGCTCCGCAAAGCTCTGAAATGCCATGTAGTTGTTTATGGAATAAAATGTACTTGCGAGAAATGGTACATAGGTCAAACTAGAAGACCAATTAAGCAATGTATAGCACAACATTTCAGTAATCTGTGATTGAATAGAGAGGAAGCACCTTTGGTTAGCCACTGGCGCAATACGAATCATACACTGGAGGATTTTAAATTTGTGGTTCTTCAGCAAATTATTTTATCAAGGGGAGGTGATATCGCTGCTATACTTGTTGGGAAAGATTAATTTATAAATGGCAAACAATGGAACCCAGGGGCCTCAACAAGGAGGTGGAATGGCTGCAGATGTAGTAAGAGTTTAAAATAGGTGGGTTCATTTTCGCTGTCAGATCCGGAACCTGTGTGCAGTGCTAGCTGTGTCTGAGCCATCACGGGTGAATTCTGGCTGTTGGTGAACATGAGTTTTATAAGAGCTATGTTGAGTAAGTAAATTCAGAGCGCTGAACAATATTGTAGTACTGTTAGTTTCAATCACATTTAAATAATGTTTATGTGTATTACATGTGAATGGATATTTTTCAATTTAGTCTCCTAAGGACGCCATGCTGGACGAAACATGAATTCATGTTGAGACTAAAGAGTTGAGCTCTACAATTAGAGTTTTTATTGCTGTTGGTTGGTTCATTTATCCCTGGTGCAGTATGAGATTGCGAATTTCCAAAAATACGAAGTTTATGCTTCAAGTATGTTAAATACAACTGTACTCATGGAAAACCTTTTGAAGTAACAATGAGCACAAATTGTCAACATTCTGGAAAGCAATTTTTACAGGACAGCAGGTTTGGATGAGATTGCACAAAACTGTTAAGACTGGCACAAGTAATACTTGGGAAAATCTTTGACAAACTCCTTAATATATGGGACATTTGACCACACATCTTTATATCTATAATGGTTATTAAGACTATATTTGAGTTTATAATTTTCAATAAAAGGTTCATGTAAAAAAAAATTTAAATGGTGAATGATCTGAGGTAGTTGGTTCATTTGTTGAGATCATTGTAGTTTTTAGTTTTAACCCGAGATGTGTATGGAACTGAATAAGGAAAAATAAAGGGAGAGAGGTCTAGTCTTCTGAGACACACAAAATTGAAAAGAAAAAGGAAACAATAGGCAAACTGCTTCAGAAAGTTTGACAGAAACTGAGGAGAGAGACAAAAAAGCATCCTCACTGCTCATCAGAAAACTGAAGACTGACCTGGTCCTGCATGACAACAGCAAGTGGTAAGACTTGTGCATATGAAGACAGGCAGGGGTGTGCTGGTAAATTTTTAACAACAGGCTCTTTCTCCGGACGTAGCCAGCTCTGCAGTTGGAAGGGCCAGGGGTAGCCGGGGTGAGGGAGGAGGAGCAACACTTGCCTCTCTCTCCTCCCTCCCTTCGTGGGGGCACGCTAGGCATACCTTTGCTGGCAGCCAATAAATGGACTGCCACCACTCCCAACGTCTTGCTCTGAGCAGCATGCTGAAACTTCTCACACATGCTGGAGAAGTCCCAGTCTGCTGCTCAGAGCTGGAAACAAGGAATGGGGAGCAGCAGCAGTCTATTTACTTGGCTGGCAGGGCTCAGCATCCCCACCAGCAAAGTAAAAGAGAATTCAGCAGGGGGCCCAAGCCCACGTTTTGGGAGCCAGTTGTTAAAATAGCCATGGAGGGCCTACTTTAACAACCGGCTCCCAAAATTCTTAAAAACTTAACAACCGGCTCTTGCGAGCCTGTGAGAGCCTGCTCCAGCACACGACTGAAGACAGGTGTATCCAAAAGCTTTGTAAAAATACAGAACACTGGGGAGCATCTCCGCACAAAGGCTTTGTCAGTGATGTCACCCATTAATGACACTATCCCTCATCCTGCTTGTCCTCAGAGAATATTCAGTAGCACTCTCTGGTTATGCCACTAGCTGTTACTTATCTGGTTAGCAGCTGCTAAACGGATAAGTGCCTTTGAATACCAGTTCAATGGGCAGCCATTTTTTCTGAGACACGCAAGTGAATACAGAAATGCAAACCTCTTCCCTGACGAAGTATAACGAAACCTGGCCATGTCGGCAGAGGTTTGAGTTGGAAGAAAATCGCTGCTGTTATAAACTTAAGCTAAGCTAAGTAATATTTATAACTTAAAAAATATTTACCGCTTACTTGATTTAAGAAGACTGGAAAATCGACGGATTAGAAATGCTTTTAAAGATATAAGTAAAAAAAAAACAATAGTAGAAATAAAAGTATTTTACGGGTTCATCAATGAGGATGTAAAAAACACCAATTACATTTTGGGGCGTGTCCCCATATGGTGGAAACTTTTGAAAGATCTGAAGATCTGAAGATCCTCGGATAAAAAGTTAATGTGTCTATGTCCATCATTAGGAGTAAAAAGAGTTAGTGAAAATCATGAGAATAAATGTGTATTTGGGAAAGTAATATTGTAGATATTGAAGCATTCCCCACACTATAAATTAAGGACTACCTAATTTGATTGTTTGAATACCAGTTGGCATATATTTTTCCCATATATTTCAATTTATAAAATCTTTTTTTTTATGCTTTCCAACATACAGAAAGAATTATGTAAAAGATATCTATTTCCATCAGAAAACTAGAATGCGCAAGGAACAAAAAGAAAGATGAACACACGCTGAATGCCTGGAAAGCACTTCGGAGAAAATACAAATATACCATAAAACAAACTAAAAGACTACACTACAAAACAATAATCGGACCAAACTACAAAGACACACACAAACTCTTCTACCTTGTAAATAAGTTGCTAGACACCACACCAGTTACAAACAACAGCAAAGATATACCAGAGGCCGACGACCTCGCGAAATACTTCAAGGAGAAAATCATACAACTACGACTTAAAATACCCACCAGCCCTATTGAATATGCCACGCTCCTAAACTGTCTAGACCCAGAAGACGGAATATATCCAGCAGACAGGATCTGGACCGAATTGGAATTACTGCCAGAGGACCTCATCTCTAAAACGCTCAAAAGATTCACCAAATCCCAATGCAAACTAGATATCTGCCCAAACAACCTCATGAAATCAGCTCCTCAACAATTCATAATAGACCTAACGAACCACGTGAACTTCATGCTACAAAACGGACTTTTCCCCAAAGGAAAAAGGAAACATTTTACTCACCCCAATACCCAAAGACACAAAGAAAAACGCAAGTGAAATAACTAACTACAGACCAGTAGAATCTATACCACTAATAACCAAAATAACCGAAGGGATGGTAACCAAACAACTCACAAACTATCTCAACAAGTTCTCAATACTGCACGATGCCCAATCAGGATTCCGATCAAATCACAGCACAGAAACAGTATTAATTACTCTAATGACTAAATTCAAACAAATGATTGCAACCGGCACCAACATACTCCTCTTACAATTTGACATGTCAAGTGCCTTTGATATGGTCGACCATGGAATCCTACTACACATACTTGAATATTTTGGCATCGGAGGCAATGTCCTAAACTGGTTCAAGGAGTTCTTAACTTTACGCTCAGATCAGGTCACATCAAATTCAACTACATCTGATGCATGGACACCTGAGTGTGGAGTACCGCAGGGATCCCCCCTCTCACCAACTATTTTCAACCTTATGATGGTCCCCCTGGCAAAAAGTCTATCAAACCATAACCTAAACCCATACATATATGCCGACGATGTAACGATATATATTCCTTTCAAACAAGACATTAATGAAATCTCCAACGAGATCAACCAAAGTCTACACATCATGAACACCTGGGCAGATGCATTTCGATTGAAACTGAATGCAGATAAAACTCAATGCCTCATACTTACCTCCCAATACAACACGAATAAATTTACTGCTATTAACACACCCAAGCTAAATCTACCAATCTCAGAAACTTTGAAAATCCTTGGAGTCACTATAGACCGCCATCTCACACTTGAGACTCATGCGAACAACACTACCAAAAAGATGTTCTACTCCATGTGGAAACTGAAAAGAATAAGACCATTCTTTCCGAGATCTGTCTTCCGCAGCCTAGTGCAATCACTCGTACTCAGTCATCTGGACTACTGCAACTCACTATACGCAGGCTGCAAAGAACAAATACTGAGGAAACTTCAAACAGCCCAGAATACAGCAGCCAGACTCATCTTCGGAAAACCAAAATACAAAAGTGCAAAACCCTTACGTGAGAAACTACACTGGCTCCCACTCAAGGAACGCATCACCTTTAAAGTATGCACATTAGTTCACAAAATCATTCATGGTGAAGCCCCCACACACGTCTGATTTAATAGACCTGCCACCTAGAAACGCTAAAAGATCATCCCGAACTTTCCTCAATCTCCACTTCCCCAATTGCAAAGGCATAAAATACAAAGTACTGCATGCATCAACCTTCTCTTATATGAGCACGCAATTCTGGAATACACTACCACGCAACCTGAAAACGATCTACGAATTAACCGACTTCCGCAGACTATTGAAGACTCATCTCTTTGAGAAGATTTACTGCAAAGACCAAAACACATGAATCCATACACGCTAATAGAAAAGCACCAATACACTCCCTTCTGAATTCTCTTCCCCTTACTTTCACTACACTTAAAACTCCACCCACAGATAAAATTGTTATACCCTAATGTTCTCCTGCTATTGTTCTATCGCCCTATCATTTCCCCATTGCTACATTCCATTGTTCTATTCCCAGATGATACTTGACTTTGACTTTGTCTTCCCATAACTCTCCACAACGTACCCCATAATCGTACTGTGACCAATTGTATTTCGATCATTCACAATGTATTGTAAGCCACACTGAGCCCCGCAAATAGGTGTGAAAATGTGGGATACAAATGCAATAAATAAAATATATCTCCAAAAAGGAACAAAAATTTTTAAATACAACATCCAGAAAGAAAACATGGGTATGCTCAAAACCCAGCAACAACAGATAAGCATTTGCAGAGAAAACTAAGGGGTAGGTATTCAAAAGGGTTTAACCGGACAGACAGGTAGACTTAGAATTAAAGGGTAACCACCTCAGGGACTTTATTTTGAGTTACTCTGCTCACTTTCTACAGGAATTTAAGGAATGGTTTTTCTTAGCATATGAATTCTCTGTTACAGTTCCATAGACTAGCATTTAAATGGGCAATCTTACAATAACTATAGTATCAGTATAAAGCACAGCTAAAAGGCACACAATGCCTCAGTTTAGACTTTAAATCCCTCCCATCCACCTCAACTCCAGAGCACCCTTGGCCTAATCTGATTTAAAGGGCTTTCAACCAATTAGGAGGCTACAAACTTAAGGGTCTTTTACAAAGGCCCGCTAGTGATTTTAGCGCATGCTAAACACTAGAGACGCCCATAGAAATATATGGGCATCTCTAGCGTTTAACGCATACTTATTTTCAGCATGTGCTAAAAATGCTAGCGCACCTTTGTAAAAAGACCCCTTAATTAGGACATCTCTGCTCTCCTTAAAGTGTGTTGAGGACTCCCCCTCCCCCACCTGTTTTTTGTTTTCATAGGCAATTTGTAAAACTTAGGTGTGGCTAAAGCTTCTGCTTGAGAGAGCTGAAGGCAGCCACAAGGTCTTTCTTGACTCCTGCCTCAAGTGCTGGAAGCTCCCAGATAAGACTTGTTCTGGCATTATTTCTGGTTATCCCTACCTTAGAGCTGTGGTTTGGGTCATCTCTCCCCTCCCCCCCCCCCCCCCCCCCCCCCAATTCTTGTCTGTCCTTGTATCTGCATTTATATTTATACCAAAACAAAACCTGTTTTTATCTGCTCTGCTAATATTGTGATCTGCTTGCTGTATAACTTGTTTATTGTCTATTTTTATTGATATCTGTTAATCTGAGTACTAGATTTAAAAACTGCTCTCCTTTAAGTGTGTTGAGCCCTCCCCCTCCCGTTTTTTTTTCGTAGGCAATTTGTAAAGCTTAGGTGTGGCTAAAGATTCTGCTTAAGAAAGCTGAAAGCAGCCACAAGGTCTTTCTTGACTCCTTCCTCAAGTGTGGGAAGCTTCCAGATAAGAGTTGTTCTGGCATTACTTCTGGTTATCCCTACCTTAGAGCTGTGGTTTTGGGCATTTCTGATGCATTTCTTAACCTTGTCTTCCCCTAATCCCAACCAGCTGTGTAGATAAGTGGCTTAATACAGTTCTAGAGATGTGTTTGCTGTAAAACCTATTTCACAGGGGCTTCCTGCTCTAGATAAAAAGGACCTCTGTTAACATATCCATTGGTTGCTATTCTCATTATATATTACATAGGATACCAATCTACCTTCTCTTCCTTAAACTTGTTCAACAAGCTTCTCTCACTGTGGGCAGTACCGTATTGACAGTATAATCAAAATATCATTGTTAATCAGCTATACCAATAGATCAGGATCAGATTTATTCTAGGTCTTTACTTTGCAAGATTAATCTATTGAATTAGGTCTACAACCAACCGGTACATCAGGGAATAAAAAATAATTTTAAAAAAAAACCTGAAGGAAAAGGCTAAATCACTGAATTTCAAATAGTGAGATACATACATTGAATTCCACCCACACAGTAAATTTTAACAGGTTCTCAGTTCTTACCCTAAAACTGCACATTAACTACCTACCCCTATATCCCATAGAACAGGAGTAGGAGAAATAACAGGTAGTTGTGTGACAGGCTACATATTTTATTATCACAAGTACAACAGCCCCTACATTTGGTACTATGGTAAAGAAAGCAAAGATACTTACCTGTAGCTGGTATTCTCCGAGGACAGCAGGTTGATTGTTCTCACAATTGGGTCATCGTTGTCCATGGCAGTCCAGGAACCGGAAGAAAAATTTTGCCAGCAAAAATTAAGATTTTCGGGAACATTCCGTTGCGCAAGCTGGATGGACTACGCATGCGCGAACGGCTTCCCGCCCGCTGCAAGAGCGTGTCTCCTTAGTTTAATCAAAAAGCATATAAACAAGATCATAAATAACAACTCCAAAGGGGAGGAGGGCAGGTTTGTGAGAACAATCAGCCTGCTGTCCTCTGAGAATACCAGTTACAGGTAAGTATCTTCGCTTTCTCAGAGGACAAGCAGGCTGCTTGTTCTCACAATTGGGGTATCCCTAGCATCCAGGCTCACCCAAAACAATGAACATTGGTCAATTGGGCCTCGAACCAGAGAGGACATAAAGATTGACCTAAAACCAAAAGGAACTAACAGAGTGCAGCCTAGAACAGAATCAAAATGGGCCTAGGGGGGTGGAGTTGATTTCTAAACCCCGAACAGATTCTGTAGCACACCTGCCCAAACCGGCTGTCGGGTATCCTGCTGAAGGAAGTAGTAAGATGTGAATGTGTGGACTGATGACCACGTCGCAGCCTTGCAAATCTCGTCAACTGAGGCCAACTTTAAGCGGGCCACTGACGCAGCCATGGCTCTAACATTATGAGCCGTGACATGACCCTGTAAAGTCAGCCCAACTTGAGCTTAAGTGAAAGAAACGCAATCTGCTAACCGATTGGAGATTGTGCTTTTTCCGATGGCAACTCCCCTCCTGTTGGGATTGAAACAAACAAACAACTGAGCGGACTGTCTGAAGGGCTTCGTCCGCTCTACGTAAAAGGCCAATGCTCTTCTGCAGTCCAAGGTATGTAAACTGCTTTCGCCAGGGCGGGTATGAGGACAGGGAAAGAATGTTAGCAAGACAATGGACTGGTTCAGATGGAACTCCAACACAACCTTAGGCAGGAACTTAGGGTGCATGAAGAGGACTACTCTGTTATGATGGAACTTGATATAAGGTGCATACACCACCAAGGCCTGAAGCTCACTGACCCTATGAGCTGAAGTAACAGCCACCAAGAAAGTGACCTCCCAAGTCAAATACTTCAGATGGCAAGAATTCAGTGGCTCAAAAGGAGCTTTCATCAGCTGGGTGAGAACGACGTTGAGATCCCATGACACTGGTGGAGGTTTGACCGGGGACTTTGACAAAAGCCAACATCTCATGAAGCGAACAACTAAAGGCTGTCCAGAGATAGGCTTACCTTCTACACGGTGATAAGCACTAATCGCACTAAGGTGAACCCTTAACGGAGTTGGTCTTGAGACCAGACTCTGACAAGTGTAGAAGGTATTCAAGCAGGGTCTGTGTAGGACAAGAAAGAGGATCTAGGGCCTTGCTGTCACACCAGACGGCAAACCTCCTCCATTTGAAAGAGTAACACCTCTTCGTGGAATCTTTTCTGGAAGCAAGCAAGACTCGGGAGACACCCTCTGAAAGACCCAAGGAGGCGAATTCTAAGCTCTCAACATCCAGGCCATGAGAGCCAGAGACTGGAGGTTGGGATATAGAAGCGACCCCTCGTTCTGGGTGGTGAGGGTTGGAAAACATTCCAATTTCCATGGTTCTTCGGAGGACAACTCCAGAAGAAGAGGGAACCAAATCTGACACGGCCAGAAGGGAGCTATCAGAATCATGGTTCCGCAGTCTTGCTTGAGTTTCAGCAAAGTCTTCCCCAACAGAAGTATGGGAGGATATACATACAGGAGGCCTCTCCCCCAATGAAGGAGAAAAGCATCCAACTGTCGTGGGCCTGAAGCATCTAACAGAACTGAGGGACCTTGTGATTGATCTGAGTGGCAAAAAGATCCACCGAGGGGGTGCCCCACGCTCGAAAGATCTTGCGGACTACACCCATGTTCAGTGACCACTCGTGAGGATGCATTACCCTGCTCAGTCTGTCGGCCAGACTGTTATTTACGCCTACGAGATAAGTGGCTTGGAGAAACATGTCGTGACGGCGTGCCCAAAGCCACATCTGGACGGCTTCCTGACACAGAGGGAGACATCTGGTGCCCCCCTGCTTGTTGGTGTAATACATGGCAACCTACATGGCAAACTGATTGTCTTCCCACCCAAACCCACTTCCCCTCTCCCTCCACTCTCTATCTCAGTTGATAACACCCTCACCGTCCCCGTCTCATCTGCCCGCAACCTCGGAGTCATCTTCGACTCCTCCCTCTCCTTCTCTGCGCATATCCAGCAGATAGCCAAGACCTGTCGCTTCTTCCTCTATAACATTAGCAAAATTCGCCCTTTCTTCTCTGAGCACACCACCCGAACTCTCGTCCACTCTCTCATTACCTCTCGCCTTGACTACTGCAACCTACTCCTCACTGGCCTCCCACTTAACCATCTATCCCCCCTTCAGTCCGTTCAGAACTCGGCTGCATGTCTTATCTTCCGCCTGGACCAATATACTCATATCACCTCTCTCCTCAAGTCACTTCACTGGCTTCCGATCAGGTACCGCATACAGTTCAAGCTTCTCCTACTAACCTACAAATGCACTCGATCTGCAGCCCCTCCTTACTACTCTACCCTCATCTCCCCTTAAGTTCCTACCCGTAACCTCCGCTCTCAAGACAAATCCCTCCTCTCAGTACCCTTCACCACCGCCAACTCCAGGCTCCGCCCTTTCTGCCTCGCCTCACCCCATGCTTGGAGCCCATAAGCCAGGCCCCCTCCCTGCCCATCTTCAAATCCTTGCTCAAAGCCCACTTCTTCTATGTCGCCTTCGGCACCTAACCGCTACACCTCTATTCAGGAAATCTTGACTGCCCTAACTTGATATTTCGTCCTTTAGATTGTAAGCTCCTTCGAGCAGGGACTGTCCTTCTTTGTTAAACTGTACAGCGCTGCATAACCCTAGTAGCGCTCTAGAAATGTTAAGTAGTAGTAGTAGCAATTCCAGGAGATTGATCTGAAGACCTTTTTCCTGAAAGGACCAAGCTCCTTGAGTGTGAAGTCCATCTACATTAGCTCCCCACCCCAGGAGGGATGCATCCGTCAGCACCTTTTGTGGCTGAGGAATTTGGAATGGACATCCCAAGGTCAAATTGGATCAAATCGTCCACCACTGCAAGGAATTCCGAAAGTCGGTGGACAGTTAGATCACATCCTCTAGACTCCCCACAGCTTGATACCATTGGGAAGCTAGGGTCCATTGAGCTGATCTCATGTTTAGGTGTGCCATGGGAGTCACATGAACCGTGGAGGCCATGTGCCCCAGAAGTCTCAACATCTGCCGAACCGTGATCTGTTGAAACACTCGAACCATGGACACTAGGGACAGGTGGTTGTCTGCCCTCGCCTCGGGAAGATAAGCTCAAGCTGTCTTTCTGTTCAACAGTGCTCCAATGAATTCCAATTTTTGAACTGGGGTGAGATGGAACTTGGAGTAATTGATCACGAACTCCAGTAGTTCTAGCATCTGAATAGTTATTCGCATGGACTGTGGAGCGCCTGCCTCCAAGGTGCTCTTCACCAGCCAATCATCGAGATAAGGGAACACATGCACTCCCAGTCTGCATAGCGACGCTGTGACTACAGCCAGGCACTTTGTGAACACCCTGGGCGCAGACGCCAGACCAAAGGGCAGTACACAGTACTGAAAGTGCTGTGTTCCTAGCCGAAATCGAAGATACCTCCTGTGAGCTGGAAGTATCAACATGTGTGTGTAAGCATCCTTTAAGTCCAGAGAGCATAGCCAATCGTTCTCTTGAATCATGGAAAGAAGGGTGCCAGGGAAACCATCCTAAACTTTTCTCGAACCAGATATTTGTTCAGGCCCCTTAGGTCTAGTATGGGACGCATCCCCCCTGTTTTCTTTTGCACAAGGAAGTACCTGGAATAGAATCCCAGCCCTTCTTCCCCTGGTGGAATGGGTTCGACCGCACTGGCCTTTAGAAGGGCGGAGAGTTCCTCTGCAAGTACCTGCCTGTGCTGGGAGATGTAAGAATGAGCTCCTGGCGGGCAATCTGGAGGTTTGGATTCCAGATTGAGGGTGTATCCTAACTGGACTATTTGAAGAACCCACCGGTCGGAGGTTATAAGAGGCCACCTTTGGTGAAAAATCAACAACCTCCCTCCTACCGGCAAGTCGTCCGACATGGACACTTTGATAGAGGCTATGCTGAACTGGAGCCAGTCAAAAGCCCGTCCCTTGCTTTTGCTGGGGAGCAGAATGGACCTTAGATGCACGCTGTTGACGAGAACAAACGCGCTGGGGCTGAGCCTGGGCAGGCCGCCGAGAAGCAGGAGTGTACCTAAGCCAAGAGTACGAATAAGGGAGCACTTCTCTTCCCTCCAAAATACCTCCTAGATGAGGAGGCTGTAGCAGAAGGCGCCCGGTGGGAGAGAGAATCCAAAGATCATTATGCTTCTTGATCTGATCAACGAGATCCTCTACTTTTTCACCAAAAAGATTATCCCCCCCGGCAAGGAACATCCGCCATTCGCTGCTGGACAGAATGATCCAGGTAAGAGACACGCAGCCATGAGAATCTGCGCATCACTATACCCTGAGCAGCGATCCTGGATGCTACATCAAAAGTGTCAAACATACCCCTGACCAGGAACTTTCAACACGCCTTCTGCTGCCTACCTGGCGAAAAGGCTCGGCCAGCTCCATAGGGAGTGCATCCACCAAGCCCGACAGTTGCTGTATCGAGTCCCACAAGTGCACGCTCGTGAACAGCTGGTAAGACTGGATCTTGGTGGCAAGCATAGCGGCCTGATACGTCCTTCTCCCAAAAGTGTCTAGACTCCTAGCTTCTCTGCCTGGGGGCGCCGAAGCATAGTCTCTAGTACTCCTAGCTCTCTTGAGAGCGGAATCCACCACCATGGATTTATGGGGTAATTGGGACCTCATCAATCCAGGTTCACCATGGATCTGATATTGGGATTCAACTTTCTTGGGAACCACAGGGCCAGACAGAGGGGCAGATCAGTTTCGCATAAAGACTTCCTTCAGTACCTTATGCAGAGGGACTGTCACAGCCTCTTTAGGGGAGAAGAATAATCCAGGACCTCGAGCATCTCAGTCCTGGGCTCATCCTCAGCCTCCACAGGGAAGGGAATAGCCGTAGCCATTTACCGGACAAAGGAGGAAAAAGACAGACTCTCGGATGGAGAGAGTCTTCTTTCCAGCAGAGGGGAAGGGTCAGAGAGAATCCCAAAGGACTCATCAGAAGAGAAGTACCTGGGATTTTCCTCTGATTCCCACCAGCGCTCCTGCTCAGTGTCGGATACAACCTGTGTCAAGGTACTCAGACACTGGACCTGCCTCAACTCTGAGGAACGATGTCCTCTGTGGCGATGTCGACGCCTGATCCGACTGTGGCGAAGCTCCCTCTACCAGCATCGAAGGGGAGTCGACTTGGGTGGCAGCCGATGCCGCAGGTGGCACTGCAATCGGAGACCTCACCACAGGAGAAGGGCCAGACACCGCTGCAGCAGATGGTACAGTAGGCGCAAGCACCCCAACACCGAAGCTGATTGTCGCAGTAAGCCTTCCAGAAGTTCTGGATACACTCGTTGAGAGCCGCCATCGGAGAATGCTGCGGGGCCGGTGGAACAGGCGATGTCAGAATCCGTGGAGGCTCGGGAGCAGGTACCGGGCTGTTAGACCGACGCATCAGCACCTCCTGTATCGAGGAGGAGCAGTCCTCTCGGTGCCGACGCTTCTCGGGTGCCGACTCTCTCGACGCCCCGGAGCTCCCAGTACCATGCGTCGAAGGAGAACGATGACGTTGCTTCTTAGCCTTCGCTCGACGCCCGTCATCGAGACTCCTCAGTACCGATGAGGACATGGAATCCTCCCAGCTCCTCGGGGCCGGGTCCGACGAAGGTCGGTCCCGGGGGACCTGCATAACAGGAGGCCTTGAGGCAGGTGGAGACCCACTCAACGCCTCACTGCTCCCAGCGCGAGTTGGTCTCCCAGCAGCCATTACCTCTCTCCTCGACGTCAATGACGCCGACCTCGGTACCGATGTCGAAGGACCGGACCAGGCCCCAAAAAGCTTCTCTCGTTGGGCCTCTCGAGACGCTTTGGTGCGCTTCTTCATACAAAGACACAGACTACAAGCGGCTGGGCTATGGTCGGGCCTAAGGCACTGGATACACCAGGCGTGGGTATCTGTACCTGAGATGGTCCAGTTGCACCGAGTACAACGTTTGAAGCCGCTGGGTGTCTTTGATGACATGGAAGGAAATACGGGTTCGGCGAAATCAAATGACGCAATTGTGCCAAGAAAGAAAAAGAATAAAAAAGGGGAAAACCCAACTGCGTACCCCAAAGGCCAGCCACGTCAAAAAAGAAAGGAAACTTTAACAGGGGAAAAAAGTACAAGAAAGTATGGGAAACTACTTACAAATACTTTTTTTTTAAAATACAGAACAATAAAACAAGCGAAAGCCGATCCCGAAAATCACTGAGAAGTTCTTCCTGGGCCTGAGAGAGAAGTGATCAGAAAAAAGAAACTGCACCTCACCGCGGAGAAAAAAAGAACTGAAGAGGCGTGGGTGGGAAGTCATTTGCGCTGCCCACGCAACGGAACTCTCTTGAAAGACACTGATTTTATTTTGCTTGCAAAAATTTTTGCCGATTCCTGGGCCGCCACGGACGTCAACCCACATGTGAGAACAAGCAGCCTGCTTGTCCTCGGAGAAAAGCAGTTAGCTTAGAAGGGTTTTAAAAAGGTTTGAATTATTTCCTAAAAGAAAAGTCCATAAGCCATTATTAAGATGAACTTGGAAAATCCACTGCTTATTTCTAGGATAAGCAGCATAAAATCTGTTTCACTGTTCTGGGATTTTGCCAGGTATTTGTGACCTGGATTATTTTGTTTGATTTCTATTGATGACCTGGATTGGACACTGCTGGAAACAGGATACTGGGCCTGATGGCCTACAGTCTGTCGCAGTATGGCAACGCTTATGTTCTTATGAGGGCGTAGTAAGGGAAGTATAACATTGTCTACCAATTAGCAGCTTTGAAGCAGACTGATCTTAAAGCATGGAAGGAGGAATTGGGCCAGAAACTATCTGAAAACAAAATGGGAGCAAATAATTCCTTAGAGTACCAAAAATCTCTATAGCATCCTCCTTGGTGGAAAATGGATATAAATTACTTTATCATTGGTATTTCACTCATACCCAACTACATAAGATCTCACCCGTAAATTCAACCAAGTGCTGGAGGGATTGTGGAGGTATTGGCTCGTTTCCTCATATTTGGTGGGAGAATTTTAAGATTCAAGGGGTTTTTTTTGATGTTGTTTGACTTGAACAAAGGTTTGAGTAAAATGTTAGGCAAGGTTGTAAATCTGACTTTATTAACAAGTCTATTGAACTATACAGTGGAGAGATTTTCTGATGAGGAAAATACACATTTTTTTTTTTTGGTTACATTTGTACCCCGCACTTTCCCACTCATGGCAGGCTCAATGCAGCTTACATGGGGCAATGGAGGGTTAAGTGACTTGCCCAGAGTCACATTGCTACTGCAGCCCGAATTGGGCTAGCTAAGTCATGGAAGCAGACTGCAGGACCATCACAACCAGTCATACATATAATTATTTGGCATGTCTAATCAATGTCCAAGCTAACTATAAAATATAAGTGTGAACAGAAATTTGACAAAGTTTGGCAACCATGGATTTCATGAAAGGAGAGTGCCAGTGTACAATAGTTTTCATTATTGCTGTCAGATGGTTGGCTACAGTATTGTTTATCTGGATATGGCAGAAAGGGGTACTTTAGCAGTTCTGTATATTCTTACCTTCATATACATTCTATAGGATTTCATTATCCACTCATTACTGGAACTTTCTTGCACGAATGATGAGAATTGGAAAGGGGATATCAGCAGTATACAAGAATTGATTTGATAACTGGAAAATAAGTTCTTATATAGGTGTACATCTTCAACATTGGTACTGTGGGTGGGGAGGGGGGGAAGGGGGCATACTGTTCTCTTGGGATTTGCTATGTAATAATGTATCAAGTGGACACTGAAGGATCAACAGTATTTCACATGTTATATTAAATTCTAAATAAAAATTTCAAAAAAGGAAGAAAATAAGCTTTTCAGTTTCACAGGAACTATGACAATTATGGTCATACAGTATAGCATATACTATAGTATATTATATAAATGTAAAAACATACCTCACAGTTTTCTTTCTGCAGTTTATACTTTACAGATAAGCAGTTGGTAACATCACTGGTTTTTCTCAATTCTAAAAGTAACATTGAATAGATTAACTCTTAAAATTTCACCAAATGCTATTTTGATAGTGTAAAGTAAATATTTTTTTCTTTTAACACTTTTCTGGTTCATATTTATTAATCAATCATCTGATATGTATCTATCATCTTTCTATATTTTGTTCTTAAATCTGTCTGAACTACATTACATATTTTTATCATTACATAATTTGTACTGACTGCTACATGGAATAGATGAATCATATTCATTGTAAAAGCATAAGGCAACTCACATAGTCAAAATTTAAATTATAATATATTTCAGGTGAAATTTATTTTTACGTGCAAATATCATTTCCCTGAGTTCTACTAGTCCAGTCCAGTCCAGACAAGTGGGTTACGCTCTCCAGCAAGCAAATAGCTTTATTCTAGTGATGTCACTGAAGGCTCTAAGTAACTTACCTATAGCAGGTGTTTACCGAGGACAGCAGGCATATTATTCTTAAATTGGGTTTGAATTCATCAACGGAGCCTGGTGCAGACACTGCCAAGTGCACTGTCACTTTAAAGTTTTGAAGCAGTGCCCCCACCATGCATGCAAAAGTGCCTTCCCACCCGACACTCAAGCATGTGACCAGCAGTACAGTACTAAAGCTAAGATGACAACTCCAAGGGGAAGTGGGAGGGATGTGAAAATATATACCTGCTGTCCACGGAAAACACTTGCTACAAGTAACTAACTTAGCTTTCTCCGAGGACAAGCAGGCATAATATTCTCACATGTGGGAATAACGAGGTTACTAACCTGTAGTGGGTATTCTCCGAGGGCAGCAGGCTGATTGTTCTCACTGATGGGTGACGTCCGACGGCAGCCCCAGGATCGGAAGATCTTCCTAGCAACAAGTTTTGCTAGCCCCCGCATGCACCTGCGCGACTGTCTTCCTGACCGTAACGCGAGCTTGCCCCTCAGTCAAATAGAAAGCAAAAGACAAGGGAAGACACAACTCCAAAGGGGAGGAGGGCGGGTTTGTGAGAACAATCAGCCTGCTGTCCTCAGAGAATACCCGCTACAGGTTAGTAACCTCGTTTTCTCCGAGGACAAGCAGGCTGCTTGTTCTCACTGATGGGGTATCCCTAGCCCCCAGGCTCACTCAAAACAACAAACATTGGTCAACTGGGCCTCGCAACAGCGAGGACATAACTGAGATTGACCTAAACAACAACAAGTAACTGAGCATGCAGACAGGAACAGAACAAAAATTGGGCCTAGGGGGGTGGAGTTGGATTCTAAACCACAAACAGATTCTGCAGCACCGACTGCCTGAACTGACTGTCGCATCGGGTATCCCTGCTGTAGGCAGTAGTGAGATGTGAATGTGTGGACAGATGACCACGTTGCAGCCTTGAAAATCTCTTCAATAGTGGCTGACTTCAAGTGGGCCACTGACGCTGCCATGGCTCGAACTCTATGAGCCGTGACATGGCCCTCAAGAGTCAGCCCAGCTTGGGCATAAGTGAAGGAAATGCAATCTGCTAGCCAATTTGAAATGGTACGTTTCCTGACAGCCACTCCACTTCTATTGGGATCAAAAAAAAACAAACAATTGGGCGGACTGTCTGTGTGGGCTTGTCCACTCCAGATAGAAGGCCAATGCTCTTTTGCAGTCCAACGTGTGCAACTGACGTTCAGCAGGGCGGGTATGAGGACAGGGAAAGAATGTTGGCAAGACAATTGACTGGTTCAGATGGAACTCCGACACCACTTTCGGCAAGAACTTAGGGTGAGTGCGGAGGACTACTCTGTTATGATGAAATTTGGTATAAGGAGCATAGAGCTACCAAGGCTTGAAGCTCACTGACTCTGCAAGCTGAAGTAACTGCCACCAAGAAAATGACCTTCCAGGTCAAGTACTTCAGATGGCAAGAATTCAGTGGCTCAAAAGGAGCTTTCATCAGCTGGGTGAGAACGACATTGAGATCCCATGACACTGTAGGAGGCTTGACAGGGGGCTTTGACAAAAGCAAACCTCTCATGAAGCGAACAACTAAAGGCTGTCCAGAGATAGACTTACCCTCTACACAATAATGAAAAGCACTAATTGTGCTAAGATGAACTCTTACAGAGTTGGTCTTGAGACCAGACTCGGACAAGTGCAGAAGGTATTCAAGCAGGGTCTTGTAGGACAAGAGCGAGGATCTAAGGGCTTGCTGTCACACCAGACGGCAAACCTCTTCCATTTGAACGAATAACACCTCTTCGTGGAATCCTTCCTGGAAGCAAGCATGACTCAGGAGACACCCTCAGAAAGACCTAAGGAGGCAAAGTCTACGCTCTCAACATCCAGGCCGTGAGAGCCAGAGACTGGAGGCTGAGATGCAGAAGCGCCCCCTCATTCTGAGTGATGAGGGTTAGAAAACCCTCCAATCTCCACGGTTCCTCGGAGGATAACTCCGGAAGAAGAGGGAACCAGATCTGACGCGGCCAGAAGAAAGCGATCAGAATCATGGTTCCACGATCTTGCTTGAGTTTCAGCAAAGTCTTCCCTACCAAGGGTATGGGAGGCCCTTCTCCCAATGAAGGAGGAAGGCATCTGACACTAGTCTGCAGTGGGCCTGAAGTCTAGAACAGAACTGAGGGACCTTGCGACTGATCTGAGTGGCGAAAAGATCTACAAAGGGGGTGCCCCACGCTTGGAAGATCTTGTGGACAACTCTCGAGTTGAGGGACCACACGTGAGGTTGCATTATTCTGCTCAACCTGTCGGCCAGACTGTTGTTTACGCCTGCCAAATACGTAGCTTGGAGAAACATGCCGTGTTGGCGAGCCCAAAGCCACATCCTGACAGCTTCTTGTCACAGGGGGCGAGATCCGGTACCCCCCTGCTTGTTGATGTAATACATAGCAACCTGGTTGTCTGTCTGAATTTGAACAATTTGATTGGACAACCAATCTCTGAAAGCGTTTAGCGCGTTCCAGACCTCTCGCAACTCCAGGAGGTTGATCTGAAAACCCGTCTCCTGGAGGGACCAACATCCTTGAGTGTGAAGCCCATCAATATGAGCTCTCCACCCCAGGAGAGATGCATCCGTCGTCAGCACTTTGTGCGGCTGAGGAATTTGAAAAGGACGTCCCAAGGACAAATTGGAGCGAATTGTCCACCAGTATAGGGATTTGAGAAAAACTGTGGACAGCTGGAACACGTCCTCTAGATCCCCCGCAGCTTGATACCACTGGGAAGCTAGGGTCCATTGAGCTAATCTCAAGTGAAGAGGTGCCATGGGAGTCACATGAACTGTGGAGGCCATGTGGCCAAGCAATCTCAACATCTGCCAAGCTGTGATCTGCTGAGACGCTCGTACCAAAGAAACAAGGGGCAGGAGATTGTCCTCGCCTCGGGAAGGTAGGCATGAGCCGTCTGGGAGTCTAGAAGAGCTCCTATGAATTCTAGTCTTTGAACTGGAAGAAGGTGGGACTTTGGGTAATTTATCACAAACCCTAGTAGCTCCAGGAGTTGAATAGTCATCTGCATGGACTGCTGAGCTCCTGCCTCCGAGGTGCTCTTTACCAGCCAATCGTCGAGATAAGGGTACACATGCACTCCTAGTCTGCGCAGAGACGCCGCCACGACTGCCAGGCATTTTGTGAAAACTCTAGGCACGGAGGCGAGATCAAAGGGTAGCACACAATACTGAAAATGCTGTGTTTCCAAACGGAATCGAAGATACTGTCTGTGAGCTGGCAGTATCGGGATGTGAGTATAAGCATCCTTTAAGTCCAGAGAGCATAGCCAATCGTTTTTCTGAATCATGGGAAGAAGGGTGCCCAGGGAAAGCATCCTGAACTTTTCTCGGACCAGATATTTGCTCAAGGCCCTTAGGTCTAGGATGGGACGCATCCCCCCTGTTTTCTTTTCCACAAGGAAGTACCTGGAATAGAATCCCAGCCCTTCCTGCCCCGGTGGCACGGGCTCGACCGCATTGGCGCTGAGAAGGGCGGAGAGTTCCTCTGCAAGTACCTGCTTGTGCTGGAAGCTGAAGGACTGAGCTCCCGGTGGACAATTTGGAGGTCAAATTGAGGGAGTATCCTAGCCGTTCTACTTAGAGAACCCACCGGTCGGTTACAAGAGGCCACCTTTCGTGAAAAAACTTTAACCTCCTTCCTACCGGCAGATCTTCCGGCACGGACACGTTTATATCGGCTATGCTCGCCTGGAGCCAGTCAAAAGCCTGTCCCTTGCTTTTGCTGGGGAGCTGCAGGGGCCTGAGGCGCAGCACGCTGTTGACGTGAACGAGTGTGCTGGAGCTCTGCCTGAGCGGGCTGGCAAGAAGGTGGATTGTACCTATGCCTATCAGAAGCATAGGGAACATTCCTCCTTCCCCCATAAAAACGTCTACCTAAAGAGGTAGATGCTGAAGGCGTCCGGTGGGAGAGCTTGTCAAATGTGGTGTCCCGTTGGTGGAGCTGTTCTACCACCTGTTCAATGCGCTCACCAAAAATGTTATCCCCCCAGCAAGTAGCATCCGCAATCCGCTGCTGGACTCTATTCTCCAAGTCAGAGGCATGCAGCCATGAGCATCTGCGCATCACTATACCTTGAGCAGCGGCCCTGGACGCAACATCAAAAGTGTCGTAAACACCCCTGGACAGGAATTTGCGACACGCCTTCAGCTGCCTGACCACCTCCTGAAAAGGCTTGGCCTGCTCAGACGGGAGCTTATCGACCAAGTCCGTCAGCTGCCTCACATTGTTCCACAAGTGGATGCTCGTGTAGAGCTGGTATGACAATCTTGGACACGAGCATAGCAGAATGGTAGGCCTTCCTCCCAAAAGAGTCCAGAGTCCTAGACTCCCGCCACGGGGGCACCGAGGTGTAATCCCTAGTGCTCTTGACTTTCTTGAAAGCCAGATCCACAACTCCAGAGTCATGAGGCAACTGGGTCTTCATTAACTCTGGGTCCCGTGGATCCGATACTGGGACTCAATCTTTTGGGGGATAGTGGGATTACTTAAGGGTTTCGTCCAGTTCGCCAACAATGTCTGCTTCAGTACATTATGAAGGGGAACAGTGGACGATTCCTTAGGTGGCGAAAGATAGTCCAGGACCTCTAACATCTCAGCCCTGGGTTCGTCCTCAGTAACCACTGAGAAGGGAATGGCAGTAGACATTTCCCGGACAAAGGACGAGAAAGACAGACTCTCAGGAGAAGAAAGCTTTCTCTCTGGCGGAGTGGGATCAGAAGGAAGATCACAAGACTCCTCGTCAGAGAAATATCTTGGGTCTTCCTCTGCCTCCCATGAGGCCTCACCTTGGTATCAGACACCAGTTCACGAACTTCGGTCCGAAGCCGAGGCCATCTCGACGCAGAGGAACTAGGTCCTCGATGGAGGTGTCGAGAAGAAGACTCCAGTGCCGGCAGCGACAAAGCTCCCTTCAGCGACGTCGACGGGGAGTCAACTTGGGTGGCAGTGGATGCCGATGCCACAAGCGGTACCGGCGTCGCAGTCCGCACCACGGGCGGAGAGCCAGCCGCCGCATCTCTCGACGGTACCATAGGCGCAAGCACCCCCGGTATCGGAGCAGATGAACGCAGCAGCCTTTCCAGGATACCTGGAAGAATGGCCTCGAGGTGCTCGTTCAGACTGGCTGTCGAGCAAGGCTGTGGGGCCGGTACCGGCGACGATGTCAGAACCTGTCTGGAGCGTGGAGGCTGTACCGGGCTGTCCGGAGCAGAGCGTATCGACACCTCTTGCATAGAGGGTGAGCGATCCTCTCAGCGTCAACGCTTCTCGGGTGCTGACTCCCTCGGTGTTCCGGAGCTCTCGGTACCATGACAGGAAGGTGACCAATGCCGGTGCGCCTTCGCACAAAGCACGGCACCAGTACCTCCCGGTACCGACGAGGAAGACGTGGAATCCACACGTCTCCTCGGGGCCTGGGCCGAAAGAGGTCGGTCCAGGGGGCCTGTACCGCAGGAGCCCTCGAGGCAGGTGGAGACCCACTCGATGGCTCACTGCTACCAGCGTGGGACCTGTGGACAGCCATCACCTGCACTCCGGACGTCGATGCACCCTCCGATGCCAACATCGATACCGGCGATGACCTCGGTACCGCTGGCTCCATCGACATCGAAGGACCAGTCCTGGCTCCGACCAGCAAGTCCCACTGAGCCAATCTTGCCGCCTGGGTCCTCTTTTTGAGCTGAAGACACAGCGTGCAGGTGTTGGGACAATGACCCACTCCCAAACACTGAAGACACGAAACGTGTCCGTCAGTCAGCAAAATGGTCCGATTGCACCGCGTGCACTTCTTGATGCCGTTGGCAGGCTTCGAGGACATGGGCGGAAAAATCGCGCCAGCGAGGTCAAAGTCCGCGATGATGCTGAAAAAGCACCAAAAAAAAGGGACAAAAGCCATACGGGCAGCCAAAATGGCCGCTACCGAAAAAGAAAGGAAACTTACGGGAAAAAACAAAACCACAGGGAAACAAAGACTTTTTATTTTATTAAACAAAGAAAAGACGAGCAAACTCATCGGAAACACCGAAAAGCGGCAAAAAACGCAGCGGGGGCCTCTCTGGGGCACAGACCGACCATAAAACAGCAGATCCGAACCGCGGAAAAAAAAAAAAGAGACTGAGGGGCACGCTCACGCTACGGGCGGGAAGACGGTCGCGAATGCATGGTGCACATGGGGGCTAGAAAAACTTGTTGCGAGGAAGATCTTCCGATCCTGGGGCTGCCGACGGACATCACCCATCAGTGAGAACAAGCAGCCTGCTAGGGCTTGAAGCTCACTTACTCGTCTGGCAGAAGTAAGAGCTACTAAGAACACTACTTTATATGTGAGGAATTTTAGAGAACAAGAATGCAGTGTTTCAAAAGGAGGTTTCATGAGAACTGTGAAGGTGACAATTAGATCCCAAACCAAAGGGGGTGGGGTTTGATAGGTTTGTTATGAAATAAACCCTTCATGAACTTTACTATCAAGGGATGAACAGATACTGGCTTTTTATCAACCTTGAAGTGAAACGCACTAATGGCGCTCAAGAATACTCTGGCTGAATGTGTTTTGAGGCCAGAATCAGAGAGATGGAGGAGTACTTCATAAGGGTAGGAAGAGAACACCTAGCATGGCTGAGCACTCTGGCTGCACACCAGAAGGAAAATCTCTTCCACTTGAAATGGTAACATTTCTACGTAGAAGGTTTTCTAGAAGCAAGGAGTATTCTAGAAACTCCTTCAGGAAGATTTAAGGAATGAAAATCTATGTCATCAGGAACAAAGCCATCAGGACTAGAGAGAAATTGTCTGGATAGAGGAAGGACCCCTTGTTCTGTGTTATTAGGGTTGGAAAAGGATCTAACCTCAATGGTTCCTTGGATGATAACTCAAGGAGAAGAGGGAACCAGATTTGACAAGGCCAGTATGAAGCAATTAAAATTACAGTCCCTTGGTCTCAATGCAGTTTGAGAAGAGTTTTCCCTATGAGAGGCAGCGAGGGAAAGGCGTATAGAAGATCTGCTCCCCAGTGGAGTAAGAAGGCATCTGGGGCTGTTCAGTTGGGGAGCATATATCCTGGAACAAAAGCAGGAAAGCTTGTTGTTTTGAGAAGGAAACAGGTCTATTGCTGGGGTCCCCCACTGCTGGAATATTCAACGAACTACAAAGATGCTGAGGGACCATTCAAGAGGCTGAAGAACTCTGCCCAATTTGTCAGCTACAGTATTCTGTTTGCCAGTGAGGTAAAAAGCACTTATACAAATGTTTCAAGAAGCTGCCCAAGTCCATATCTGGACTGCTTGCTGGCAGGGGTGGTAAGAACCTGTTCCTCCTTGGTTGTTCAGGTAATATATCACAACCTGGTTGTCTGTGCATACAAGTATTACCTGATTGAGGATGCGGTCTTGGAAGGTTTTGAGAGCGTTCTACACCGATCTCAGTTCCAGAAGACCAATATATCATTTCTCCCGTGGGGACCACAAACCGTGTGTGTGAAGAACATCGAGGCAAGTAGCCCAACCTACTATGGAGGCATTTGTGGTGAGGACCTTGACGCGGAAGGGGCTAAAAGGGAAGACCATGGGTAAGATTCTGAGATATTATTCACCACTGTAGAAAGTTACATAGCTGTGGCGTGACTCGAATACAGGCCTAGAGTAATTCTGTGGATTGGGACTGCTGAGAGGAAAGTGTCCACTGAGGAATGCAGAAGTGGAGTTGAGCCAATTGTGTTAGACTGTTGAGGCCATGTGACCGAGGAGGTGAAGCATCTGATTAGCAAATACCTGGGTGGATTTGAACACCTGAGCAGACAGATGTAGTATGTTTGCTCTCGGTTGAGGAAGGAAGACTTGGCCATGAGTAGTATTGAGAAGGGCCCCTATGAATTCTAAGGTCTGAACCCATTGAAGATGTGATTTGGGATAACTGATCACAAACCCCAGGAGGTCTAGGAGCTTGATGACGGATATAAAGCAGGTGTGTGCCAACTCCCAGGAGTTGCCTTGATTAACCAGACATCCAGGTAGAGTTAGACATATATGTCTCACCTGCATAATATTGCAGCTACCATTATCAGGCACGCAAAGACTCGAGGAGCCAAAGCCAAGCCAAACAAGTAAGAGCTTGTATTAATAATGCAAAGTGCCACAGCAGATGCGGAGAAACTTTCTGTGTGCAGATAAAATAGATATATGCATGTATGCCTCCTTGAGATCTAGTGTCATTTGGAGGGAGTTGAAACAAGATGGCTGGGAGGTCTTTTTTCCCCCAACACAGAGCATTACCATGCTGTAAGGTGTGCAGCACCCAACATTCAGAGGTTACGAGAGGCCACCTCAGTTGAAAGAAGATGAGTCTCCCTCCGACCAGGTCACTTGGCACAGACAACTGTACAATGGCACTGCTCTCTAGGAAAGAGTCAAAAACTGGGTTGTTGTTTAGACTAAGTGGGATTTTTGACCCCGCTACTGCCTTGAATGTAAGCACTAGGGAGTAGTCCTTTTGAGGGGGAGGCATAGGAATATAATGACGTTTAGAAATTATAGTAATTGGAGAGTCAAAATCCTCCAGCAAATCTTCTAGTAGCAGAAGTTGGAGGTCTGGATAAAGTTTTTATAGTACCGTATGTTTTTTGATTCTGTCAGCTACCTCCTCGACTTTGTTGCCAAACAAGTTTTCTCCACAAGGGACATTCGCTAGACACTCCTGCACAACAGATTCGAGGTTGGAGACCCTCATCCAGGAGAGCTGTCACACTGCTAGTGCTAAGGTGGAAATGCTTGAAGAGACATCTAAGGCTTGCCTTGACAGATGTTTATGAAAGTCGAGAAGTTTTCTGTGAAGCTTATGGAATTTCTCAGTCATCTCAGGGGGAAGGAATTCTACAAAGGACAGAGTATTCTGTATTAGAGATTTTAAGGAAATTGTGGAATAAAGTTGGTAATTAATATGCGATTGGTTAGTATTGAAACCTGAAAAGTTTTTCGGGTTTTTTTAAACCAGAAGAGTCCAATGTTCTAGCTTCTCTGCCTGGAGGAGTAGCCTAGTGGTTAGTGCAGTGGACTTTGATCCGGGGGAACTGAGTTCGATTCCCACTGCAGCTCCTTGTGACTCTGGGCAAATCACTTAATCCTCCCTCCATTGCCCCTGGTACAAAATAAGTACCTGAATATATGCAAACAGCTTTGAATTTAGTTGCAAAAACCTCAGAAAGGCGGTATATCAAGTCCCACTTCCATTTCCCTTTCTTAACGAGGTTCTTCCTCTGTCTCTAATTTGAATTGTTTGGCTTGAGCCATCTCACGGACAAAGCCACGAAAGGACATACATGTCTCAGGTGGCGGAGAAGGATCAGATGGAATGCCATAGGACACCTAGGACTCCTCAGCTGAGGGGTCCTGTGGGTCCTGATCAATCTCCCAGGAGAGGTACGAGTCTGACTCTTCAAAATACAGAACTGTTCAGAAGGGCATACACCACCGACCCAACATAAAAAATCTGGACTTCTGCAACACAACTTAACCAAAGAACGTAAAGGACATATCCTAACTCTTCCTTTCCCTCTCTAAGTTTTCCCCAATTGTCTTTACCATACATGTATCTCACTCTACCATATCACCTTGATATTAATCGCAACTTGTATTTGTTCATGCCAATTACGGTACCATGTAAACCACATTGAGCCTGCAAAAAGGTGGGAAAATGTGGGATACAAATGCAACAAATCTCTCTACATAAAACACACCTCCAACATTCTGAAGCCTCCACAAGTCCCAACGTTCTAAATGCATGGTGGTGAAACCCGAAATTCGCACATGAGTGTTAGCCCCGCCCCCCGCATCAAACGTCATGACATAGAGGGCGGACCAATGACACTCAACCAATGAAAACCAGCAGCACACAGTTACTACGCGACGTCAAAGCAACACTAAAAGGACCAATCATGAAACAATGCTACGGAACAAGGGCAGTGGCGCACACAAAAAAAACTCCACGATGGACACTGCCAGCATCTTCACCGCCCCGTCGCACTAACTCTCATCTCACTACACCCCGAGCCAACGCTGACCCCCCCTCCAAGACGTAGGCTTGCAGTGACTTGAAGCGGACCAGGCAGAGCGTTGCGGACGTTCTGTTCAACCGCCTCCAGCACCTTTCCCCCTCCCACAACAACTCATTCCTTACCGAGTCCGACCGGAGCCAAGGATTTCTTTCAACCGGTTCAGTAGAGAACAGAACTCTAGCGGAAAAGTTGTTTGTCTTTTGTTATGAGCCGAAGAGAAAGATTCATGAATACGGTTATGAGGGCGAGTTTTCCACTGCATGTTAACTGAGCAAAATAAACCCCTGGCAAAGCGCGGGATGCTGTTTAATGATTTCCCAGAACAACACTAAACAGAGGACACAGGATGACCGGAGGCACACGGGAGGCTGCTGTGTCGAGACGTGTTGAGGTAAATGAGTCTCCAAAGTTGTAGAAAGTTTTTGCCAATGTTGACGCACATGTCAGTCGGGTATGTACAGCCCCCGACGGTCAGCACCTTGCCAGTATGAAGGACCTCTCCCATGACCATCTCTCTGATGTATCTATGGGCTAGGCTGAGGCTGGCACAAGCACCCTGTAAGCCTGTATAGACGGGAAATGCAGTAGCCCTCAAAGCTTGAACATAGCCCGGATTTCCTCCTGTACAGCATCAGTACAGGATGAGAAAGTGGTGTGGTCGTAGCCTGAGTTATAGCCTGTGCAGGTGTAGGAGATCTCTAAGACCTCAAAGACACTCCTTGAGAAATAAGTTAGAGAGAAGGAGAGCGGTCACTGCAGAATGGATGCTACCAGTGATAGAGGATGTCTATGCAGGGGAAGTGTGAGCAGAGTGCCCGGAGGGAGAACGATGGCAATGCTTCTTAGGCTTTTTAGGCTACAGATCCCTCAATGCACACAGCACTGATGAGGACAGAGTCCTTAAGTGTTCGATGTACTGAGTCTGACCGCATTATCTCAATATTGCATCAGTGCCCATGATGTCAATGCAGACGCTGATGCATGTTCCATGTTGAGTGCCACATCCCCTGCCATACTTGATGCAGATGCCCATGTCGATGCAGAACCAAAACATTTTTCACATTGGACTCTGCAGGTTTTAAGGGTCCTCACTTGCATGCACGAGCAGAGGCTACACTGTATGTCCCGGTGATCTGGACACAAGTACCGAACACACCAGTTATGGGGGTCTATGCATGAAATAGTCCTATTGCATTGAGTACCCTTCTTAAAGCCACTCGGCACCCTCACTGACATGGAGGGGAAAACAGCCAACGCAAGGTCAAAATGCTCTATGGCCAGGGAAGCTCAAGTCGTCACATACCCGAAACTGGTCGATGCTTCCCCAGCAAAAAAAGGACTCAGATATCCCAAAGTCCAAAAAATGAAAAACAACTGAAAAAAATGAATAAACTTGAACACAACACAGAAAAATATATCCCAAAAAAGGGAAGGAACCAAAAGGGCAAAAGTTTGACACGCTAAGGAGAGATTTTTTTTTTTTAACCACTCTGCTCTGCAGAAACGACAGACTACTGCTCCTGCACTCGTGTGTCAGGTGGGAAGGTACTCATGCATGCGCGGTGGGGGCACTGCCTCAAAAATTGTGTGTGCCAGTACATTTGGCAGTGTCCACACTGGGCTCCGTGAATGACGTCACCCGTATGTGAGATTATTATGCCTGCTTGTCCTCTGAGGAAGAGTGGTACAGAACTGGATCTGAAATACACCTGAACATACTGTTAATAATTAGCCCAAACCCAAGTCCACATGATTGAAAGACAATATTCTTGTTGACTACCACAGAAGAAAAGCCAAACAGGACAGAAAAAAAAAAACAGAACTGGAACAATAGTCTTCCAGGGTGGGTCTTGTATATTATGAACCATTCTCTACACTTTGGTTCAGGGTATGAAAAAGGTAATAGAACTGACAGTCCAAAGTCTGAAGTGACACTAACTTGAACTCCAGCAATGGAAAGCGTTCAGACACCCTTGTGGTGATGAGAATGAGGAAGGGGGGGTTGTAGGTGCAAGGCCTGCCGGTTTGGATTAGCGTTGTGTGGCAACCTGGTGGTGCAGGTGTTTCGGAGAAATGCAGAACTGGGACATTCCCCTGAAAGATGACTGTGCTTACTAGGAAGAGTAAAGCTAATTTAGACTTTCTCAGAAATAATAACTAACATATTAGCCTAGTCAATTAGTAAAAACCACTATATTATACTATCCAATAGGTATTAACCACTGCATTATAATATGTATTAACTGTTACCTGTATAAAACTGCATGTACCAGATCTTATCTGGGGGACTCTCAGATGCAAGCATCACGGTTGTGTTGTGGCTCTGTGACCCCCTCCCCCCCCCTCCTCCATGAGAAATTAAATTTTGTAATTGCAACTTTCTCTTGGTGAGTAATAAAATCTCTAACTTCACTTTCTCATATGTGGTCTTGTATTTTGTCTCTCCAAAACTGTTGTATTATATATGGTAGTTTGGAGAGGGGGTGAAAATACTAACCACCACTGGTCTTTTGGCACTCCACAATACTGAGTAGTGGATATTTGGGACACTGGAGTGTAAGTGAAAAGACAGTGATAATCCTACAGTGGTAAGGGGGATCCCTTTATTAACAGTCTGGACTGATTTTTTATTTATTTAGAAACATTTAATAAAAATCGCCCTCCATTGCACATAGTGTGATTTACATAATAATTATAAAAGCTAGCATCAAACTAACAAACTTAATGAATCACATACCATGACAAAACAGAAGGGAGGAATGAATTGATCTAGCAGGATTTAAGTGGTTATCAACCAGTGTGTGGGGACACACTGGTATGTCACCAAGAGCTAAGAGGTGTGTCACAAAAAATTTGACAGACAGCAAGCTTGTATATTCCTTAACAGCTATGTGTATGGCAGGTTGGGGAAGGCTGAGAACAGGAAGTCAGGTGCTTGAAATCTCCATAACTAGTCTCTATTTCTGCTACCGGCTCCAGCTGGAAATGATGTAGGCCTCTGACCCACCCCTCTGCTCCACTCTGGTAGTCATCACCATTGCATCTGTATTTCTCTATCACTGTTAGCACCATGAAATTATATATAGGGTTTTTTCTTTGTTCAGCTGTGAATTGTAGTGTTCAGTGTGTCAGCCAAGTGAACATTGTCTATCTGGTGTGTCACAACAAAAAAAGTTTAAGAACCACTGTGCTAGACCAATCCAGATAAGTTGAACATACCAAAGTTTTAAGGACCTCAGATGGGGAGGAAGACCAGATCCCATTCACACTAGTTAAGCAAGGCAATATCCTACCTCACCTCCAGTGTCCCCAACTGTGACACTCCAACATGGAAACAAAGGCACCTGAGGGTGTACACCCCATAGTCTCATGCACTACTGACATGGAACTTATGTAAAGGCAGCAAACATGCTACCATCAAGGGGATTCTAGAACTGCTGAACACCTTGAAAAGAACAGATAGCCACAATCCAATTGCTCCTATAGATCACTCAGTAAAAACCATTAGTATTGCTCTTTTCCACTGTTGTCTGTCCACTGCTGAATTACCTAACTAAAGAAGATGGAAACAAACCTCTAAGAATCTTAGACAACCCCCTATCCATTCTTATCCAAAAGGCAACTCAACACTAAACTGTGGCCACAACCTCAAGCTAGGTGACCAGACCTCACCGCAAGGGTGTTGGAATATCCGTACAGACCAAGCACAGAGCCCTACAGAAGAGGAACCTGTCCAGCGAAGAAGTCTTGGGGCCTCTTGGGGCGTGGGGACCTAGTACAATTGCCCTGGTTGCCATTCTCTAACACCAGCTCTGTTCTGAGCCTTCTTTATTTAAGCTTCAGTGTGTTCCTTGGTTTAAACTTGACTTCCTCCCAATGGCACTTTTAACTGTTTTTTTAGTAGTAAAGCTGCCTCCAGTAGTAAGATTCACCAACTGCTGATCCATCCAGAACTGATTAGGTCCTGCATATAGCTGCCCAGAACAAGAAAGACTATAAGTCAAGACGCCAAGGTCGCATGGCGCCCGCATTGGAGGCCTAAATGCAGGCTAATGGCCATGCAGAGCAGCAGCAAGAGGCATGGCAGACAAGCACCACAGACGCCAATGCACCAAAAGTTCAGGAAGCAAGGCCTGGGTGCGCTCATTAAGGGCAGACATCAAGAAAGGCTGGGGTGTTGGTAAACTTGTTTGGTCAAAGCAGATGCCTGGTCCTAGCTACCTGGAGACCAACGCATCGGTACCTCCTGTATGGAAGGGGAGCAGTCCTCCCAGCGCCAATACTTCTCGGGTACCAGAGGATCTCTCGGTGTCTCAGAGCTCCCAGCACTGTGCATCATGGGTGATTGATGTCAATGCTTCTTGCAATGCCAGGCATCGATGCTCCTCAGTGCCGAGGATGACATCGAATCCTCATGTCACCTTGGGGTCAGGTCCGATTCTGACTGGTCCCGGGGGGCCTGCACAGCAGCCAAAATCAAAATAGGTAGAGACCCACTCGACACACATTCACTCCCAGTGTCTAAGGGCCTCACAGCCATGCAGATCGATGCACCCAATGCCAATGCAACCCCCAATACCTATGCTAAAGATGCCGATACCAATATTGAGGCTTCCCACCTGGCTCCAAAAAGTTTCTCTCATTGAGCCTCTCTGGCTAACTGGGTTATTTTCTTCATATGAAGATAAAGAACATGGTTAGAAGGGGTATGTTCATGTCCCAAGCACTGAAGTCACCAAGAATGGGTGTCTTTGCCAGTGATGGTCCTATTGCTTAAACCCACTGGGAACCATCAATGACATGGAAGGAAAAATAGCCGTGGGTAAATCAAAAGACTTGATGGTGCTAAAAAAAACAGCAACGCACCAGAAAGAAAAATATGGAAAAACCCCACCAGAATTCAGGCATAAGTGTAGCCTACTGAATACAGTAAAAAAAAAAAAAACTTAGAAT